>NC_046665.1:10815679-10818254 GCF_010883055.1 Belonocnema kinseyi | reverse complement strand
GTATCAAAAAGTTAGAAAATCGTTGGACTCGCTGTATCGACCTAAAAGAAGAGTATGTTGAAAAATAAAACCGACTTTGGCCAAAAAAACGTCTCCGTGTTTGATTTTTCAGGGACTTATCAGACAGCCTAGTACTGCAAGTTCTTCACCACCGGGAGTACTGACAACTTCATTAAAGAAGTCTGAATCAAATTTTCTCTTACAAATCAGTGAAGACCAGGGTGCAGGGCCATCCCAGGAAATTTTGGGTGACTTTTCAGTGGTCAAGAACGTACACAGTCTATTTGCTCTGAGAATGACTATTCGCCCCTGACTCAATTAGAAAATAGATCACCATTGTCTTTTGTATTGAGGGATGATAGAGTTCAGTGCAGAACAGAACAGGATGCTGGATCATCTCAGACAATCTCAGTAAACCGGTCAGTAATTGACGCACCTACACTCTCGACTTTCTTGAAGAGCAACTCTTCATCCTCTACACACTACGAAAGGGCACCAGAATCGTCTTCTGTATCAAAAAGTCAACCTCAATTGTGAGGTAACCAACTTGCTGGGCCGTTGCAAGGAATCTTGGAAAAAAGATCGGCATTGGGAGTTCAAGCACCCACGTGTTCCCTAATTGATTCACTACCGACATCAAAGGCGGCTTTATCCTAAGATCTTCAGAAAATACCTCTTTGTCGGGGTCCAAGGAATCTCAATATGCAAACAATATTGCGCCTTTCGCTCAGAGATGTCCATTACAGGATATAACACAAGTGCAAGTTCCACCTAACTTACAAGGATCAAGACGATCCTCTAAAAATAAGGATATACCCTCTCCATTTACCTCCTCAATTAACGTTAATAATATATCCAGTGTACCCGTAAGAAAAGAAAAGCGGGGAAAAAGCTGCCCTCTTTAGATAAATTTGCAGAAGAGAAGAAAAGAGACAAGGATACTCAAACTAAAAAGATTGAAGACGCAATTCTACAGTGTTCGACTGATTTTCATGGAATGACGTCAATGTGCACTAAAATGATCGACTTGAAAGCACAAATATTGCAAGCTCGACAACAAACGACGGAACCCGTTCATATGTTCGAAAAGAAAAAACTGGTAACAACCCGAGATGGGTTTCTAAGCCTTCTTCAAAAAGAATGGATTTCATTGTCGGAAGAACATCAAGATGAACTTTTTCAAGAATTTTTTTCTTGCAATGGAAGAATTACGAGTGAAGAAATAAGTTAATGTTGTCCATGGGTACGATTTTCTGTATTTCGTCAATTATTATTATATTTTTAATTTTCTTACATTTTATAAATTCACGCCGCTTCGCTTGACTTTTTTTAGTCACAGGTACACAAACAAATGAAAAATTTTGTTTACTTACCTAAATCAAGATAAGGATCTCATTATTTATCGCTTTCGAGGAAAGTATTACTGCAGCGAAAATTTAGCTGATTGCCGTGAAATATCACTGATTATCAGTGAAATATGTTTTCCTGTAACAACAATAATCTCTATATTTACAGATATTTCAGCGTCAAATTCGGATCGCATTCGGATCGGCCATTCGACCAAGGCCGTGCATCATCGGATTAAGCTTATGATAGTTTCCATGGTTGCGTTCGAAACTTCAAACGGTTATGTTCAGATTCACCTCTTTTCCCTAATCGCTGTCAATAAATGTAGGGAATGTTAATTTAAAGTTTACGCATGTAATATTTCATTCACTTTATTTAAAACATATCTTGTCCATTCATAACATACTTTTTTTATGCAGTAAAAATAAGCGTTAAACATCATTCACTCTTCGCCCTCTGGAAGCACAGAAAAAAATGACGTTTACTTCTCAGTTCACATATCTCACTTCATTATAAATTAACACTTTTATTATTTGTAATTACTATATAACATAACGTATATTGTTTTGACACTTGTATGCGTTAGAAGTTTCGAATGCAACCATGGAAACTATTATAAACTTGATCCGAAGATGCACGGACTTGATCGAATGGCCGATCCGAATGAAACTTTGAAAGCGCGAAATATGAAAATACCCCTGTATAATGGCTTCACCTCTGCTGTTTTGCAATTCGGGTAGCATCCCTATTAACACAGAATATTGCCTCAATATTGCATCCATATTTCCTGAAACATTGCAATATTGCAGGAAATATTGATGCAACATGGATGCAATATGATGATGGCCGCTTTTTGAAATATTGGGGCTATGGATTTGATGATTGTAGTACGCAAAGCGATAGGTAGGTGTCGCTACTCACCAAGGTCTAATAGAGTAGTGCGGTGGAAATCTGCAGTACCGGCCCCTTTACAGGTGATACGTCAGCGTGTTGCCTTATCGACTGAGCAGAATGCAGGGATCGTTCTGCGAAAATTAATAGATGGCGCTAACTACCATCTTTGGGGAATAACCAGCCCCCCGCAGCGACCGTACGTTAGGGTTAATTCACTACCGTCGAGCGCAGGTGGCGCTGGGAGTCTCTACTGCAAATTTTAACATGGAAAGCATAGGCAAAATTATTTTGAAATTAATTTAATTGATATTATTCTTAATGACAATGGGTTTTC
>NC_046665.1:10811160-10815579 GCF_010883055.1 Belonocnema kinseyi | reverse complement strand
TTTTTTATAAGAAATTATTGGATTCAACTTTGAGAGCTCTGATTCGGCCCGAATCATTCCTGGGAGAGCGAGAGAGAAGCCTGCGCGCGCAACATCGCCTTCCTCTTCTACACACCGACGAGCGGCGAGTCAGTGTTGAAATGTATACTTTTTCCATAATGTGAGCACTGCTCCGGACCCGTATCACACACTTAACAAGTCAAAGCTGCTGACCATCAGACAGCATATTTTTGAGTGAATACGGATACTATCTGACGCTAAGAGAAGTCTAGAGCGGAGGGAGAGGTGGGTCAGAGAAAATCAACAGTTTCTCTCTGACTCATCTCGACTTTTCCAAGACCCTCCAGTTACTGTCGAACACCCACCCAAACCAGAGGAGGTCGAAGTATTTCGGAGAGAAGTCTACGAAGTTCAGCATAGACTGGACGAAGACTCAGAAAATATAAAGAGCTTCAAGGAGTTATGTGTTGCCCTCAGAACACCTGATGAAGAATGCCCACCTATCACTACCGAGGAGGTGAAAAAAGTATTAAGAGGGATGAAGGACTATTCCGGACCGGGACCAGATTGTATCAAAACCTTCTAGTGGAAGAAGTTTTCTTCAACCCATCAGCATTTGGCCCGTATTTTCACTCCATATTTGAAGTCGGAAGAGCCGATTCCGGAGTGGGTGTTGGAAGAGCGCACAATACTCCTGCCGAAAATAAGCAACTTAGCTGACCCGAAGAATTGCAGGCCAATAACTTGTCTGAACACACTTTATAAGATATTCACAGCTATCCTATATGATAGGATTGTTCGGGCAATTGAACCTGCGTGGTAAGAAATGTATGATCAACAAGGCTAAAAGAAAGGCGTAGCCGGATGTCGGGAGAACCTGCTCATCGATAGATGTGTCTGCAAAGATGCAGCATTCTACCAGCATTACCTATCGATGGCCTGGATTGATTATCGGAAAGCTTTCGATACTACCTCCCATAGACTTATCATCTGTCTTTTGGAAATCTTAAAGGTTCATCCGCAAATAGTTGGGTGCATAGAGAGATTGATGCCGCTTTTGAAAACCAGATTTACTATCTCATCTGGGAAAAATCGTGTGACAACTCACAAGGTCACCTTTCAGAGAGGTGTCTTTCAGGGCGATACCATGAGCCCACTCCTCTTTTGCCTTACATTATTGCCACTATCTCTAGCACTTCGCCATTCCGACGGGTACTTGTGCGGCAAACCTGCAGATCGAAAGTACAAGGTCACTCATGTATTTTACATGGACGATATTATGATCTATGCTAAAAACAGAGAGCAACTACATCTAGCTCTGGGGATTGTCGAACGTTATACTACGGAAATTGGAATAGAATTTGGGTTAGACAAATGCGCCAAGGTTTATTTGAAGCGAGGAAAACTTAATGGCATCCCTGAAGATCCAAAGCAGATACAAACGTCTCATCCAACAGATTTGTTCTTCCGAACTGTCGGCAAAGAACAAAGTATCTGCAACGAACATGCTTGCCGTCCCGGTACTACTCTGTACAAAGCAGCGGAGGAGGCTGCTGAAACACTCGGACTTGACTGCAGTATTCGGGGTAAGCAAAATGCATCAAATCTTATCTACCTCGAGTACTCACTCCTGAAAGCCCGGATTAAGAAAGCACAAGAGAACAACTTTCGTGAACAGCTCCTCGATAAGAGGATGCACGGTATTTTCCACAGAAATGTGAAGGATCAGTCAATATCTTGTGAGCTAACGTTTGCTTTCCTTAAATCTCCCGGATTAAAGTCTGGTACGGAGGGCTTCATCTTTGCATGCCAAGATGGTGTCATTTCCACCTTAGTATACCGTTGCCACATTTTGAGCCAAGACATTCCCGATGATAGCTGCAGGGCGTACCATGAACACCCCGAGCATTTAGCTCACATACTATCTAGTTGTCCAACTCACGCGGGAACGACCTACATTCAAAGGCACAATGCGGCACTAGGAGTGCTTTATTACCATCTCTGTCACTCTTACGGCATTAACCTTAATATCTCTCCTCTAAATGCTCCTATGGAAATTGAGTCAATTGTCGGGAATGGGAAGTGCTGCATATACTGGAACTTTATATTCTCGACAATTGTTTCTGTTTCTCACTCGAGGCCTGACATGGTTCTTCTTGACTTCGAGAAGCAAACCATGTTCGTTATCGCATTTTCGGCACCAGCTGACAAAAACATCATAACCAAGGAGAATGAAAAGAAAGAGAGGTATCGAGACCCTATAAGGGAGTTGCAACGATTGTACACGGAATATTCTGTGAAACTAATTGTCCTTATCATCGGCGCTTTTAAAGGTGCCAAGCTTTCACTTGCTAATGGCCTAAAAAGCATCCCTGCGTGTCAACAATATGCTAAAAGACTTGCGAGAAAAATGCACAAGGCGGTTGTCCTTGGCTCGCTTCGTGTTCTTAGGGTGCACGAGGCTTTTGCTGGATCGTCGTATTGATATAAAAAAAATTATAAACTTTTATTATAATAATTATACTTAATATATATCGGGTGTCCCAGACCATTCGTCCACCTTTCTTAAAATGGAAGAAAGTGAGGTTTTTGAAAAACGCAAAAAAAATTGATAAGCAAATTGAGCATGCTCTAACTGTTCGTCGTATTATCAACTTCCGAATTCGACCAGAAGTGGGTAAATCAAATCGGAAATTTATGTATTATGTATATAATTAAATTTTTTTAAAATAAGTAGATATTTTATTCATTTTGTGAAGGCAATTAAATATTATCAAGTATCAAATAATTTTAATTTTTTCCAATTAAAAAATTATTAACGCAAAAACATTGATAATATGTAATAATCAAAGAAAAATTTTGATTATAAATATACTTTAGTGCAGTTAATATAAATTAAAAAATATTTTTTAAAAGTATAAAATTGTACTAAATAATTTATTATTTTACATTTATGGATTCTTAATATATTATTTAATTATATATAGTATTATAATTTAACTATATTTTTGATTGATTAAAAAAATTTTTATTTATATTTATTGATTGTAAATAATGTTATATTTTTATTCTTTATTTGTTTACATTTTCTTTATTTTATGGATTTAAAAGTTTTTACATAAAATTTGCAAATAAATAATTTTCCAAATAATTATTTAAAAATTAATGATATTATAAATAAAAAAAAGATAAAAATAATCGTTGGAAAGAAAGATTTAAAATAAATGTAAATAAAAATAATATCTACTGTTAATGGTGGTTTCTTCCTCTACGTTACTATTTAACATTTTCAAGTTCAAATCTTGAGTTCCATTGGAAGTTATTTCCATAAAACTATTCGTTGGAATGACTGTCATGGTTGTTACTGTTTGAGACAAAAAAAAAAGTATTTTTAGGAAAAAGAAAATAATTCATATGTTTTACAGACTAATAAGTGAAAAAAGATTATTTTATAGTATATCAATATAACTCATAATGAAATTTTACACTGTCAAATGTTTTTCAATAAAATTAGTATTTTTAAATATATACAATATTTTTAATTGGAAAAAAAATGTTTGTCAGTTGAAAAATTTTAACAGAATAGTTTCGTAAATATTTATTATAACTATTTGTATATGAGTATTTATATGTAACTCTATTAAATGTAAATACTTATATACAAGGAAAATGAATAAGCTACTTTGGGGCATTATTCCTCAACTGCCCCAACTCAAAAAGTTATGTTTTTCGATTGTCCCTAAATTCTGGGAATATGTTCGCCTACCCAACAGTAGTTAATCCACAAACTTATAGACCAGGATTACCAACCCTCCCCAAGTGAGGGGGGGTTGAATTTTCAACCCCAATGCCTGCAGGGGTAGTTTCAACCGCCTGTAACTTCCTTTCTAATTACGCGATTTAAAATTTTTATAAGGGTGTTGGAAAGTGCTTTTTACACGCTTTCATCCTATTTTATTATTTATAACAAAAAAAATTGTTTAAATAATTTTTTCAATAAATCAATTGTTTATTTAACTTTTTTCGCAATTTAAGCATCTACGATTTTTTTTAAATAGTCTCAAAAGAAAGCTTGACTTTCTTACTATGAAAAATGTCTAATAAGAAAATGGACAAATTGAAATTCATTGAGTTACAGAGCCGGTTGTAAAGGGAGTCCTCGCGCTCGCACTCGGGTGTTGTGCGGCAGCATACCGCGGAACACTTTTCAAGTATGCCATTTTTTTGTATTACTCACATTGATCCAAAATTGCATGAAGTCATCGGAAAAAAACTATTCACTTAATCGGAAATATTGATTAATTGAGCGGTTGGGTACAAGAACGGCTTACTTGTATTTTCAGAAGTTACTTGCTCTTCATTTGTTCTCCACGAAATTATGTGCAAAACAAAAGAAACACAAGTGACTTCTAAAAATAC
>NC_046665.1:10807838-10811060 GCF_010883055.1 Belonocnema kinseyi | reverse complement strand
ATAGTTTTTTCCGATGACTTCATGCAATTTTGGATCAATGTGAGTAATACAAAAAAATGGCATACTTGAAAACTGTTTCGCGGTATGCTGCCGCATAACGCCAGAGTGCGAGCGCGAGCACTCCCTCTACAACCGGCTCTGTAACTCAATGAATTTCGATTTGTCCATTTTCTTATTAGACATTTTTCATAGTAAAAAGTCAAGCTTTCTTTTGAGACTATTTAAAAAAAAATCGTAGATGCTTAAATTGCGAAAAAAGTTAAATAAACAATTGATTTATTGAAAAAAATGTTTGAACAATTTTTTTTGTTATAAATAATAAAGTAGGATGAAAGCGTGTAAAAAGAACTTTCCAAAACCCTCATAAAAATTTTAAAGCGCGTAATTAGAAAGGGAGTTACAGGCGTTTGAAACTACCCCTGCAGGCATTGGGGTTGAAAATTCAACCTCCCCTCACTTGGGAAGGGTTGGTAATCCTGGTCTATAAGTTTGTGGATTAACTACTGTTGGGTAGGCGAACATATTCCCAGAATTTAGAGACATTCTAAAAACATGACTTTTTGAGTTGGGGCAGTTGAGGAATAATGCCCCCTTTATGCTTTAAAAGTTAAGTGTTTTGAAAATATGAAATAAAAAAATTTATCAAACCATAATAAAAATATTCTTACGAGCTTCAGGTAGTTTACTTGAGTACTGAAATTTCAGTACACGTAGCCACGGTTTATTAAAAAAATAGATTAATAATATTTTATATAATAAAAGAAATACAATATATACCTGTAAATGTTACATCTTTTAAAGTAGTATTTGTCTGATAATTGATAGATCCTATTTTTAACATTTCAAGATTGATATTTGTCTGAACAGACGCTTGTTGATTTGCTATACGGTTGACTGATACATTTAAAAAATTGAAATTACAATACAAATTAAAAAAAATGATAAAGAAAATTAATTTTTTTACTATTTTACAGGTAAGTGTTAATGTAAAGATTTTATAAATAATATTACGTATGTATATATATATATATATACATTATAAAAAATATTAATAATACCAATGGATTAGGCTAATTATTTTAATTTAGAAATTTAATTTTCGATTAAATTGATAGTGTTTCATGAAAACTATTGAATTGAATATTTTTAATATTGTTTTATATTTCTCAAATGGAAAAAAATTGCTTACGTATGAATTATTTTAACAAATTATTTTCATTTTTTTCTTTGTGTTTTTTTTAGGATATCAAGGTTAGCAATATTTACTTTTGATATTCTTACATCATATATGAATTGAGTGAAATTGGCGAAGTCATGAATTATAAATTCAATATAAAATTGTTTACATAATTATATTTATTAGATCCTATAAAATAAAAAAAATAGATTGACATTATATAATTTAGTTATAATTTCTTTAAAAAAATTTTTACACAGCAAATTAGTATTAATCAATTTTGATTTGCATAGAAAATATTTTTAGATTTTTTCGATTCTTTTTAATAGAAAAGATTTTTTTGTATTTCTTTTGGAGGATATACTGTTTTTGAATAAAAAATTGAGAAAATTTAAAAAGATGTAATTTTTTTGTTTTTTAAAGCTGTACATAAAAATAAAAAAGTTTTTTTTTAATTAAAAGATAAATCTTGAATTTTTACTTATGATTTTAAAAAGGTTATTTTTCATAATTAACTGAGTAGTTTTCTTTTTTTGTTCCTGATATTTATTTTATGAAAGAGATAAAGAAAAACACTGTGAGGAAACATGAGAGTAATGGAAAGACAGATAGACAAGTGCACTTGAATACACAAACAATATGCTTGCATACGCTAAATGTGAATTATAAAATGAAGAAGTGATCAATTAAATATTTAAAAATTGTATTTTAAGGATTATAAGAGAAGATTTCAAGTTAATGTTTTTATAATACAAAAAATAAAATCAAAAAAGTTTACATCAATATATATAACTTTGAAAATTGGAAAATCTCGTTTTTTTAAATTTAAAAGTTTTTTACGTTAAAACGATGCATTTTATGAAAAAAATACAAGAGATTTTTTCATTCAGAATGGTTTAAAGATTCCAAAATATGTTTATTTATTTTTATTTTAAAAAATATATTTTTTCAATTGATTTGTTTTAAAATAATTGATTTGAATAAATTGTAATACAGTAAGTTATATCGATTTATTTTCTAGAATTGAAGAAATATAATTATGCAATAATTTTTTTGTAAAATTCATCATCCGTAATTTCATTTATTGTATCCAATTTAATAAATGTGATATTATAATTAGTAATAAAAACAAATTTAATTTTACTTTATAAATTAAGTATTGAATATTAGAATGTTTTATATTAAAAATTTTTATTATCATTTTTTTATAAAAAAAAAAATACGGTAATTTAATTAAGAAATTTTTCTAAAATAATTATTTGTGTAAGAAGGAAATAAATAACACAAAGATTTATATTAATTGGAAACAAGCGATAAAAACTGTTCAATTATCAGTCAAAATAAACATAAATATATCTTGTAAGATAAGTTTGAGAAATCTAAACAAAATGATGTTTATAGAAATAATTATTAAAAAAAGATATTAATAATAGTTTATATAGTAAAAGAAATATAATACATACTTGTGTTACACCTCCTGCATTATTATCAATCTGACAATTGATTGAGCCTGTGCTTAATGCTTCAAAATTTGTGTTTATCTGGACAAACGCTTGCTCATTTGCTATACCGTTGATTAACATATCTAAAAATTTGAAATTATAATAAACATTTAGAAGATGTATAATAAAATTAATTTTTTGTAATATTTAAAAATTAAACATTAATATAAAGGTTTTGTAAATATTATATATATATATATATAATTAAAAATTTGTCATTAGGACAACCGCAGGAATTCGCTGGGAGCGGGTGCTAATTTGAAAAATTGCACCCGCTTCCAGCGAAATCGCGGTAGAATTTCAACCATAACCACGTCTCACAACCGTGAGATAGGTGGTTACAGTCTGTAAAGGAATCAATACGACGATCCAGCAAAAGCCTCGTGGACCCTAAGAACACGGAGCGACCCAAGGACAACCGCATATTGTTGACACGCAGGAATGCTTTTTAGGCTATTAGCAAGTGAAAGCTTGGCACCTCCAAGAGCGCCGATGATAAGGACGATCAGTTTAACAAAATATTCCGGGTACAATCGTTGCAAC
>NC_046665.1:10804403-10807738 GCF_010883055.1 Belonocnema kinseyi | reverse complement strand
CTGCCTATTTATTTTTGTAACCATATTCAGCAGAAACCTTTG
This sequence comes from Belonocnema kinseyi, assembly GCF_010883055.1. Classification (NCBI taxonomy): domain Eukaryota; kingdom Metazoa; phylum Arthropoda; class Insecta; order Hymenoptera; family Cynipidae; genus Belonocnema; species Belonocnema kinseyi. The sequence continues at coordinate 10,807,696 of NC_046665.1, read as the reverse complement.
GTACAGGGAACCTCTATCCGCAACCCGAGGACGCGTTCGGTGGCTTTGTCATAGGCCCTTGGGTTTGATTCTGGAGGAATCAAAACCGAACCGAATAGTGGAGGAGCTATATATATATATATTATGTTAATGAATTCGTTTAATTATTTCAATTTAAAAATTTAATTTTTGATTATATTGTTAGTGTTTTATGAAAAGTATTGAATGTAATATTTTTAATATTATTTTATATCTTTGAAATGCAAAAAATAATTAAACATAAAGATAAGAAAATGATAAAATACAAGAAAATTGGCATTTTCAAAAAGTTTTTTTTCCTGATTAAATAAACTTTAAAGTTTTGAAACTGCAAAAGAAATCATTCTTATTTTCTTTAGAATTCTTGATAAGTTTAAGAAAATTTTTCCATTTTGTGTTTAGATTTTGTTCTATTTAAATAATTTATTAATTCAGAAGGAAAGATTATGCACGTATAAATGATTTTAACAAGTTATTTTTCAATCTTTTCTTTGTGTTTTTTCTAAGATAGTAGTGTGAGTAATGTTTACTTTTGATATTGCTACATTATATATACATTGAATGAAATTGGAAAAGTCGTGGTACATAAGTTTAATATAGAGATGTTTGTATAATTATACTTATTAGATTCAAAAAATAAAATAATATAGGTTGTCATTGTGCAACCTTATTACAAGTTGTTTATAGAAATTGTTTTCCAACACATGAGTATCACTTAATTGCTTAATTTAAAAAAAATAGCTTGCAATCTTTTGGATCATTTCAAATAAAAAATTTTTTTTTGAATTTTTTTGGTAGGATATACTGATTTTGAATAAAAAATTTAGAAAGTTTATAGAGATGTAATTTTTCTACTGTTTAGAGCTGTATATAGGAACGAAAAATTTTTTTTTGTCACACATCAAAAATGAACATATTTAATGCTACTTCAAGGGACACATACAACGCGCTGTAGCCTAATGTGCATCATTGGTAATGTGTATACGTAAATCAATAATGTCGAATTAGCAAGTCCATGGAACAATGATTTTTAATACATGACTTTTGTCAATATGGTTAACAAATGCTCATTTGAAATGTTTTCAAAACAAAAAGTATTGTGTATAGTAGGAAATACACAGCCAATTTGAATTCGTGTGATTGAATGTTCTTGCTTCGTTCGGGCAGCAAACTTCACATTTTTTCATATAAGTTGTTTGAGCATTTAACCATACAATATATTATTATTATTTTTTTTTATTTCATTAAAAAATAAATTTTAAACTTCAGGTACACTCTCAACAAAATTGTTTTTCAAGATTCAAGTGATAGCCTTTTTATTTTGTAATTAACATTTAGTTTCTGCGAAAGGGAAAGCGAAAAAGTGCGCGAAAACGTGAGAATCATGACAAAATAAATAAATAAATACATTTATGTATGTAAACAACATGATTGAAACTTACTGTTATTAGATTTTCCATGCTGAATATGGTTACAAAAATAAAAACCTTAATATCGCTCCTCTAAATGCTCCTGGGGAAATTGAGTCAATTGTCGAGAATGGGAAGTGCCGTATATACTGGAACTTTATATTCTCGACAATTGTTTCTGTTGCTCACTCGAGGCCTGACATGGTTCTTCTTGACTTCGAGAAGCGAACCATGTTCGTTGTCGAATTTTCGGCACCAGCTGACAAAAACATCATAGCCAAGAAGAATGAAAAGAAAGAGAGGTATCGAGACCTTGTAAGGGAGTTGCAACGATTGTACCCGGAATATTCTGTTAAACTATTCGTCCTTATCATCGGCGCTCTTGGTGGTACCAAGCTTTCACTTGCTAATAGCCTAAAAAGTAGTCCTGCGTGTCAACAATATGCTAGAACACTTGCGGGAAAAATGCAGAAGGCGGTTGTCCTTGGGTCGCTCCGTGTTTTTAGGGTCCACGAGGCTTTTGCAGGATCGTCGTATTGATTCCTTTACAGACTGTAACCACCTATCTGACGGTTGTGAGACATGGTTATGGCTGAAATTTTACCGCGATTTCGCTGGAAGCGGGTGCAATTTTTCAGATTAGCACCCGCTCCCGGCGAAATCCTGCGGTTGTCCTTATGACAAATTTTTAATTATATATATATATTAATTAAAATCATTATACAACTTAAAAAATAGCCTAATACATCTAAGAATTTGAAATAAAATAGAAATCGAGAAAAAATATTTATATATTTTAGTATTTATGCTGTTGGCAAATTTTTTAAATTTGAAAAGAAATTTCGTAAAAGTATCTTTCGAGATATTTTTTTTGTGAAATTATAGACGTACCCATCATTTTTAATTTCATGAAAATATAATTTTTTTTAATATTAAATTTTTTTAATTTTTAATTTTAAAAAATATGATACAATTGTAAAAAAGGAAAAAATTTTAGGTGAAGTTCCGAACAGCGTAAACTGACAATTTCGCTACAAATATGTATGTTTATGTTTTTCGACGCGTTAATTACGAAAATGATATTGGAAGTTTGCCACTCGTTAATTTTTACGGTGAAATTATGAAAATATCATAGAAATTATGGGTTTTTTGCGTTTATTTTAATGAATAATAAAAATTGATAAAAAAGATTTAAATAAAAGTTATAGATTCTGTAAAAAGATACATTTTAGGTACAATATATTTTTATTTTACGACTGACAGTCTTCGAGAAAATAAAGGAAGTGTTAGTACAAAATGTAGAATTGTTTAAGTCATACACGATACCCTTTTCAACGTGTAATAAAGTGCAGACAAATATATTTATAATTGGTCACAAAAATAATTTAAATAACAAAAGATCTCTTTTTCCAACGCTTTATAGGATACATAATTTTATGGAATATTAAAAAAATTAGGGGTGTATCCTATTCGTAACTCGGTCTGAATTTTATTATGCAATAAAAAATTTACTTGAATAATTAAGAGAATATTTATTTTCAGTATACCGTTATAAATATTTATTTATAAGTGTATTAAATATAAATAGTAATTAAGAGGCTTCCGTTTCCGGTACCGATCGCGAAAGAACTCTTTTTGTCAAGTGGTGTATTTTTGGCTTTGGTGGAGGAAATAAGGGTGAGTGGATGCAGAAAAGGCAGAAAGTGCGGAGATCGAGTGTAAAGGAAGAAGGGCGAGTGAAGGCAAAGGTGTGAAGGGTGAAAATGAGTGGTTTGAGGTGAAAATTTGGAGCGTGTGAAGTTTTTGAGGTTAGGAGTGAAAAAATAGTTGCTTGGTCAGGGGGGCAAGAGGTAGGAAATAAAGGCG
>NC_046665.1:10792541-10804303 GCF_010883055.1 Belonocnema kinseyi | reverse complement strand
AAAATAACATAGTAGTCAAGAGATTAAAAGTGGAGAGAGAAACAGGAGAAGTGGAAATAACAAATCTTTTTCGAGATATTAGAGTGCAGGTAAGGGTAGAAGCAGTCAAGAGAATAGGAGGGTCAAAAGAAGGAAAGGAAGGAATGTTTCTAGTAAAAGTGGGGAGTGAGGTGGAGAAAAAGAAAATTATGGAGAGAAAAAAATTATTGAGAGGAAGAAGGGAAAGAATTGAAGAAGATCTGACATGGAGGGGGAGGAAAAAGAGATGGCAAATAGAGCAGAGGGCTTGGGTAGAGAGGAAAAAGGGCCATATGGTATGGATAGGGAGAGACAGGTTATGGATAAATGGGGAGAAGTGGTGTGTGTATACAGAAGAAGAGGGGAAGAGGAAGGCTGGAGAGTAATAAGGAGGTGGATGGAGGAAAAGAAGGAAGAATAGGTTTTAATAGGGGAGGACTTAAATGCATCGACTGGCGAACAAGGGGGAGGGTTATGGGATGAAGAAAAGGAAGCATTTATAAGGAACTCCAAACATAGAGAGACTGACAGGGAGGGTAGGAAGTTACTAGACATGATAGGAGAAACAGGATGGTTTATACGCAATGGCAATATGAAAGGAGATGAGGAAGGGGACATCACATTCATAGGAAAGGCAGCAGCAGTAATAGACTATATCCTGGCTGAAGAAAGAATGCGGCATATGATAGGGAGTATGAAGGTAGGGAATGAGATAGGGTCCGAACACTTCCCGGTCATAGTTACACTAAGAAGAGGCGTCAGTAAGCGCGGCAGAGGGAGAAAGATAAAAGGGTGCGAACGAAACACGAAAATGGGAATCTGGGGGGTAGATAAATTAAACGAGTTTAAACAAAAGATGGAAAAGGAGAAGGTTAGGTATGAAAAAGAGGAGGGAATAGACTCGTTAGTTGAAAGGTTGAAGGGGTCCATTGAAAAGGTAAAGGATAAGCTGGGTACTAATGAAGCAAGTGTAGGGGGAAAGAGAGGCTGGTGGGACGAGGAATGCTGGGAGAGTAAAGAGAGAATAAAAGAGTGTGTGAGAAAATGGAGAAGAGGGGAAATGAAGAAAGAGGAGTATAACAGGAGGAAAAAAGAACATGAGAAGATGCTGGAAATAAAAAGACAGAGGGGAAAGGAAGAATATAAAGCAGAGGTAGAAAAAGCCATCAAAGACGGTAGGGTGTGGGATGTGATAAATAGGGATAGAGGGGAAAGGAAGGGCGTTAACGATGAAATAGAAATGGAGTAATGGACGGATCTATTAGGACGGATCCTAAGGGTCTATTATGGGGAGAGCAAAATAAGATCAAAGAGGAAAAGTGGAGGATAGTCCGAGGAGAAATGGAGGAAGGGAACAAGATAACAATAAAAGAAGTGGATGAAGCAATAAATAGGTTAAAAAGAAACAAGGCGACGGGAGAAGATGGGATGGAGAACGAAGCGATGAAGTTTGGAGGAGAAGGGATTAGGGATGGGATGTGGAAAATCTGCAACAATGTATGGACAGGAGAACGTTAGCCGGAAGAGTGGACGGCGGGACTGGTAGTACCGCTTGTCAAGAAAGGGGAAGGAAAGAAGGTAGAGGAATACAGAGGGATCACTCTCATGTCAGTCGGCTATAAAATATATGCAGAAATCTTAAGAAATAGGTTGGAGAGTCAGGTAGAACAAAAAGAAAGTATCCCACATAATCAGACGGGCTTTAGAAAAGGAATGGGAACTATAGACAACATCTACGTACTTAACTATTTAGTTAACAGAAATTTGGGGAGAAAGCAAGGGAGACTAGTCGTCTTGTTCGTAGATTTCAAAGCAGTGTTTGACTCAGTAAATAGAAAAGTACTATGGCAGGCAATGAAAGAGAGGGGTGTAGAGGAAAAGTTAGTGGAGAGGATAAAGGAAATTTTTACTGAAACCAGGATTAGGGTGAAAATAGGAAAGAAAAAAGGGCAGGTTTTCTGGACAAGCCGAGGTCTAAGGGAAGTGTGCCCTTTGAGTCCGTTACTATTTAGTATCCTATTGGCAGACTTAGAGGAGAAGCTAAAGGAGAAAGGAAAAGGAGGAACGGCTTTGGGTAATAGCAAACTATACTCTCTAGCATACGCGGACAATGTAGTTCTATTAGCAGATGATGAGAAGTAGATGATCCTAATGATGAGAATCTTTGAAGAGTATGTGGGAACAAAAGAGCTGACGGTGAACGTAGATAAGACAAAGGTGATGTGTTTCAGAAATAGAAAGAGCAAAATAAATTACGTTTGGAAGATAAACGGACAAAAAGTGGAAATTGTGGAGTTCTGTTACCTAGGTTTTTGGTTTGAGGCAGAAGGAGGAAACGAGCTGCAGGTGAGGAAAAGAATTGAATGTTTGAGTAAAGTAATGGGCCAAGTATGGGGTATAGGAAAGAGAAGGTTCAAGAACGATTGGAGAATGAGGGTCTGGTTGTTTGATGCGTTGGTGTGGGCGGTGTTGTGTTATGGTGTGGAGATCTGGGGATGGAAGGAACATAGGAAAGTAGAGAGTATGCATGAGCGATTCCTGAGGTGGGTAATGGGGGTTAGCTGGAGTTGCCCAGGATATATGTTAAAAGAAGAGTTAGGAAGAGACAATATGGTTACTAGACAAATTAAGAGAGCATGGAGGTTTGAAGAGAAGCTAAAAAGGGGAGAGAGAAGTAAAATTGTACAAGCATGTTTCGGTGAAATTCGGAACAATGAAGCGAGAGGTAATGTGGGAAATTCAAAATGGGAGGTAGAAAGGAGAAAAATTAGAAGGTTATGTAATATTCGAGAAGGGGTTATGGAGTGGCAGGACATAGAGTTAGAGCTATTCGTTAAACAAGGAGAAGGGAGATGGACAAAGATTATAGATTCGAGGTACAATAGATGGTATATGATGGTCAAAGGGTTGACGGAACCAGAATATCTGCAAAAAATAAAAAAGGAAGAAAAATGGAGTAGGGTTGTACGGTTCAGAATAGGAGAAGGAGTGAGAGCATGCAGATATTGGATGAATGAAGAGGAGAATTTATGCAGAGTATGTGGATACGAAATGGAGTCATGGGCACATGTATTAGAGAGATGTACAGGAGAGGAAGAGGGACAATTGAGTGTGGATGAGTGTGTTAGATGGATCTTGGATGGTAGTGGACAGGGAGTGATGTGAATGAAGAAACTGGATGAAGTAAGGGAAAGCAAGGGAGTAGGGCAGAGCCAAACGGGTGATCCTGAAAATGGACAGTAAAAAACGAAAATTCTTTTCAATATCGTGGAAAATGCATTTTTTTATGGTAAGAGGAAACGGAAGCCCTGGAAGCTCGCTCATTTCAGGAATTAATATCACTACTGTTACTATTGTTTATCCTGCGCAATGCGAAAGAGTAGAATATAAGTAGTAGTTAAGTTAGACTAAGGATGGAATTGTAAATATATGTACAGGGAGCGGTGGCCCTCAAACCCGTAAAAGGGAAAGATTAAATACATACAAATAGTAAATAATGAAAAAAATGAATAAATTATTTTTCAAGTTAAAAGTTTAATATTTTTACATTGTCGGCAAAATAGTTTTGTAAATCTTACCAGAAGTTATCTCATGAGTATTATGTTGTAGGTTTTATTTTGCGTTGTTGATTGTTTAGACGTTGATGGTATATCTGTAAAAAATTCTATTTATAATATCATTTTATTGTTAAAGATATTATTTTTTCTTAGTATTAAAAAGAAAAATAATTTTAATAAATTTATCTAAAATCTTCTTTCGTTTAATGTATATATATTCTTTCTCTATTTATGGCTATAACATTTTTATATTCTATTTCATTACACATATTTGTTCGGGATATAAGACAAGATTTAAATCCATATACTAAAAAAATCGGATTAAAACTTAAGCTTTAGTGTTAAGAACTGATTTTTTATTTTATATTTAATGTATTGTAAACTTACTTATGTCAATTTGTAAACCTTCAGTGGTAACTTTATTTGTTCGTGAAAGTCTTTTTTTAGGTCCAGTCCTTTTTTCTGCTCGTTTTATTTCAATAGCAGGATGATCAGATATTTTATTGTTTTCATCTGAAGATTGTATACATAAATTAATATCACGAATTTTAAAATGCGTTCTTTGATATTGATTTTTTTAGATGTGTTCATTTTTCATTTTCTATCATTTCTTTCATTTTCAGTTCTTGTTCTCTTATTATTTCTCTGGGACGATAGCTGCACTTGGGGTTCTGGGAGGGGCCTGTGTAGCCGATTGGAAACTGGCGCGCGAAATCTGGCCAGAAGACTGGGCCTCCGCGCTTGTGCCAGGTCTTGGATGATCTGCGGTGTCGGCGGTTGCGGCCTCGTTGGAGATGTCCTCGGCCTGCCGCCCCGAACGAAGCCGTGTCCGGCGATTAGGGCGTGACCCCTTGCCTTCCCTTGTCATAAAAGGGGGAGTACAAGGCACGTTCAGTACACGCGACGGATGTAGTTAACCCAGAGCACCCGAGTAGACCCGACCCGGGCGAATGTGTCGATTTCTGCGGTGGTAAATCGGCCCGGTTCCAGATGCTTTTCAATGCAGGCGCGACAACCTTTCGGCCGACAATGTTTCCACAGAAAAGGATTAAATCACTCGAAAAGAAAGGAACCTTTCGGCCGATGTTATTTCGGGTAACGGAAGGCACCGTAATTTACCGGGAATGGCACAATCAGGCAAGCCTGGCACTACAAACCAAAACGGACTGATCTAACGTACTACTCTTCGACTCTCGATGACAGAGCGTGAGGCTGGCCAAGAGCATTGGGTGCGGCGGCGGGCCTGCTGATTGGCTGCGAGGTCGGCAACGAAGTCGCAGCCAGCAGTGGGGGAGCGCTGCCTCGACCGCACGACTTCGATTCTCACGCGTCGACACCGTCAACACTAAAGATTGGTTAAAAATTCTGTAACTTAAAATGTCATCCATTCTCTACCGTAGTTTCATTATTCACGAAGAATAATGGAGCTACGACGAATAGAACGACCGTTGCAGTTTTTGCGTTATTGATTGTTTAATTAATATTTTTTTTACGGAAGAATTTAATAAAAATAAATGAAACTCCAATGGCCCTTCTACCCCGACTTAATTTATTTCACTTACTCCTCTTACTTCTAATAAGAATCTATTTTAAATCATACAGTAAAGTTACTGCATAAACTTGCCTGAAACAAGGTCTAATTATCCTAATTTCTATATCGGCCATGTTAACAGGAGGGGGGGATACATATCTTATTATTATTTATTATAACGTATTATTCTTCCTTCAAAGAAGATATCCTGTAATTATGATTCGAATCAAGGGAGGAAAGAGGACCGCAATCACCCGTTTGATCTACATTATTAAACAGCGACCTCGGCTACAGGCTGTGTAGTTTTTATTCTTTTAATCATTTTCATTTCACCGTATTTTGAACTGTATTTTCTACCGCCGCATATTCCGAGGTGCCGGTTTACAATGAAAATGTTTATAAAATAAAATTATATTAGTATTGTTTATGTTTACCGTAATATCAGTTTTTTCTGTTTTTTTATTTGTTTATGATTTTTTTCCTTTACAAGTTAAAAATTTTTTATATAATTATAGATTCTTTCATACATACATATTCAGAGTGTAAAGTGTAAATTGAATTCAGAAACCAACAAAGTACATTCAAAACTTATGTTTTAGTTTCTTTGACCATCATTCTACTTAATCCTCTGTTGTTTACGTAAATCATTAGTGACCCGGACAATTTTTCGAAGTCGAATTTTTTCAAGACTAAGGAAATTGACATATTGTGTTCTCCCTGTAAGAAATGTTTAATTATAGAAAGCCAGAATATTTGTCCTAAACGGCAGCATTGTTTGAAGGATTGAATTCGTGTAAAAAGAGATATATGAACAACAATGTTCGAAAAAAGGTGTAGTAGGATGCTGAGAAAATCTGCTAATTGACAGGCGTTTATGTACAGACATAGTAGTCTATACGGACATCTTGTTAATAGCTTAAATTGACTATCGGAAAGCTTTCACTTCAATCTTTCATAGATTTATTACTTGTCTGTTGAAAAGCTTAAAAGTTCAGCCATACGTAGTGAAATACATAAAGAGGTTGATGCTTCTTTGGAAAACTAGATTTACTAATACATCTGGAAAATCTTACATGACAGGAAACAATATTCATTTTTAAAAATATATCTCTTAAGATAATACTATAAATCCTTTGTTCTTTCATATTATACTTTTATTTCTATCTCTCACGCTACCATTGGTTTGTAACCTTAAGACCATACTCATATGTTAAAAATATGTTAAGGCATTTGCAAGATGGATGCAGAGAGCTATCATTCTTAAATCGCTTCATATACTTAAAATATACGAGGAGTTTACTGGTTCATTGCTCTAATTTTGTTGTGTCCTATGGTCACTCATTTTACGATCGTGAGACATGGTCATAAATGCATTTTATCGCGGTTTTACTGCGAGCCGTTGTTATTTTAAATGACGGTAGCTACTAGTTGAACCTTGTTGTGGTTCTGTAATCCTTCTTATTATATACATAAAAATCATTTTTGATTACAATTTTAATTGTTTTTATTTTTCGACTGAGTTATTTAGAATAATTCTGTATGTTTTTTTTTATTCAATTCGTAAAATACTGAAAAAGATGCTTTAAAATTATTTTTTTATAATATATGTATGATTTCAACCCTTTGTGATACGTATTAAGCGCGGCTAAATCTCTGCTTTTTACTCCTTGCGAAATGATGTCATACATAAATAGCCAGTTATTAAATGGCTGCGATTATAGTTACGTGAAATTTTGCAAGTTTCATTGGTTGAGCGGGAAAAGGGGGGGAAAGGGTTTGGTTTTTCATGAATTACAGACCACTGCCAGTTTTACGCCATCTTCCTTACGTGTAACTTTAGACACTCCGTTATTAAATCTAGATTAGAATGTAAAAAGCACAGTAAATATTTTTAAATAATAACACTGATAATGATAATGTATTATGAGAATATTTATGAGAAAATGTGATATGTGATGTTTATGAAAAAAAAAAATCTTAAAAGTTAAAAATTTTAACGAAGTGAGTAGAAGGTTATGTTTTCTTTTCAGACAGCTTATTTTTAAGATGATAAATATTCTTTTGAAGTAGGTTTATATAAAGAAATTCCAAATTTAATATGTATTTTAGTTATTATTTATAATAAAGAATATGATTTAAAATATATAAAATGTGTTAATTATAGAAATTAAAAAAGTAAATAGAGACTCTAACGTAATTTTTTAGGTAAGAGTTCTTTCAAAAGTAGATGTCGTATGTATAGATTCATAAAAACGTATTCTATTTTTTTTTCTCATGTTAAAAAGAAGTATTTAAAGTTTATAATTTAATTCAATATATATGATGTATGATAGTATAATTTTTTTTGTTTTAAAATACTTTCAATATCGAATTTATTGAATTACTGTATGGAATACGAATTCAAAAGGAATTCAAAAAGGAATTCAAAAGGAATACGAATTCAAGTCAGTTGATATACGAAAGTTGTGAAAAGCTTATTCAAATATTAGGTAGTGTCTATGCGTACTGAAAAAATCTTGTTATACGTACCGTAATTTCAGTATATGTAGCCATTGCCTAAATATTATCATGCAAGATATAAAAGCTTGCATCGTAAAATTTAAATAAATTTGCTGCAAATTCTTATGTTATTTAACTAAGAAAGTGTTTTTTGGTTAAAAATAAAATTTCATTGTAGAGTATTTTATTTTGTTCCATAGTTCATATTATAAATGTATTCAAAAAATAAATGATATATTTTAGTATAAGAAATTTCAATACAGTTTTTCTTTTTTATATTTAAAAAGATGTTAATATATTTTTATCTTCATAGAATAAATTTTAATAGCGTAATGTCACTACTTTTACTATTTAAATATAGGTTGAGTATTGAGTTCCCTGTAGATTTTGCCGGATATAAAGTTTCTAGTTCATGAATTTTTTGTATAAATAAGGAACTTTTTCTGTTCCGATTATATGTCTGATGTTTTTGAAAAATAGAACATTATTTTATTATTTAATCATAAAATGAGGAATATTAAGTTATAAATACACAAAAAGTACTTTCGACTCGAATAAAAATTCATGAATAATTCGAAGTTTCCATTTTCTTTTAAATTACATTTCGAAGTTAGGTTGCTTCATTGTTATTTGTTTGTTCTATACCTACTAAACGAAAGCAGTATTTGACAGAGTATTCTTTTAAAGGAAGAGTTTAAAAAATATTCGAAGTATGATCAGTCACTAATAAGCGTGTTTTTATAGGGGGATTTGGGAAAGAGATCCGAAATGTGACAGATCACTCTTCTATGACCAGTCACCAATGCGCTTTTTATTTGATTAATTATGGACAATAAATAATGATAGTAACAGTTAAATAAAGATCTTAAAAAATTTTTTTGGTAGTAAATATTATTTTGCATAATATTAATGAATGCCGGACTACAAAATTAAAATTCGGCAAAAAATAACGAACTACAAAATTAAAATTCGCCAAAAAAAGATGGAGCTGTATACACAACGTAAAATATATTTAATTTATAAAAAATAAAAAAATAATTGAAATAGCATATTTCTGGAAAAAATGATCTGATATGTATCATTAATTCTTAGAATTAAAAATGTTTGAATATGTGATATAATTAGATGTATGAGTTAAGCAAAAAGTATTTTCATTTGAAGAAAGTGAAAAAACAAACTATTTTCTTTAAATATAGAATAGGGATGTCACTTGTATTTTAATTGGTAAAAAATTTTGTTTTAGCAAAGAATTATTTCAATCTCTAATTGAAGTCTAAATGAAGTAATTTATCGAAGTATAAGTTTCAATTTTTTTTTACTTTTCGTATTAAGATATTTCAAACATAGAATTATTACGAAATCGAAAAAATTGTATTTGACTTAATGTCTAGATATTTTTTAATATTTATATGGCCAGAAATATTGTAATTAATTAAAATTTCACAGTTTTTGAATAATGTAAAAAGGTATTTCTGTGATAGATCACAGAAATAATATATAATCATGATAAATTCATATTTAAAGTATTTCGTTGATAAAAATAAAAATAATTTTGAATTTTAATTTTGAATTTTAATTTTGTTATATTACTTTATCTATATGTCATTCAATGATTTTGATCAATTGTTGTTAAAAAGAGAAACGAAAAAATTTCATAAAAAATAGAAGTAATATTTCTATTTTTTAATTTAACTAAACATTTTAATTATATTTTAATGAACAATATAATACTAATAATGATAGAATGAGGTTTTAAGGTCTAAATAAATAGTGTGAAAAATTTTTTAAATGTGCTTAGTTATTGAATTTGTATTAAAAGTAGTTATCAAACGAATCTAATTATCATGTTAAAGCATTTAAAAAATACTTTGAAAAGTAATTCAGTTTGTTGCTCTGTTCGAAAATTATCATGTAAATAAACGTATACTTTGATTTATGATATTTATAGGTTTAAAAAAAATTATTATATGATTTTTGATATATGAATATTTTAAGAAAATTCTTGTAATTTCGAAAATATGCAAAAATTTATCTAATTTTAAATGTTCTCTATGTAATAATATAATTTTGAAAAGTTTACTTGAAATGGAACAACCATCTGTAAATTTTAATATTGTTAATTTATATATATATATAAATTAAGAAAATTAAAATTAACAGATGGTTGTATATACCCTCTTCTTAAAATGGTCAGGAATCACGAAGAAGTGGGCAAAGGAGCGTTTCTGTACAAAGCAGCGGAGGAGGCTGCTGGAGCACTCGGACTTGACTTCAGTACTAGGGGTGAGCAAAATGCATCAAATCTTATCTATCTCGAGTGCTCACTCCTGAAAGCCCGGATTAAGAAAGCACAAGAGAAAAACTTTCGTGAACAGCTTCTCGATAAGAGGATCCACGGTATCTTCCACAGAAATGTGAAGGATCAGTAAATGTCTTGTGAGCTAACGTTTCCTTTCCTTAAATCGTCCGGATTAAAGTCTGGTACGGAGGGTTTCATTTTTGCATGCCAAGACGGTGTTATTTCCACCTTAACATACCGTCGCCACATTTTGAGCCAAGACATTCCCGATGATAGCTGCAGGGCGTGCCATGCACACCCCGAGCATTTAGCTCACATACTATCTAGTTGTCCAACTCACGCGGGAACGACCTACATTCAAAGGCACACTTGCGGGAAAAATGCAGAAGGCGGTTGTCATCAAATTATAGTAGATATGGATTTAAATAACAATGAGCTACTTGTAATATTTAAACAAATATAAATTTGTCTTAATGACTTCTGTTTAACACAATCAAAATTCTCGGAGTTGTAACATTTGTAAAAGTCCTAAAAAACAAAGGAAAATATGTATTTGGATTTAAATAATGCATGATATGGAAAAATGTCATACGAAAGAAAAGATTTGTATTTTAAATATCCTACAAGCTTATTATAACAATTTTTTGAATTTTTTTGTAAAATTAGAAATTTAAATTTTAAATGCACACAAAACAAGAAGAAATAAAATTTTTTTTGCGGTTTAATTAGACAAGATAAGAAGAAAGATGATTTGTAGAATATTTGCTTTATCTGGGAAATCTGAAAAATCTGAAATTGTTAGGGAATTTGTTTATTAGAAAAAGTAGCTTTGTTTTTTTTTTGTAACTATCCCTTTGAAAATTTATTTCTTCATACTTTTTTTAAACTAAAAAATCAATTCTGTTTTTGATGTATTTTATTTCAAAGTTATCTTTTTTAATGCAATTGTAATATTTTTTACTAACAATTTAAATCTTTTTTATTAGAAATAGTAATCAATTAATTTTTTGTCTTGGATTCGATTTGTTCAAATGAAGATTTAAATAATTGATTGTGAATTACTCTTTTCTTTAAAAGTTAATATGTTTTTGTGAAAAATTCATTACTTTAATTGAAAATTTATGTTTTTCATTGGAAAATAAATTTTTTGTATTAAAAATTTGTTTTATTAACAACTGAAAATTAATTTTTCCAGTAGGAATTTAAAAATAAATTAAATTTTTTTATTGTAAATGTAATTGATAAATATTTTGTTCGAAATTTATACTTTTTAATTTGAAATTTTAATTTTTTTAGCGGAAATTAAGCTTTTGGGTGTTACACGTCACATATCTTTTTGAACAATTTGAATTTCTTTTAATTTCTATTATATTCGATTTTTGCAATAAAAATTAATCTTTTAAATATATTGTATACTTTGAAAATCGTTTAAATATAATTTTTAAATATTATAAAAATAGTGTACGTAATTAAATATCTTAACTTTAATTTGAAAACGAAAAATAATGCTTTGTAACGGGACATACCAAAAAAAAAATATATATATATAATAAAAAATTTGTCATAAGGACAACCGCAGGATTTCGCCGGGAGCGGGTTTTAATCTGAAAAATTGCACCCGCTTCCAGCGAAATCGCGGTAAAATTTCAGCCATAACCACGTCTTACAACCGTGAGATAGGTGGTTACAGTCTGTAAAGGAATCAATACGACGATTCAGAAAAAGCCTCGTGCACCCTAAGAACACGGAGTGACCTAAGGACAACCGTCTTCTGCATTTTTCCCGCAAGTGTTCTAGCATATTGTTGACACGCAGGGATGCTTTTTAGGCTATTAGCAAGTGAAAGCTTGGCACCTCC
>NC_046665.1:10789711-10792441 GCF_010883055.1 Belonocnema kinseyi | reverse complement strand
TCGCCACATTTTGAGCCAAGACATTCCCGATGATAGCTGCAGGGCGTGCCATGCACACCCCGAGCATTTAGCTCACATACTATCTAGTTGTCCAACAGACGCTAGGGGAAATTGAGTCAATTGTGGAGAACGAGAAGTGCCGTATATACTGGAACTTTATATTCTCGACAATTGTTTCTGTTGCTCACTCGAGGCCTGACATGGTTCTTCTTGACTTCGAGAAGCGAACCATGTTCGTTATCGAATTTTCGGCACCAGCTGACAAAAACATCATAGCCAAGGAGAATGAAAAGAAAGAGAGGTATCGAGACCTTATAAGGGAGTTGCAACGATTGTACCCGGAATATTCTGTTAAACTGATCGTCCTTATCATCGGCGCTCTTGGAGGTGCCCAGCTTTCATTTGCTAATAGCCTAAAAAGCATCCCTGCGTGTCAATAATATGCTGGAACACTTGCGGGAAAAATGCAGAAGGCGGTTGTCCTTGGGTCGCTCCGTGTTCTTAGGGTCCACGAGGCTTTTGCTGGGTCGTCATATTGATTCCTTTACAGACTGTAACCACCTATCTCACGGTTGTGAGACGTGGTTATGGCTGAAATTTTACCGCGATTTCGCTGGAAGCGGGTGCAATTTTTCAGATTAGCACCCGCTCCCGGCGAAATCCTGCGGTTGTCCTTATGATAAATTTTTAATTATATATATATATATACATATATTAGGTCGATTTTTGTGGTTTTTACTCTATTTTTTCGGTCCCGTTCTGAAATTTTGTTGAAAATACCCCTAAAAAAATCCCTAAAAGTTTGAGCCTTTAATATTAATTTTAAAGCGTCGACTAAGCCATGCAAAGATTTCTCGTTAAGAATATACGTAAAATCTGATTCTTTACTTTTAAATTTCTATAACTCAGCGACATTTCTTGGCATCGTTTTGACTATAGACAGGTATAACTCAGGATTGAATGCTTTATAAAAGGGCCCATTGTAGCAAAGTCGTAACTCGCACTTGCAAGGTAGTATGGGCAACTGAACCGAATTTTTTCATGAAATTCGTGTTTTTTTCTTATCCTATCTCATAAATGAGAAGAGATACATTTTTTCTATATCTCTTCTCTTTTATGAGATACGATAAAAAAATTCGAATTTCATGAAAAACTTAGGTTCAGTGGTCCGTACAATTTCGCAGGTGCGAGTTACGACTTTGTTACAAGGGGCACTTTTGTAGAGCATTCAATCCTGAGTAATACCTATCTATAGTCGAAACGATGTCAAGAAATGTCGCTGAGTTATAGAAATTTAAATATAAAAAATCAGTGTTTACGTGTATTCTTAACCGAAAAGCTTTGCAATTCTTGGTCATGGACATAAAATTAATATTAAGGATTCAAACTTGTAGGGAATTTTTTTTGGGGTATTTTCAACAAAATTTCAGGACGGAACCGAAAAAAAAGTAAAAAAAATCACCTAAATATATATATATATATATATATATATATAAGCGGGTGCAATTTTCCAGATTAGCACCCGCTTCCGGCGAAATCCTGCGGTTGTCCTTATGACAAATTTTTAATTATATATATTTATTGAATTTTTTAAAATATATGTATAATGTAGAAAATAATATATCGTATAAAAAAAGCAGTTTTTCATTATTCCTTCTTCATATAACAACTTATATAAACTGTTATTTATTTTAGGGGTACTCAGTGACGACAATTTTACTCTTTATAAGGATGAAATTTGTAAAGGTATTGGAGTACTTAAAGAACTACAAGTGCCACTATCAAAACATGGAAAAATTGTGGCGCTTTTTTTAAGCTTGATGGCTCTAAAGTTAAATGAGTCCACAATTATTGAGCAAAAAAAATTGGTCGAAGTTTTCTTACGGCATCTAATTAACGTACAACGAACAAGCATGTATTTTGAATTCACTCTGGAAAAAGTGAAAAATAGCGTTTCATTCCTTTTGTACTTCTATTCTTTATATGTTAAATTAATAACATAAAAATTTACATTTCTATAGATCAGTAATTATATGTAATGTGTTAAAAAAAATAACTTTTGATACTATTATATTAGGTTCTAGTATACGTTGGTGTTGTTGTATGTCAAGTTTTTGAAAATCAAATTACTGTCACGTCAATTTTGTAATATCATTTAAAATTGAAAAAAATCTTTAAGAAAAAGTTAAGAAAATTTTTTTTCTAATATTGAAGAATTAAATCATAAACTATAATAAAACTGAGAAACAAATTTTGTAGTAGTTATGAACAAACAACAAACATATGACTAAGTAGTTAAATTTTTAGTTAAAATGAGAAATATTCAGTGAAAGCAATTAAGTTTTTGTAAGAAAGTTAGAATTTATTCAGAAACAATAAATGATTCAAATTTTCAATAAAAAACTTAATTTTTAATTAAAATAATATACTTTTTACTGAAAAGAGATGTTTTTTAATTAAATAATTGAATTTTTACTTAAAAAAAAATAATTTCTAACCACAGGGTAATACATTTTTGAAATATCGAAATAAATAATTAGTGAAATAGTAAAACTTTTCACAATAGAAAGAATAATTAAATTTTTTATTAAAGAAGTAAATTTTTAATTCAAGTAATTAGTATTTAATTCAAAGAGTATTGAAAATTTTAAGTTTAAAAATTATTGTTATATCAAACAAGCATGAAATGTGAAATAAAAAAATATATATTATTAATCGAAAAAAGTAAAT
>NC_046665.1:10781706-10789611 GCF_010883055.1 Belonocnema kinseyi | reverse complement strand
TATTGACACGAAGATGTAAAAATAATACTTAATTTTTTATTCTTGTACTTTTACATAGAAAAAGTTGCAACGAAAGGAATTTCTTTGTAATAAATATGTATTCAAAAACATAAATATTTAAATTGAAAAAAATTACTTTTTCTTCTTCTTAAAAAAGATTACAAATTTTTTTCGAAAGGATAATATTATTAAATTTTTATATAAAAAAGTGACAAATGTTAAATATATTCTGAAAATGAGTTTCAATGTCCTTTTTAAATATTTGTAAATTTTTTTTATTTTCAACTACTGTGAATTTGAAAAATTATATTACTGATAAAAACATACTTTATTTAGTGATATATAGAAATAAGTTGATAACATTGTGAAGAGTAAGGAAATGAGATTTGAAGAAAAAAAACAAGATCTGCAAACTTGTTTTTTTTTCAAAACAAAATTAATCAATTGCAAACATTGGTAATAATTGAAACATTGTTTATATGGATAGCTATCAATTTATCGATTTTATCTGGAAAGAGACAAATCTATGATCTAAACATTTTTTTTTATTTAAACTTTATTTCTTTATGTCACACAGTGTTATTGATTTAATTTTATATGACAGTAATTTCATTATACACTATAAGAGTGTAGCGAATTTAAAAATACATTTAAAAAAAATTTATAAATACTTAAATTTTTTTATAGTTTTTGCATGAAATAATAGAATTTTTTAATTATTCGTATTTCAGGTATTCTTTGCTCGATATAAATTATAATATATTAAGCCAAAAATTCGTAAATTAAAAAATGGCGACTTATTATTACACGTATCTGCTTCACAATTAAAATTGAATAAATAAACAATTGATGAAAATCGAATTAAAATTTGAAATATATACTATACCGTTTTTCTATTCAAAGATATTTATTTACTTGGAATAACTGACAAAATATTTTTTTTAAAGATTTTTAAGAGTGAAAGATTTTTAATTGAGCACAGATGAAAAATAACTAAATATGATATGTTAAAATAGTAATATTTTTTCTTTAAACTTTTTAATCATTTCTTGTAATTTAGTGTTTTTTTTCACAAGGGGCGTCTATGTAACAGAAGATACGGAATTTAATAATTTTTTGTGAGTGAAAAGAGCTTAATATAAGGTGAAAAAACTTTCAATCGTTTTGTTGAGATAGAATAAAGTTTGCGAGAAAAAAGGGTTGAAAAAAACTTCATAGAATGAATATTGGTTGAATTAGCGATTGATCAAGTTAGTAGACACAATACAGTGGGCTAGGTTGTAAATTGATGAATTTGCCATCATGTAATTGAATCTTCATATTTAAAAATATTTTTTTTTGCTTTTAAGTATTTAAAAAAAAATACTTCTATCAAAAATAAGGTAAACGTTTCAGTAATTGTGATCTTAGTTCTAATAATTGTGATGCTAATTTTTTTGCTTTATGCATATCTGCATTAGAAAAATATTAACAAATACTAGACAAAATATATTTCAATAGTCTAATCGTAGTCGAGAAATATATAAGTAGACATAATTATAAATTTGCAACGGCAATGATCACAACAAAACACAAAATAAGGTTATATTATTTAGTTTTCTCATTTACCTGTAAAAATCATAATCTCCGTGATACGAAAATTTTATCGATACTTTAAAAACATTGTTTAAAATTTTTGCAAACATTTTTTGTGACTTTAATTGTTTAATATCAATTAAAAAATTTTTAGTTGCTATGTCATTTCAAAATATATGGGCAAAAAATACCAGTGATTACGCGACTAAATTTTTTTTTTTACAAAACTATAGTTTATCGATGAAACGTATTAGAATTGACTGCTGATGAAATATTGAAACAACACATTGTTTAATAAAAAAAAATTTTTCTCAGTAATTAGAAATCATTTTTTGCTAGTTTAATTGATTGTCAATTTGACCTATACTTATTCTAAGGAGATTTCTCTTACTCTTTGCTTCTCGTAAACTTTTCTCTATTTGGGTAAATAATTTGAACTTTTCTTATTTCACATTAAATTCTTCTCACTTACAAAAAATTATTAAAATCTGTGTCTTTCGTTACGCGCATTCTCCTTATCAAATTCTTTTCAATACAGAGAAATATAAAATAAAAATGGTATGAAGTTGCATTAATATTGAGTAATTTTCTGTGATAGTCATTTTAATGTTGCAGATCATATTTCAATATGCGCATCAAATTACTGAATTGTCATATATCTCTTATAAAGATTATAGCAAACAATTAAGTATTTGCTATACGAATTACAAAGTGTTGTAAAGTATTATTTTAAAATTTTTGAAACAAAGAAAAATTTTAACTAAATATATAGAAAATTTTGTTACAGTTCAAATATAACTCAGAGTTTCGTATGAAATAATAAAAGAAATAAAAATGATTTTTTAAAATTAGTAATATTAATTTATAAAATAATTTATGTATTGAAATATTGAATACATTGTAATTTCAAACTTTCTTTTATATAATATACTTATAAATAAACAGTTGTAATTGTATAATTATGCGATGCTGGAAAATACAAATGCTTAAATTATATTTATTACTATTCAGCATACATTTTTTATAATTTTTTTTTTGTAGAAATTTTATTCATTATTCTAACCAAAATGATAATTCAGTTTTTATGTGAACAATTATTTATAATAAAAATCTTGATAAAGTAAAACAAAATTAATAAATTAATTTTATCAGAAATGTATTATTATCTACTTATTTTTTTATACAAAAAGTATTAAATTTTCGTACAATGTAAAAAAATTTTTTTTAAATTTTTTAATGGGTGACGGATAACTTTGCACGTAGCATTTTTGCATTCATCCAACTGTACAAGTTCATATTCAGATGGACAATAGTGCATATGTACAGATGGTACTTGGATAATTAATGTACACGTCCAAAATTACATGTGTACAGTTGTTCGTCTGATCATCGACGTGTAGAGTTGGACACGCGTCCAAAGATGATACGTGCAAAATTGTCCCCATCCTCTTTTCGGTTAAATTATACATTATTTATATATTGTTTTTGTTTTAAACGTTGATTTATTTTTAGTTTTGTTTTATTATATTAAAATTTTTCTAAAAAATAATGTAAGGTAGTGGACCCAATACTCGAACAATACCCGATAGTCAAACACTGTCAGAGTTATTTAGTTTTAAAAATTATAAACATTTTTATTGTTCCCACAAAAAATGATATTAAATACTTTAATATTTTAAGTTACGATTTAAAATATTAAAAAAAAATAAGTAGTGTTATTGTTTGGAAAAAAATAAAAGTTCGTGGCAACTCGAGAAACCATCTCCTTTTGTTTCTCAGTTTATAGGGGGAACTAAGAAAGTCATGTTCTTGTATTGTGGTTATTTTTTATTGCATGGATTTGTTGACCATGAAAGCATTTCAAAACAAAATGTACAATCAATATGGTTAAGAAAAAAACCCAAATACAACATTTTCATTGTTTTTTTTTTTTTTGGTTTTTTGGGGGTGTTCGGGTATACCGTTTTGCTTTACACTAGATAATCTAAAATTGAATATTTATAGATCTTTATTAATTTTTTCAGACAAAAACGAAGTAACATACTGGAAATTGAAATTAATAATATTCAAAGTATAATAATTGAAGAAGCCTTAAAAAAAACTTTATCTGAAGATAAAGCAAAATTATTATTAGAAGAAAAGGAAATTAAAAACTCACTTAGTACTACAAAAAAAATTTTGAATAAAAAGCAGACAGAATAAATTTTATTTTAACTAGAAAATTTAGAAATTGTTGAATAATTTGATAGTCAAAATTGTATAAAATGTAGATTTGCCTTAAATGTTTGATTTTTGTTGTTTAATTCTAATTAGTTGACTTATAAATTATTATATGGACGACATTATATAAATATTTATTTAAATGAATCATATTTATTTCAAATGTATCTCACTTTTCATATTTATTTAATTCTTTATAAGTAATCCAATTACTTTATATACGTAAGTACTTATCATCCATAACCTCTTTCCACTTTGGATCATACTATTCGACTACTGCTTTCCTGTCTGTTTGACAACTGCTCCCAGGATCACAGTCGCATTCGAGTACTGCTCCGTTTGAATAAATTTTTAACTAAATCTTTTTTGTAAGTTAATATTTGAAACATATATTTTTTCTGATTTTTAAAGAATGTTTAAATTTACAATTAAAAAGAGCTTTATAAGTTTTTACAAATTTAAATATTTTTAAAATGCTGTAAAATGTGCAAGAGTGGACACTAAGTCGTTAAATGTTCGAGTATCGTGTCCACTACCTTATAATAATTTAAATATATAATAGTTTTAAAACTTGTATGATATAAACTATATTGTAACTGAAGTTTTAGATTTTTTAGAACTATTGTTCGTTTCCTGTATTCTGCTTTCTAATAGACATTACGTTACTTTATGCTTTAAATTATTTGCATTAAATAATATTCTTCTATTTTTGAATTTAGTTTTTAATTTAAATATTTATAAGAGCAAATCAGAATATATGGGATACATAGTCTTTTCAAAATAATTGATTTCACCAATGAAAATTTTACTGCTTAATCAATAGTTCTGCGCCATAGTGTTTATCTTTCGATTAACTGAATAAATTACTAATATTTTATTTCTTTAATGAAATCATTACATTTTCATTAATTATCGGTGATTTAGTTTTAATTATGTTAATTAGTAAAATTTAACTGATAATGAATTATATTTTATTACTTTGAATTTAAAGAGTATGTTTTATTTTAATAAATAATTATATTTTTTCATTGTACAGATTTTTAATGAACAATATTTACACTATTTTTCAATTATTTGTAGTATATAAATATTCGAGATTAAAAACATTAAAAAATTTCTTTTAATTTATTTATATTATTAATGATTGTATTATTTAAACTGATTATATAGGAAACAATAAGAAAAATAAATATTTTTATGGATATTGTATTGTAAAAATGTACTAATTGAAGAAATAAATAAATATGATGAAAAATGTCAATTTTTATTTAGAATAATATAAAAAATATCTTATCCTATATTAAAATTATGTTATATATAAATTTTATAAAATAAAAAAATAGGTTGGAAATAAAAATACAGAAAAACTAGTGTTTATATTTTAATTGTTTTCCAAAAGTAGAAATATTTCTTTAATTCTCTTTTTTGTACATTCTACTATATATACTTACAAAATTACTTAATTTTATTTTGTACTTTATTATTATAATTTTTTTTCGACAAACAGTTTTTGTAAATGTGTAATCTCTTTTTTTTTAAACATGGAAATCATGAAGACTCATCCTTTGTTATGTAATATGTCAGCATTCTGTAACAATTAAAAACTATAATTAAACAAATTAAAAGTATCATACATAGAATGTAATTTTTCTATATATATACACACGAACTTTTATTTTATATAGTTATTTTTTTAATTGCAATAACAAGATTAGTAGTTAATAAATTTGAAGTTAATAGATAGATTTATAGAAAAAAATTACCTTTTCTGATATGATGTTATCAAAGCATATTATGAAATTCTCTAATAATACTTAATATTTCATAATCATAATTTTGAAGTTCAAAATTATATTTTTTACTACATATTTTTTATACTTTTCAATTGTAATTGGTAAATGTTTGCTAAGTAAAAATAAACTTCGATGATTTTGTATGTAGTATTTATGTTTTTGTAATTCCAAACTTCGTAACTGGCATTGTTTTTTTAAACTTAAAAAACAATGTCTTTTAATATGTTTTGATGTTTCTACTTTCAATAGTCTTTCTTCTTTTGTGGATAAATTAATATATAACTGAAACATAAAAATATCATACAATATATCTAAGAGTATTTAATATAAAATAAAATATTATTGATGGAATGAATATAATATATACCATAGAATTTTCATTTGTAAGAAATTCTGTTCCACGTATAGTTGTAATTATACCTAATTTAATATTTATAGTAGTTTGATAACACTTTTCTGAAATGTATTCATGAAAATACATATTTAATATCAGTCTATTTATGAATTCTGGTATCCAAGGTTGTGCAATGCCAAAGGAAGCACATTTTGCCAATTTTAACATTTTTATATCAGCTGTTATTTGTCCTTGTAGAAATAACTCTAAAATTTCTTGAGTTATAAACGGTTTAATTTGATCATCTAGGGAATTTAATATAGTAATCATATTTTTAGCATAAGGTGTTACATTGACAGCTAAAACAGCATTTGAATTTAAACAATTGTCACATTTTTGACAATTCAAATTAAAATTTAAGTTTGGAAAAGCTTCAATTTCAAATATGCTGAGTGGTAATTTCCAACGGCAGTCTGTGTAATTTTCAATATATTGAATAAATTGAAATAGTGAGTTACGTAATTGTTGTTTAACTTCTTTCGTTATATTCATGTTGTCTTTCATTTTGATGCGACGATGAACGTCAACATAAGAATAATAAACGATGCATCTACTATTTTGTCCATCTCTTCCAGCTCTACCTGATTCTTGTATATAAGAAAAAAAATCCAAAAAAATCTTGTCATATATACTAAAATTTCCGTATAAATAACCCCTTTTTCAGCTCCCCTTATTTATACCGAACAAATCCAGCTATTTGCACCGAAATTTCAGTACACGTAGTCACGACCTATATAATAAAACGAAATATGCGAATAATCCATGCATTTAATTGTAACTATATAACCAGGTTAAACATACGGATGTTATATATAGTATGTTTAGTTCTAACTATATACAATTTATTTAGATTTGCCAATAATTTTCATTTTTACATGAAAGTATTTTTTATTATAATTTTTATTTCCTTAAAATTGCATTCTATTCTTTTTTCATATAATATTTTCTTTTGCTGCTAAACAGTTTTTATATAATAAGTCATAAAAATAATACTGATCAAATTTCTACTTCTTTCCAGTTTTTTTTCATGCGAAGAAGGATAAACAAGCATTTCTATACTTAATTATAGAAATAATGTGGGTCAAATTCTTTATTCTTTTTAAAATTATACAAATGAAAAATTTTTTTTTTCATTTATTATAAAGCTACTGTGAAATTATATTCCAGTTTTGTTCATTACACTTTTAAGGATAATAAGAAATCTCTATGACTAATCACAGAAATAATATAAAGGTATAAAAATACTGTATAGTTATATTAATACTTTTTTCCTTTTCTTAAAATGTTATTTAAAAACGAAAAATCATTTCAATGATTGATTAGAAAAATAATGTAAAATTATATTTTGATTTTTTTTTATATGTTTCGTGTGAAATAGAAAAATATTTCTATGATTGATTAGAAATGTTATATAAAATCACATTTTTGTGACTTTTTTTACACTTTGCGGAGGATAAAAAAATATTTCTGCATTTAGTCACAGAAATATTATAAAATTACATTCATATTTTTCTGGTACGTTTCGTTAAAAAGGAAGAATATATATATATATATATATCGACTGTCCCGAAGAAAATTGTCGTAAAACCAATTTCCGGAAACAGAGTATATCAACATTTTTATTCTCCTGTAGAGTGTTGTAACTTTTCTGAGCTATCGTGTTCTGTTCTATCGACAATGCTCACGCCTAGAGTGTCGAATCTTGGTTCAACGCCGCTGAATAACAGCCCTACGCTGCAGAAAATAGTGCGAACTCACCAGACGGAAGTTCTGATATATTTCCGATTTAAACTTGTCAAGGAGCGTCAGTTTTCAAATTGCTGTAAAAAAAATGTTTTATAATTTCAGAGTAGTTAGGACGTAGTTTGTAAGTAGGACCGGACATTTTGTTCCCACCTTACTAAATTTTCAACCTAACATTAA
>NC_046665.1:10776886-10781606 GCF_010883055.1 Belonocnema kinseyi | reverse complement strand
GAACTACATCGTCCGCGTATGCTAGAGAGTATAGTTTGCTATTACCCAAAACCGTTCCTCCTTTCCCTTTCTGCTTTAGCTTCTCCTCTAAGTCTGCCAATAGGGTACTAAATAGTAACGGACTCAAAGGGCACCCTTGCCTTAGACCTCGGCTTGTCAAAAAAAAAATAGTAAAGAATTAAAATTTAATAATTTTTTGAATAATTAAAAATATATTTATATATTTTTTTATGTCGATATAAATTATGATACCGACAAAAAGAAAAAAAATTTCACACATATTAGGCGCATGTAAAACGAATAGATTCCATCTTAGCTATTACTATCAATCCAAACATATATATCAATCTTCATTTATATCAATACTCAATTTAAATTTATATTTTTTATAAATTCAAAATTATTTTTATTCACTTTTAAAAAATATTTTAAGAATTCTTCCTCCTATCTGAATACATTACAAGAATGAAAAAACATCCCTGTGACTTAGTACAAAAATAGTATCGAATCATACGCCTATTTCTTTTTTAATACATTGTGAAAACAAAAAACTATCTCTATAATTAGTCACATAAATAATATAAAATCACACCTCTGTCTTTGTTTTAATACATCATATAGACTTTCTGAGAAGCGTGAATGGAATCTCATATGATATCTATAATCATTTATAAAAACATTTTTTCGCTTCTTATAAAATATGAAAAACGAATTAAGAATACGATTTTATATGATTTCTTCAACCAATTAGAAAAATACTTTTCTTCCCCTCATGAGACATAAGAACAAAATACGTATGTATCTGACATGGATGGAGAGGAAAAGGAGATGGCAAATAGAGCAGAGGGCTTGGGTAGAGAGGAAAAAGGGCCATATGGTATGGATAGGGAGAGACAGGTTATGGATAAATGGGGAGGAATGGTGCTGGGATGAAGAATTAGAAGAATTAAGGAAAAAAGGAAAAAGTCTTGAGAAAGGTAGGGGGAAGGGAGA
Organism: Belonocnema kinseyi; assembly: GCF_010883055.1. Taxonomy (NCBI): domain Eukaryota; kingdom Metazoa; phylum Arthropoda; class Insecta; order Hymenoptera; family Cynipidae; genus Belonocnema; species Belonocnema kinseyi. The sequence goes on along the minus strand of NC_046665.1, from coordinate 10,780,613 downwards.
CGAAAAAGAGTCTAGAAATAAATCAGAGGGGTTTCCAAGCGGCAAAGGGGAAATAAAGTAAAGAGGAAAGAAGAGGGAGGGGAAGAGAGAAACGTGAAAATAGCTTTCTGGAATGTGTCAAGTTTGAAGAACAAGAACAAAGGATTCTGCGAGGAGTTAGAAAAGTGGGATGTGATTATGATGAGCGAAACTTGGGCAGATGAGAAGGACTGGAAGGGAATAAAAAAGATGTTACCGAAAGGTTATGTGTGGACAATGCAAGAAGCAAGAAAGGAACACGTTAAAGGGAGAGGGATGGGCGGCATGGTGTCAGGGATGAAAAAAGAATTAGCAGTAAAAGGGAGAAAATATGGGAACATGGAGGAAAAGGATGGAACAATGATAAAAAAAATTATAATTGGGAAAGTAGAAATAGCAGTGGTGTGTGTATACAGAAGAAGAGGGGAAGAGGAAGGCTGTAGAGTAATAAGGAGGTGGATGGAGGAAAAGAAGGAAGAATTGGTTTTAATAGGGGGGGGCTTAAATACATGGACTGGCGAACAAGGGGGAGGGTTATGGGATGAAGAAAACGAGGCATTTATAAGGAACTCCAAACATAGAGAGACGGACTGGGAGGGCAGGAAGTTACTAGACATGATAGGAGAAACAGGATGGTTTATATGCAATGGCAATATGAAAGGAGATGAGGAAGGGGAGATCAGAATTCATAGGAAAGGGAGTAACAGTAATAGAATACATCTTGGCTGAAGAAAGAATGCGGCATATGATAGGGAGTATGAAGGTAGGGAATGAGATAGGGTCCAAGCACTTCCCGGTCATAGTTACACTAAGAAGAGGCGTCAGTAAGCGCGGCAGAGGGAGAAAGGAAAAAGGGTGCGAACGAAACACGAAAATGGGAATCTGGGGGGTAGATAAATTAAACAAGTTTAAACGAAAGATGGAAAAGGAGAACGTTAGGTATCAAAAAGAGGAGGGAATAGACTCGTTAGTTGAAAGGGTGAAGGGGTCCATTGAAAAGGTAAAGGATGAGCTGGGTACTAATGAAGAAAGAGTAGGGGAAAGAGAGGCTGGTGGGACGAGGAATGCTGGGAGAGTAAAGAGAGAATAAAAGAGTGTGTGAGCAAATGGAGAAGAGGGGAAATGGAGAAGGAGGAGTATAACAGGAGGAAAAAAGAAAATCAGAAGATGTTGGAAATAAAAAGACAGAGGAGAAAGGAAGAATATAAAGCATAGGCAGAAAAAGCGATCAAAGAAGGTAGGGTGCGGGATGTGATAAATAGGGATAGAGGGGAAAGGAAGGGCGTTAACGAAGAAATAGAAATGGAGGAATGGACGGATTATTTTAAGGGTCTATTAGGGGGAGAGCAAAATAAGATCAAAGGGGAAAAGTGTAGGATAGTCCAAGGAAAAATGGAGGAAGGGAACGAGATAACAAGAAAAGAAGTGGATGAAGCAATAAATAGATTAAAAAGAAATAAGGTGACGGGAGAAGATGGGATGGAGAACGAAGCGATGAAGTTTGGAGGAGAAAAGATTAGGGATGGGATGTGAAAGATCTGCAACAAGGTATGAAAAGGGGAAGGTTGGCCGGAAGAGTGGACGACGGGACTGGTGGTACCGCTTGTCAAGAAATGGGAAGAAAAGAAGGTAGAGGAATACAGAGGGATCACTCTCATGTCAGTCGGCTATAAAATATATGCAGAAATCTTAAGAAATAGGTTGGAGAGTCAGGTAGAACAAAAAGAAAGTATCCCACATAATCAGACGGGATTTAGAAAAGGAATGGGAACTAGAGACAACATCTACGTACTTAACTATTTAGTTAACAGAAATTTGGGGAGAAAGAAAGAGGGACTAGTCGCTTTGTTCGTAGATTTCAAGGCAGCGTTTGACTCAGTGAATAGAAAATTACTATGGCAGGCAATGAAAGAGAGGGGTGTAGAGGAAAAGTTAGTGGAGAGGATAAAGGAAATTTTTACTGAAACCAGGATTAGGGTGAAAATAGGAAAGAAAAAAAGGGTAGGTTTTCTGAACAAGCCGAGGTCTAAGGCAAGGGTGCCCTTTGAGTCCGTTACTATTTAGTACCCTATTGGCAGACTTAGAGGAGAAGCTAAAGGAGAAAGGGAAAGGAGGTACGGTTTTGGGTAATAGCAAACTATACTCTCTAGCATACGCGGACGATGTAGTTCTATTAGCAGATGATGAGAAGGGGATGAACCTAATGATGAGAATTTTCGAAGAGTATATGGGAACAAAAGAGCTGACGGTGAACGTAGATAAGACAAAGGTGATGTGTTTCAGAAATAGAAAGAGCAAAATAAATTTCGTTTGGAGAACGATTGGAGAATGAGGGTCTGGTTGTTTGATGCGTTGGTGTGGGCGGTGTTGTGTTATGGTGTGGAGATCTGGGGATGGAAGGAACAGAGGAAAGTAGAGAGTATGCATGAGCGATTCCTAAGGTGGGTAATGGGGGTTAGCTGGAGTTGCTCAGGATATATGTTAAAAGAAGAGTTAGGAAGAGAAAATATGGTTACTGGCCAATTTAAGAGAGCATGGATGTTTGAAGAGAAGCTAAAAAGGGGAGAGGGAAGTAAAATTGCACAAGCATGTTTCGGTGAAATTCGGAACAATGAAGCGAGTGGTAATGTGGGAAATTCAAAATGGGAGGTAGAAAGGAGAAAAATGAGAAGGGTGTGTAATATTCGAGAAGGGATTATGTAGTGGCAGGACATAGAGTTAGAGCTATTGGTTAAACAAGGAGAAGAGAGATGGACAAAGATTATAGATTCGAGGTACAATAGATGGTATATGATAGTCAAAGGGTTGGCGGAACCAGAATATCTTCAAAAAATAAAGCAAGAAAAATGGAGTAGGGTTGTACGTTTCAGAATGGGAGAAGGAGTGAGAGCATGCAGATATTGGATGAATGAAGAGGAGAATTTATGCAGAGTATGTGGATACGAAATGGAGTCATGGGCACATGTATTAGAGAGATGTACAGGAGAGGAAGAGGGACAGTAGAGTATGTATGAGTGTGTAAGATGGATCTTAGATGGTAGTGAACAGGGAGTGATGTGGATGAAGAAATTGGATGAAGTAAGGGAAAGCAAGGGAGTAGGGCAGAGCCAAACGGTTGATCCTGAAAAGGGACAGTAAAAAACGAAAATTGTTTTCAATATCGTGGAAAATGCTTTTTTTATGGTAAGAGGAAACGGAAGCCCTGGAAGCTCGCTCATTTTAGGAATTAATATCACTACTGTTACTATTGTTTATCCTACGTAATGCGAAAGAGTAGAATAAAAGTAGTAGTTAAGTTAGACTAAGGATGGAATTGTAAATATATGTACAGTGAGCGGAGGCGCTCAAACCCGTAAAAGGGTGAGATTAAATACATACATACGTTATTCTTGTAACTAATTATAAAGATATTATCTAATCTTTAGCCCTTTATCCTTCTTTATGAAATGTTATAAACGAATTAAGAATGTAATCTTACATTATATCTGCAATTAATGATAAAAATGTTTTCTTGTTTTCAGTGAAACTTTAAAAAAAACGTATATATTTTTATATTAATTTTGTAGTTAAACACAGATATGTAATTAAAAATTTGTCATAAGGACAGCCGCAGGATTTCGCCGGGAGCGGGTGCTAATCTGAAAAATTGCACCCGCTTCCAGCGCAATCGCGGTAAAATTTCAGCCATAACCACGTCTCACAACCGTGA
>NC_046665.1:10774523-10776786 GCF_010883055.1 Belonocnema kinseyi | reverse complement strand
TTACCTAGGTTTTTGGTTTGAGGCAGAAGGAGGAAACGAGCTGCAGGTGAGGAAAAGAATTGAATGTGCGAGTAAAGTAATGGGCCAAGTATGGGGTATAGGTACATAAGAGAAGGTTCAAGAATGATTGGAGAATGAGGGTCGGGTTGTTTGATGCGTTGGTGTGGGCGGTATTGTGTTATGGTGTGGAGATCTGGAGATGGAAGAAACATAGAGCATGGAGGTTTGAAGGGAAGTTAAAGAGGGGAAAGGGAAGTAAAATTGCACAAGCATGTCTCGGCGAAAATCGGAGCAATGAAGCGAGAGGTAATTTGGGAAATTCAAAATGGGAGGAAGAAAGGAGAAAAATGAGGAGGGTGTGTAATATTCGAGAAGGGGGTATGGAGTGGCAGGGCATAGAGTTAGAGCTATTGGTTAAACAAGGAGAAGAGAGATGGAAAAGATTATAGATTCGAAGTACAATAGATGGTATATGATTGTCAAAGGGTTAACGGAACCAGAATATCTGCAAAAAATGAAAAACGAAGAAAAATGGAGTAGGGTTGTACGGTTCAGAATGGGAGAAGGAGCGAGGGCATGCAGATATTGGATGAATGAAGACGAGAATTTATTCAGAGTATGTGGATACGAAATGGAGTCATGAGCACATGTATTAGAGAGATGTACAGGAGAGGAAGAGGGACAGTAGAGTATGGATGAGTGTGTAAGATGGATCTTAGATGGTAGTGAACAGGGAGTGATGTGGATGAAGAAATTGGAAGAAGTAAGGGAAAGCATGGGAGTAGGGCAGAGCCAAACGGGTGATCCTGAAAAGGGACAGTAAGAAACGAAAATTGTTTTCAATATCGTGCACGGAAAAAAAATTCTTGAGGCGAATGAGTGAATCGAGAATATATTAAACTCAAAGAAAGTGTCCGCTTAGATAAGGTAAAATGTTTAGTTAGAAGAGTTAAACATTAAGTTACTTTATGTAAACTGATTTCGTAAATCAGTAATCTGGACAAAATTGCTAAGTTGGAGAGTTTATTATTTTCGACAGATTATGTATAATTTTATTATCTTTAGATTAGAAAAAAATTTAGTTGTTATATAAATATTTTAACTTACAGTAGCCAAGCTTTGGTCTGGTATCGCGAAAATGAATTTCCCTGAAATCCGTATAATGCATTTGGAGGTCAAGTTTGTTGTTTTTATCGCGTTTCTTGCTATTTCAATATAGTTATCGCCTACAATCGAAGCAATTGTAAATTATTATTACCGCGTCATAAACTCTATTTAATATTAACATTTGCGCACATTTTAAGTGGTAAAAAGCGTTTAATTTTCCAAAGTAAATCTGAACTGTCACTGCTCTCGCTTAGACCATCGCCATTTTATTTCGCTGCTCCCACAATGCACCGGCGCTCTTCCGATAATTCCTTTAAACACCTATTCTTAATATCCCTATTATAGCTATAGTTATTAGGGGCTTGACTACACGATATCCCTGGTATATGGAAAATTGTCAAGGATATTCATTTCTACTGATCCAGGGATCTTTCTTAATTCCTTCGTTCGTTTTCAGCTAAATATTGAGCTATAATGGGGAATAATATCCCTGTCACAGCTCAATTTTTTTTTACCGTGTGGAAAATGCATTTTTTTATGGTAAGAGGAAACGGAAGCGATGGAAGCTCGCTCATTTTAGGAATTAATATCACTACTGTTACTATTGTTTATCCTACGTAATGGGAAAGAGTAGAATATAAGTAGTAGTTAAGTTAGACTATGAATGGAATTGTAAATATATGTACAGGGAGCGGAGGCCCTCAAACCCGTAAAAGGAAGAGATTAAATACATACACACACATATATATATATATATATATATATACATAATTGAATCAAGCTAAGTATATAAATAATGTATATTTTTAATTGAAATTTCTAATTATGGCGAAAAATATAGACAGTTTGTAGTTTCAATTTTTCAAAGACAAACATATAGACAGTTCGTGTTTTTAATTTATTTGATTTAAATGTATGAACAGTCTATACATTTTAGTTTGATTTATAAAGAAATGTATTAGAAAATTAGCACCATTATTTATTCACTGATTGTAACGTCTTTCTTTTTCTTTTGGTGATAAATTCCATTCCAAATTCCTTAGTATATCGTTCAACAATCCCCAGAGCTAGATGCAGTTGCTCTCTGTTTTTAGCATAGATCTTATGATCGTCCATGTAAAATACATGAGTGACCTTGTACTTTCGATCTGCAGGT
>NC_046665.1:10771713-10774423 GCF_010883055.1 Belonocnema kinseyi | reverse complement strand
CTTTATAGATGTCACATCCTGAATGCGGCTCTGTGGCACGCCCAGGTATGTATAAGTCTCTCCAGCGCAAAGGTGTCGTATGGCGCTTCTATCAACGAGCTCTATGCAATGACGTGCCTGATAATTCACTAAAATTTGAAAAAAATTGTAAGTTTTCTTTTAATTGCAAATATTTATACAAATGGATAACTGAAAAAGTGACAGAATTGCATTACAGGGAAAATTTCTGCAATGAAAGGTATTAAAGTTGACTGGTGTGGAAATATCCAAACAATCCATTGCTTGATAGAATAAAATTTGTCTCAATAATTAGAAATTATTTTTTTCCACTAATTCCTTAAAATTTCTACTTCTCTGGAATACGTTGAAGCAGAGAAAAAAATCTTTTACAATATATATTTAATTTATCAAGAGTACTCATTTTCAATATAATATCCTTGAAAATGTCCTGTTCAATACTCTCATGAATGATGACTCTATACAATGACATGCCTTATAATTCACTAAAATTGAAAAAAAAAAACAAATTTTAAGTTTTCTTTTAATTGCAAATATTTGTACAAATGGATAACTGAAAAAGTGACAGAATTGCATTTCAGGGAAAATTTCTGCAATGGAACGTATTAAAGTTGACTGCTATTGAAATGTCGGAACAGCAAATTGTCTAATGAAATGAAATTTTTCTCAGTAATTGGAAATTATTTTTTTTCGCTAATTTCTTAAAATTTCTACTTCTCTAAAATACGTTGAAGTAGATAAAAAAATCTTTTACAATATTTATTCAATTTATGAAGAGTACCCATTTAAAATATAATATCCTCGAGAATGTCTCTTTCAATACTCTCATAAATGATAGCTCTATACAATGACATGCTTGATAATTCACTAAAATTTGAGAAAAAAAAATGTAAGTTTTCTTTTAATTGCAAATATTTGGACAAATGGATAACTGAAAAAGTGACAGAATTGCATTACAGGGAAAATTTCTGCGATGGAAGGTATTAAAGTTGACTGGTGTGGAAATATCCAAATAATCCATTGCTTGATAGAATAAAATTTTTCTCAATAATTAGAAACTATTTTTTTCCACTAATTCCTTAAAATTTCTACTTCTCTGGAATACGTTGAAGCAGAGAAAAAAATCTTTTACAATATTTATTTAATTTATCAAGAGTACTCATTTAAAATATAGTATCCTTAAAAATGTCCTGTTCAATACTCTCATGAATGATGACTCTATACAATGACATGCCTTATAATTCACTGAAATTGAAAAAAAAAACAAATTTTAAGTTTTCTTTTAATTGCAAATATTTGTACAAATGGATAACTGAAAAAGTGACAGATTTTCATTTCAGGGAAAATTTCTGAAATGGAACGTATTAAAGTTGACTGCTATTGAAATATCGAAATAGCACATTGTCTAATGAAATGTAATTTTTCTCAGTAATTGGGAATTATTTTTTTTCACTCATTCCTTAAAATTTCTACTTCTCTAGAATACGTTGAAGTAGATAAAAAAATCTTTTACAATATTTATTTAATTTATCAAGAGTACCCATTTACAATATAATATCCTCGAGAATGTCTCTTTCAATACTCTCATAAATGATAGCTCTATACAATGACATGCTTGATAATTCACTAAAATTTGAGAAAGAAAAAATGTAAGTTTTCTTTTAATTGCAAATATTTGGACAAATGGATAACTGAAAAAGTGACAGAATTGCATTACAGGGAAAATTTCTGCGATGGAAGGTATTAAAGTTGACTGCTGTGGAAATATCCAAACAATCCATTGCTTGATAGAATAAAATTTTTCTCAATAATTAGAAATTATTTTTTTCCACTAATTCCTTAAAATTTCCACTTCTCTGGAATACGTTGAATTAGATAAAAACATCTTTTACAATATTTAGTCCATTTATCAAGAATACTCATTTACAATATAGTATCCTTAAAAATGTCCTGTTCAATACTCTCATAAATGATGGTTCCATATAATGACATGCCTAATAATTCAATGAAATTTGTAAGAAAAAAACGAATTGTAAGTTTCTTTTAATTGGAAATATTTGGACAAATGGATAACTGAAAAAGTGATAGAATTGCATTTCATCGAAAATTCCTGCAATGAAACGTGTTAAGATTGACTGCTGTTGAAATATCCAAAGAATCCATTGCTTGATCGAATACAATTTTTCTCAATAATTAGACTTTTTTCACTAATTCCTTAAAATTCCTACTTCTCTAGAATACGTTGAAGTAGATAAAAAAATCTTTTACAATATTTATTCAATTTATCAAGAGTACCCATTTACAATATAATATCCTCGAGAATGTCCTTTTCAATACTCTCATAAATGATGGCTCTATACAATGACATGCCTGATAATTCACTAAAATTTGTAAGGAAAAAACAAATTATAAGTTTTCTTTTAATTGCAAATATTTCTAAAAATGTATAACTGAAAAAGTGACAGAATTGCATTTCAGGGAAAATTTCTGCAATGGAACGTATTAAAGTTGACTGCTGTTGAAATATCCAAACAATACATTGCTTGACAGAATAAAATTTTTCTCAATAATTAGAAATTATTTTTTTCAGTAATTCCTTAAAATTTGTATATCTCTGGAATACGTTGAAGTAGATAAAAAATTCTTTCACAACATTTATTCAATTTATCAAGAGTACTCATTTACAATATAG
>NC_046665.1:10769574-10771613 GCF_010883055.1 Belonocnema kinseyi | reverse complement strand
CTTGAAAAGCGATTGATCAAGTGTATAGAGCTCCAAGGAGATTATGTTGAAAAATAAAAAAAAATTGTTTTTATACTTCATTCTAAGGACTTATTGAACTACCCTCGTATTAAAGTTGACTGCTGTTGAAATATCCAAACAATACATTGCTTGACAGAATAAAATTTTTCTCAATATTTAGAAATTATTATTTTCACTAATTCCTTAAAATTTGTATATCTCTGGAATACGTTGAAGTAGATAAAAAATTCTTTCACAACATTTATTCAATTTATCAAGAGTACTCATTTACAATATAGTATCCTCGAGAATGTCCCTTTCAATACTCTCATAAATGATGGCTCTATACAATGACATGCCTGATAATTCACTAAAATTTGTAAGAAAAAAAAAAAATTGTAAGTTTTCTTTTAATTTTAAATATTTGTATAAATGGATAACTGAAAAAGTGACAGAATTGCATTTCAGGGAAAATTTCTGCAATGGAACGTAGTAAAGTTGACTGCTGTTGAAATATCGAAACAGCGCATTGTCTAATGAAATGAAATTTTGCTAAATAATTGGAAATTATTTTTTTCACTAATTTCTTAAAATTTCTACTTCTCTGGAAAACGTTGAATTAGATAAAAACATCTTTTACAATATTTAGTCCATTTATCAAGAATACTCATTTACAATATAGTATCCTTAAAAATGTCCGGTTCAATACTCTCATAAATGATGGTTCCATATAATGACATGCCTAATAATTCAATGAAATTTGTAAGAAAAAAACAAATTGTAAGTTTCTTGCAATTGCAAATATTTGGACAAATGGATAACTGAAAAAGTGATAGAATTGCATTTCATCGAAAATTTCTGCAATGGAACGCATTAAAGTTGACTGCTGTTGAAATATCCCAACAATCCATTGCTTGATAGAATCAAATATTTCTCAATAATTAGGAATTATTTTTTTCACTAATTCCTTAAAATTTCTACTTCTCTGGAATACGTTGAAGTAGATAAAAAAATCTTTTACAATATTTATTCAATATATCAGGAGTACTCATTTACAATATAATATCCTCGAGAATGTCCCTTTCAATACTCTTATAAATGATGGCTCTATACAATGACATGCCTGATAATTCACTAAAATTTGTAAAAAAAACAAATGTAAGTTCTCTTTTAATTGCAAATATTTGTACAAATAGCTAACTGAAAAAGGGATATAATCGCATTTCAGGGAAAATTTCTGCAATGGAATGTATTAAAGTTGACTGCTATTGAAATACGGAAACAGCACATCGTCTAATGAAATGAAATTTTTCTTAGTAATTGGCAATTAGTTTTTTTCACTAATTCCTTAAAATTTCTACTTCTCTAAAATACGTTGAAGTAGATAAAAATATCTTTTAATATATTTATTCAATTTATCAAGAGTACTCATTTACAATATAATATCAACGAGCATGTCCCTTTCAATACTCTTATAAATGATGGATCTATACAATGACATGCCTAATAATTCACTGGAATTTGTAAGAATAAAACAAATTGTAAGCTTTCTTTAATTGCAAATATTTGTACAAATGGATGACTGAAAAAGTGATAAAATTGCATTTCAGGGGAAATTTCTGCAATGGATCGTATTAAAGTTGACTGCTGGTGAAATATCGAAACAGCATATTGTCTAATGAAATGAAATTTTTTCAGTAATTGAAAAGAATTTTTTTCCACTAATTTCTTGGAATTTTTGCTTCTCCGAAATATATTAAATTAGATAAGAAAATATTTTACAATATTTATTCAATTTATCGAGAGTATTCATTTACAATTGTTACAGTCCCCATAATTGAGAACCACTCTAAACAATTTGTCAGGAATGAATCCCCGCCTGTGTTTACAAAACATAAACCAGGCTGGGAAAACATTCCGACTAAATTACTTTAGAGTTTCTATTAAACGACCTTACTTTCTTCCAAGACAAACCTTTTAACATATTTAACTTTCGCGATTTAAAAAAAATTATGTAATAATTTGTAATATGTCCCTAT
>NC_046665.1:10766117-10769474 GCF_010883055.1 Belonocnema kinseyi | reverse complement strand
CGCCTTTCTTTGTCGCTACCCAACCCTGCTACTACCAATCCGTCAACACAGTCTTCCCACCCTGTCAAAAATCTCCAAACAAACTTCCACACAAATCTGTCTTAATCCTCCAAAATATCTACCTCCCCTTTGCAATATCACAATCCCTCAATTAGATCTCTCACCTCCACACCCTTCCACACACTTCCACAATCCACTCACCTCAAATTTCACCACAATATCAGAAAAACTCAGCATCCACAATTCCCACAACTTTACACTTTCATGCCGGAAACGGAAGTCTTCTAAAACTTTATTATGCATTATTTTATACGCAAAATATTCTGTACGTCTTTTATATCCATTCAAGGGACAATTCCAATATTTGAATAAACTAATTACTTTTCTTCTTCTGTTTTCTCCAAATTGTACTCCATAACGCCATTGCAATACGGTAAGTAACAATTTAACTGGTACACGATTACTATAAGCAAATGCTATTGTCACTACTTGTATTTTATAAGTATAAATTTAAAAAAAACTGCTTCTCTTGTTACACTTGGAATTCTTGTTGTATTTAAAAAATGTAACATATCATTCCATGGATTACTTTTTATTTATTTTTTTTTTCGATGGTGAAGTTCATAGATCCTATTAATCTGAAAAAACATAGTAATATGTATGAAATAAGTATAAAATTTAATATTTTAGACAATTTCAATACATCTTTTATACATTTAATAATGATTACCTTTCTACATTTGTACACGGGATATTTGCCTCATCATTTTTAATTATCTGTAAAATAAAATGTAATGGAGAAAACAATAATCCTATAATATTATTACTGTTTCTTACAAAATTCATTATCATTTAACTATAAATATTACTTTGTACGTTCTTATCAAAAAAAAACATTCGGTTTTTGTAAAAATAAATTCCTCTTCCCCTCCCAATTCTTATCGTATATCCATGTTTTTGGATCTTCTGAATCCCGAAAAATAAATTTTTAGAAATAAATCTATCTGTCTATCTATCTGCATATATATGGATTTGTATATCTGTAGATTTTTATTTATGGTAACGTAATATAAAAAAAAATTATCATATTGAATAAAACTTTAATGTACTTTTCAAATATCCTTCAGTAAAGATCAAGTACGTTACTAAGCCATTTTGAATAAAAATTCAGAAATTAAATACATTTTCGACATTTTTCAGATCACTTCTTTTTACAATTTACAAATTATATGATCTATTATTAGTAATACTCTGAAAACGAACAATTTATTTTAATGACTTTTTATAAATATCTTTACACAAATACTAATGATTTTATTACACTTATTTTTCTTTTCTGCCATTCATCATTGTTTTTTTCTTCATGTTGATACGTTGTATATATTTTTGTTTTCAATATGTTTTCACTGTTCGTCCTATCAATTATATTATTTGCGACTGTTTCTACATACTCTTTAATTGCTACGCTAAAATAAAATATACACAATGTATTATAATTAAACTATATACAATTAATATAGTCATATATGTAAAAGTGAGAAAAAAATTTACTTTTTTAAACTTCCTTGAATTTCTTTATTACAAAGCTGACATGTAATAAATTTATCTCTCACGCATTTCATTTTAAATATTTCCATATCTCTTGTCTCTACAGCTACAAGTTTTAAATACTCGTTCTTTTTACTGAAATTCATAAATAACCTTTAACAGAAAATAGAATTAAATTATTCAAATATACATAATCAAGTTTCATATATTAATATGAACATCAATTTTAATTACTCATTTTTACTCAGTTGCGTAAAAATAAATGAATGTTCATTTACAGAAAGATAATTTTCCACATTACTACTTATTTTGAACATTGTATAAACTTCATATACTTTTCTGATGATAGATATTATCAAACTAATACAATACATCACTCATAAATACACTAGATATTATTACAGATACCATTACTTATACTATATATAAATATATTTTTATCCTTCAGGATCTTATTTGAAAAAGTAATAATTTATAGAAAAGAATATTCTCGAATTCAACGATAAATATATAATCATGAATAATTGATAAAATAACATTTTCTTGAAAACATACAAGAAAAAAAACATACGAGAAAACACTAAATAATACCAACATATACAATTTATTTAAACACAATTTTTTAAATATATATTTATTCGTGCGTATTAAAACTAGTTTTAAGTTTCTGTCGGCGGTTCCGCGACCATTCTATTTTATTTTTAAATACTATTTTAATATATTACCACAAATATTTAGTTTAAAATATATTTAAACATATTTTCACTATTTTATAAATATTTTATTTTTTATGAAAGGAGGAAGGATTCATTTTCACAAAGATTTTTTATGTATAAATCTTTAATACTTTAAGCTACTTCTTATATATATATATATATATATATCTGGATAAAAAATTTGGAAAATTATTTACATTTTCCATACACTTTAGTATATCAGAAAGTATTTTTGTCTTTTACATACCTGAATATTTGATTTATGACTTAACACGTACAAATGGTTAGTTATTGTGATATAGTATGTAAATATATGTATTTTATATCTTATAGTATACTAGAAATTATTTTCTCTTTTATATATTTGAGTATTTGATTTATGAATACTGGCATATGAATGACTAGTTATTTTTACACGGAAAAAAAATTCGTGAGGCGAACGAGTGAATCGAGAATACATTAAACTCAAAGAAAGTGTACGCTTGGATGAGCTAAAACGTTTAGTTAGAAGAGTTAAACATTTAGTTACTTTATGTAAATTGTTCTCGTAAATCAGTAATTTGGACAAAATTGCTAAGTTCGGAAGTTTACTATTTTCCACAGATTATGTAAAATTGTATCAACTTCAGATTAGAAAAAAAAATTTAGTTGTTATAGAAATATATTAACTTACAGTAGCCAATCTTTCGTCTGGTATCGCAAAAAATGGAATTTCACTGAAATCTGTGTAATGCATTTGGAGGTCAAGTTTGTTGTTTTTACCGCGTTTCTGAATATTTCAATATAGTTATCGGCTACAATCGAAACAAATGTAAACTATTATTACTGCATTATAAACTTCATTTCATATTAACATTCGCGCACGTTTTAGGTGTTAAAAAGCGTTTAATTGTCCAAAGTAAATCTCAACTGTCACTGCTCCCGATTAGACTGTCGCCATGTAATTTCGCTGCTCCCATGATGAACCGGCGCTCTTCCGATAATTGCTTCAGACACCTACAGTCTGTCAAGTTAAAGCGTGGGTGGCTTTACTCGCAGTCGGTAAGGTGTATCGACATGATTTTGGTGTCAAAATATTAAGAAGAGCTCCCTC
>NC_046665.1:10763912-10766017 GCF_010883055.1 Belonocnema kinseyi | reverse complement strand
GTGAAGAGAAGGAAGATATCGGGGCGAGTATAAAATACCAGAAAATGTTTAGATCGCCGCCGGAAAAGCAGAGTTTGGTAGGGAAAAGCGATAACAGGGAGGCTGCCGACGGTAGCGGTGATGAAAATGAAATGTCGATGAAAGAAGAAAGGCTAAAGGAAATTAGAGAAGTGATGATAGAGGTAATGGGGATTTATGAAGAAAAGTAGGAGAGAAGGGGAGAGGAATTAAAGAAGGAAATTAGGCGGGAAATGGCTGAAGTTAAGAAAGAAATAAAAAAATGGGAAGAAATCAGGGAAAAGTTGGAAAAGAGGATGGTGTCATTGGAGCAAAAACTAGAGAAGCAGGCAGAAATTAATAACACAAAGGTAGAGGAGGTAAGAGGTAGGATGAAGAAGCTTGAAAGCTCAAACGGGAATTGCGGTGGGGGCGAGAGTGGGAATAAGGAGATAGAAAGATTGAGAAACATAGAACAAATAATAGAGAAGAAAGAGAGGGAAGAAAGAAAATTGAAAATAGTGATAAAGGGTATAAGATTAGAGGGGAAGGAGCTGAAGGGAGGGGTGGACGAAGTACTAAAAAGGATTGATGCTAAGGTAGAGATAGAGGAAATGCGAAATATAGGAAGGGAATTGAGAAGAGGGGAGATAATGGTACTGGTGACACTAAAGAAATGGGAACATAAGAGGGAGGTGATGACAAAGAAGAGGTTATTATATGGTAGTCCGGAGAGAATAGAGGATGATTTGACATCGGTAGAAAGGAAGATGCAGTATAAATTAAGGAGAAGAATGGAAGATTTGTTACTGGAATATAGCAGGATTAGAGAGAAAGGATAAGGAGTTTATGAGAAATTTGACACAATGGGATGTAGTCATAATGATGGAGACGTGGTTAGATGAAAAGGGATGGGAAAGAGTAAGGTGAAGGTTACCAAGTGGTTACAAATGGCAAGTGCAAAATGCAAAGAGGAAGAATAAAAAGGGGAGAAGAGAAAGGAAGAAAATCCAAAGATAAGGTACTAAATGGGGAGGGAAAAAAGTTGTTAAAGAGCTTGGAGGAGTTGGGATGGTATATCTTAAGCGGGAATATAGAAGGGGATGAAGCAGGAGAATATACACGCTCAGGAAATGCAAGGGGAACGGTAATTGATTATGTGATAGTGGATGATGAGGTAAGAGAGAAGGTTAAGAAACTAGAAGTAGGAGAATATATTGATTCGGATCACTTTCCCTTAATAGTGACATTAGAGGGACAAAAAAGGAAAAGCAATATGAGTAAAAGGGGAGCAAATGTAAAAAGTGTAGGAAAAGGGGATTTGTCAAGGGAAGGAAAAGAACAGTTTAGAGAAAAAATAAGAAATATCAAAATGGGAGAGGGAAATGTGGACGAGGAGATGGAAAAATGATAGGAGAAATAAAAATAGGATTAGAGTGCACAAATAATAATGAAGTTAGTAAAGGGGGGAATAGAAGTGAGTGGGATGAGGACTGCAAAGAGAAAAAAAGGAGGTCAGAAAGGAAATGAGAAAATGGAGAAAAGAAAAAAGTAATGGGGAAGAATATAGGAAAAAAATAGAAAGAGTACACTGAATTGTGTTATCAAAAGAAAGAGGAAGAGAATAAAAGGTAATTGAAATGATAGAATGGAAGAAATATTTTTTGGGTTTGCTAGGAGGAGTAGAGAGAAAAGTTGTAAAGGGAGGAAAATATGGTAGAGAAAGAGACCAGGAAGAGGAAATTTCAAGGGAATAAATAGTTCAAGTTTTAGGAATAATGAAGGATGGAAAGGCAACTGGTATAGATGAGATCCCAAATGAAGTATGGAAATATGGAGGGGCGGAACTAGAGGAATGGGCATGGATAATGTGTAATAGAGTATGGAGAGGAGGGGGGTGGCCAGAGTTAAGGAAAGAAGGAGTAGTTATACCAATAGTAAAGAAAGGCAAGGGAGAGGAGGTTAAAGATTATAGGGGGGTGATGTTGATGCCAACACTGTATAAGGTATATGTAACTATTTTGTCGGAGAGATTGAAGATAGAAGTTGAAGAAAAAAAGATCGAGTCATAGAATCAGACAGGGTTTAGAAAAGGAATGGGGGTAATG
>NC_046665.1:10762271-10763812 GCF_010883055.1 Belonocnema kinseyi | reverse complement strand
CTCGACACCTTGACAAATGTAATTCCATGTAGAAACATGCGTTTAAATAAAATATTTTACCAAAAAAGTTACCCACGCTTTAACTTGACAGACTGTATTCTTAATATCCCTATTATAGCTATACTTATTAGAGGTTTGACTATACGATATCTCTGGTATATGGAAAATGGTCAAGGATATTCATTTCTGCTGATCCAGGGATCTTTCTTAATTCCTTCGTTCGTTTTCAGCTAAATATTGAGCTATAATGGGGAATAATATCCCTGTCACAGCTCAATTTTTTTTACCGTGTATGCATTATATAAATGTAAGTATTTGATATACTTTAGTATATTGAAAATTAGTTTTTTCCTTATATACTTTCGTATCTGATTTGTAAATCGATGTCTGCGAGTGGCTAGCCACTGTCATGTATTATATAGTATTGATGTAAAAAGTGTCCAAAGGGGAGTTGAGAATTTGGGAATTATCAGGGCGGGGGGTGAGGTGGTTTTCATACGTATACGGATGAAAATGTTGCAAAATTATTTTTGTTTTTTATATACTTCAGTATTCTAGAAAGAAATTTTCCCGTATATACTTTAGTATCATTTGGACAGAGAATTAAAAGAAAAGGTAAAGCCAATTTTCTATTGAAATCAGAAAAAAACTTCCTGAATGTATCAGAAAATACAATTTATAACAAAGATGTTAAAAAAGCTAAGAACAATAAAACAACAGAAAAAAAATGCAAAGAAAAACGAAAGAAATTTCAATTAATAAAAGTACATCTGTAAGGATTTTTTCTGACGCAGAAATATACAATATTCCACCATTAATATTAAAAGATAATATGTTGACATCATTGCCCATAAAACAATTAAGTCAAAGAATTGTTGAAGTAGTAAGAATTCACAATGTTTCAATTATATGATATTTTAAAAATTTTTTCTTTTTAATATGTTAAAAAAAAGTACTTTCTTTTTAGATGAATTTTCATCGAAGCATCGATGCAGTATATACCTTTTTACGTAGACGCTTTAGAAAGAATTATATAAATATAATTACTACGAATAATAATTTAGATAAAGAAGAAAAAAGTTTACTTTTGAAAAAAATAAATATCATGTATCGAGGTAACTTTTTAAAATTCTTTATTTTTTTCAGATAATATCTTTAAAAATATTATTGTTTTTTAACCGGTATCCTTAAGTATGACAATATTATTTTTTTCTTATATAAATTCAACTTAATAGTATCATTTATAATACGTTCTTTATTTCATAATTGATACATAAAGACAATTTCATGTTGGGCTGCCTTAGCTCAATAATAGCCATCATCAAAGGACTATCTAAAAGTCGTATAATGTTTAATGCGAATAAACAAAGTGAAAATACTTTTTTAACAAAAGAACATTTATTTGTCTTAACGCAATTAGGAGATACTAAGTAAATATAATTATATATATAATTAAAAATTTGTCATAAGGACAACCGCAGGATTTCGCCGGGAGCGAGTGCTAATCTGAAAAATTGCACCCGCTTCCAGCGAAATCGCGG
>NC_046665.1:10760245-10762171 GCF_010883055.1 Belonocnema kinseyi | reverse complement strand
ATCTCTCTATGCACCCAACTATTTGCGGATGAACCTTTAAGATTTCCAAAAGTCAGATGATAAGTCTATGGGATGTAGAATCGAAAGCTTTCCGATAATCAAACCAGGCCAGCGATAGGTCACGCTGGTAGAATGCTGCATCTTTGCAGACACATCTATCGATGAGCAGGTTCTCCCAACATCCGGTTACGCCTTTCTTTGTGCCTCGTTGATCATACATATCTTGCCACACAGGTTCAATTGCCCGAACAATCCTATCATTTAGGATAGATGTGAATATTTTATAAACCGTGTTCAGACAAGTTATTGGCCCGTAGTTCTTCGGGTCAGCTAAGTAGCCTATTTTCGGCAGGAGTATTGTGCGCCCTTCCACCAAGCACTCTGGAATTGGCTCTTCCGACTTCAAATATGAGGTGAAAATACGGGCCAAATGCTGATGGCTTGAAGAAAACTTCTTCCACCAGAAGGTTTTGATACAATCTGGTCCCGGTGCGGAATAGTTCTTCATCCCTCTTAATACTTTTTTCACCTCCCGGTAGTGATGGGTGGGCATTCTTTATCAGGTGTTATGAGGGCAACACATAACTTCTTGAAGCTATTTATATTTTCTGAGTCTTCGTCCAGTCTATGCTGATCTTCGTAGACTTCTCTCCAAAATACTTCGACCTCCTCTGGTTTGGATGGGGGTGCGACAGTAACTGGAGGATCTTGGAAGAGTCGAGATGGGTCAGAGAGAAACTGTTGATTTTCTCTGACCCATCTCTCCCTCCGCTCTAGACTTCTCTTAGCGTCAGATAGTATCCGTATTCTCTCAACAATATGCTGCCTGATGGTCAGCAGCTTTGAATTGTTAAGTGTGTGATAACGGGTCCAGAGTTCGCGCGCGAACTTTCGAACCTTGGCGGTAAAATTCCTGCCAGATGTGATGTAGTCAATTACACATTGAATGCGGGACGCATTCTGTCTTGCCCAGCCTATCTTTATGGCAAGTTGCTGCATCCGTCTTTTGGTCTTATGATCAGCCGTTGTTTTTGTTTTACGGTTCGCATCGGCCAAAGCTCTCGCTGCATTATACACACAATATTTGATAGCCCAGAGGTCGGATTCACCGGAAAAATGTCCACGAAGCTCGTCATCCATTTCAGCCAGATCTTTAGGCTTGAGAGATACCTAGGTGTTGATGTTTCTCCGGATCGTAAAGCATCGCTCTTCATCTATTGGATGCCTGCCCGCGGTTGGTCTTAATGTCGCCTCTCATTCCTTGTTGCCGGCTTGTTCTAGCTGTGGTAGAGTAGGCGTTCCGCTTATATAGCCCCTTTTACGGAGTAGTTCAGTATGGTTTCGCAGACGTTGCTGCGAAAAGTGCCATAGCTCCGGGTGTTTCTCGCATCACAGAGCATCCAGCCGTGCCATGTAACCCCGTTCACGGGCCACACTCGCATCGTAGCAGTCTAGCAAGTCGTGATTCAGTTGCTCCGTCCACCCAAAGGTCACGAGATCCCGCCGATCCAGCGCATTGAATCCATTTTCATTGGCTCCCCCAGCTCTAGATTGGTCGGCATTGTTGGCCGACCCATTGTCGGGAGCCCTGCGCGTTCCGTTGTTTTGAACCGCACTTACTACAACTATGTTTGGTGTTATCATTGTTGTTCCCACGAGAAGCTAGGGAACGGGGTTCGTCCATCCTTGTAGAGCCCCGCATGCAAGAAGTCACCGTTCTAGACACCTCACCCAGGTGCCATTCAGCTTTCGGCACGGTTTTCAAAACTCCGCTTGGAGGTTAATTCCTTCGGGACCACCCCTGGACACACACCCTGGAAATAGGCGACTGCCTATTTATTTTTGTAACCATATTCAGCAGAAACCCTTGGTACAGGGACCCTCTATCCGCAACCCGAGGACGCGTTCGGTGGCTTTGTCATAGGC
>NC_046665.1:10753842-10760145 GCF_010883055.1 Belonocnema kinseyi | reverse complement strand
CATTATAACAGCTTTTAGGAATTATTTTTCTCTTTAAATATTAATCTTTTATGTACAAATTCTTTTATATTCAATTTCATTATATTTCCTTACGTATTCTTATATTCGTATGTCCGACTCCCTGTTCCGATATCCGTATTTTCGTTTCGTAAACGAAAACATTGAGCTGAGTGACGCGCTCAGCTCTGCGAGAGTAGGGATGGACGGGGCAGCCGCTACGACCCTCCATCCTTCACACGTGTGGCCGAGAGGACCGGGCCAATCGACGGCCGGACCGCCTCTCGGCTAATGCGAATAAAAAGGGGTGCGTACAAGCGAAAGTACGCACTCTTGCTCGGGCAACCAGTTGGGTAACCTCAGTCCCCTGGTCGCCTTCGGCTAATTTTTGTAAGCCACTCTATTCTGTCTCTCTTTTCAGGGTCGGTAAGCTCTTTGCAGCTCCGCCCGCTCTCTATACTTTTTTCAGAGGACGGTACGCTCATCGCAGCCCCGCCTCGACCGCTTGCCTATCTACCTACTTTTTCGGGGTCGGTAAGCTTTCTCGCAGCTCCGGTCCCCTTCTTTTCTTATTTAAAAGGTCGGTAAGCTTTCCTTGCAGCTCCGGTTGCCTTCAGCTTTTCTTCTTTCAGGACTGGTAAGCCTATTGCGGCCCCAACGATCCTTCTCTGCCTCCTGCCTCTCTCCTCCACCTATGCCTGGTCCGGCAAAAACTTCCCGTCCCCGTCCCGGCAAGCGAACCCGAGTCCGCCGTCGCTTGGCCGCACTCCGTGACGCCCTGCAAGCTGGTCTTCAGCTTGAAGACTGCAGGCCGTCTTCCTCCTCCTCCGACTCCACACCCAAGGCAGTAGTAGGTTCTGTCGTACTAGTGCCAACTTCCGAGAGATTACGGTTCATTCGGCCTCTCGCTTCCACCCCTTCCTCGGCAGTTTCAGGCCGCCTGGATTCCACCAGGCCCTACGCAACCCCCGACCCCACCGCTCCTCGCACCTCCTCTCCCCGCAAGCCGCCCCATGTCGAGGAGAGTGACGACGATGTCCTAATCCTGGACGAGGTCGAGCTTCTGCGCTCACCAATCACTCCTCCGGCCAAGCGCACTTGCGGAGAGTTTCGACGTGACCTGGGCTTCTAGGTTAGGATTCTGCTAACGCTGTGACGACGGGGTTTCACCCCTAAGAAAACAACACGTGGCCAGCGGCCCTCAGGTTTCTTGCGTGCAGAGGCCCACCACCAACACCGGGCGACAAGCCCATAGACGGCCTCCAGGCTTGGAGGTACCTCCTGCTGACAAAGGGTGCACCTCGCATCCACCAGCAGCCACCGGTGAGTCAGCGCAGCCAACCTCGATCCATGTAGTGCCTGGACGAGTTTCTCAGGGCCAAGAACCGCTGCCTTCCTGTACGAGGACTCCCCTCGACAACAACCAGCAACAGCTCCAACTTCGGTGGTTAGTAGCCTCTACCCAGGAGGGTACGAACGGCTCTCCACGCGACTACAGCTCATCAGGACTCCGTGGTTAGTGCCCTCTACCTAGGAAGGTACGAACGGCCCTCCACACGCAGCTGGCACAAGAGAGGATTGTGGTTAGTGGCCTCTACCCCGGACGGGTACGAACGGCCCTCCACACGGTATCGTAGAGACACATCTCTCTCACGTACCGAACATCCAACACGACCATAACCTTTAGATCAAGTCGGGTGTAAAATTCAATCCACACAGCCCGGCTTGTATGTATCATATTTTTAAGATATTTTTGGGATATTTAAAATTTTGTCTTGTCAATGAAACACTGAGTTGTTTGTAAAATACTTTTAATTTATTTTTTCCATGCATCGTATCTGCGAGTTTGCTCTTCTAGTAGTTCAAATCCATTTTTGCGTTTGTTTTTCGGTTTTCTATCTTATGTCATACTATAAGTAATATTTTTTTGAAAACAGAAAATTTAATTATAAAACTAGTGAAACATAAAATTATAAGTAATAAATGATTAAATAAATATTTATTTGCATTGTACATAAAAAATACTTTGTAAATCGTGGATGATGCGTTTGTATTTGGATTTGCAAAATGAATCCATTTTTATTATACAGTCTCTTCTGAAACTTTTATATAGAATCTTTAGTATGGGCTCTCACATGTGATTAGACAAATATCCTTTATTGTTTATAAAATTATCTTCCTGGCGTGATTCCAAAATCAATAGTAAGAATTGATTATAGAGAGCATCATCGTTTTTAATGTTTGCATTTTTCTTTGTATTTGTCGATGTTTGATATTGAGAACTTTCAGCCATTATTTTATAACTTTTATGTATTTCTTAACTTTGGAATTAAAAAAAAATTAAAACTTAGAATTTAAAAGACTATAAATTTTGACTTTTACATATAAAGGATAAAAAATAAGTGTCACATTGGTATTTTGTCAAAGGTATGAATATAGGTTTGCACGTATTGGTGACAGTAAGATGTTAAATATTATTGATACCAGTATTATTAAAACATAAATATTTTTGACATACGCAATAGTATAAGTATTCATGAATATTTGGTATTCATCATAAATATCTTGCCATAATATCTGATAATAGACAGATAATAGTTGTAATTTTTCGTAAATATAGTTATAGGTATGTTAGAGTTTTGTAAATTACGGACTTGGATTTAGCAACCTTAAAAATACATAGTGAATATGGTTTAATTTCTAGATTTAAAAACAAAATCTTATTAGCTTTTTTGATATTTTTTGAGATTTTTTGAGATTACTGACATATTGAAAGATTGTGAATTTCGGATTCAGATACAGCAACGTTAAATATATATAAGAAATACGGTTTGATACCTCGAATTTGAAAACAACAAAAATTACAAAATGTTTTGAGTTAATGTTAGAATTCTGACGTATTAGAATTGAATTTAGCCTATCAAAATCTATTAATGAATATGTATTTTATTTCTGGATCACGACACGTCTTTTTTTGTGTGTGATTGTATTATGTCTATATGATTCTATTATTAAATTATAGCTGTAAATACACTTTTTAGTCAATTTTTTATTTTATTTTATAAGAATTCTGTATAGCTATTTAAATCATTTTCAATATTTGAGATTTTTTATTTTTAAATATCAGTTTTATTTAAGTATTGTTAGATAATAATAAAGTAAGTTTCTTTCGATTTAAAAGTTCTTCCTAACTTTTTATTAATTATTCAGATAAATATTGTTTCTAAAGTATTTCTTTATATCAAAGATATTTGTATTTTAATAGTACTTGTTAATACATGTGATTTATTCAAATAGAACTTTTCAAACATAAATTTGTGTGCTTATATGCAAACTAAGAATAAAAACAAAAATTGTCTTTTCAAAGTTTCTTCTCATGATTTTTATCTACATTATAGGTTTTTTTTCTAAAGTTTTCTAAATATTTCTGATAATTATATCTCTTAATGATATATTTAAAAAATTTATATTTAAGGTATAAACTAAAGATATGCAAAAAGTTTGGGAAAAGAGTTTTAATTTGTTCCATGCAAAATGTTTCTTTGAGTTTTTTAGTTTTTTTGTAAATTGTAAGAATTTTGTATGTTTCTGTAATAGAAAGCAATTAATAAAAAAGAAGAAAAAAAACGAAAAATATTTTAAGATTGTATATCTGCCATATTATTTTGTAATTTAATATTTTGAAATGAAATATTTTCAAATAAAATTTCAGTGGTATTGAAATTTAAGTATATGTTGACAAAGGAAATTGAATTTTAGCTACTTTTTCGTTTATTTTTATATTCTAATACGTATGCAGAAAATTTATAAAAATTGAACTTAAATTATTTAAAAATTAAAAAAAATTCTATGATTTATAGAAAATTATTTTGTATTAAATTTGTTAAAGTTAATCTTTGTAGAAGTATCATAAATACAATACAATATGAAAGTTAATGCGAAATAAGCAGGACTAAGTTATATTTATTAATATTGATATGTACCACCGTATGAGGGGTCAATCAGTGTGGGGGAGGGGGGGGGGGCGAGCTTCGCTCGGCCCTGTAATTTGTTGTAGCAAGGGAAGCTGAGACACGATTCTGTTCGTTTGTCTCTTTGTGGACGCATGAAGCGTTGCCAGGTCGAGAGGTCGTCCGTATATCAGGTTGGTTGAGGATAGTAAGTGCTTTCCGCGGGGTCAACCGACGGAAGCCGTACTTGTTCTGTGTTGGGCTCGCTTATGCGGACCATGTTTTTTTTTGTAAATAGCAACGAAGTGATTCATCTTGTCGATCGTGTTTTGGCGTTTTTGCGTAAAATCCGAGATTACGGCGCGGGATAGTTGTGTCATTCATTCGGGCCCGTTTAGGTTTTAGATGGATTTACGTCAGTTGCTGCGATTGGGACGGCGGGATTGTACCATTCCCCTGGAGTAGGAGGAAGAAGTACGGGTCTCCCGGAAGAACGAGGGCAGCTGCAAGGAACACGAGGTGGTCGATAACCACGTGCACATGGTATGCTACACCCAGAAAGATTATACGACAATTAATATCACGATTACGCGACCCACAGCACGGGAGATTTAACCACGTGCGCAAGGTATGCTACACCCGGAAAGATTATACGACAATTAATATCACGATTACGCGACCCAGAGCACGGGAGATTTAACCACGTGCGCAAGGTATGCTACCCGCGAAAAAATTATACGTATCATGATTACGCGACCCAGAGCACGGGAGATTTAACCGCGTGCGCAAGGTATACTACACAGGACTACGAATGAAGATTATAATCCACAATTAACACGAACACATGCAAAACGAACACGAGCACTGTTAATATAAAGGTAAACTCCCGCATTGATCGTGACTGCGCGTAGTGTGACCGACTGCCGATGTCTCGAATTAAGGAGAAGGTTGGTGAGAGACGACTGCCGTCGGCAGACGTAGAAGAACTAAAAGTCTGAATTTTAAGAAAAATCTGCGTACTCTATTCAGTGGGAGACAGAAAGAACGCTGCAGCTCCTGGCTAACACTCGTAGGCCTGAAAAATTTCAGGATCAGACTCAAGGAAAGTTACATTCTGTAAATAGTATGACAACCCGTTTAGAAAAATCCACGCGTGTAAATTCTATAAGGGTCCCTCCGAGGGCCCTTGTAGATGGCTCTGACGGATCTACGATTAAAATTTCTAATTCCAAAGGGTGAATTTTTTTTAAAACCACAAATTCTAAGGTTTATGAATTCAGACTTACAAACAGTGCATTTCTGACAAAAATTCTATGACACTTTTTTGAAATTCGAACTCTGACTGAGTACTGTGCCAGTAGCGATATCCAGTGCGGGCACAACACTGATAGCCCCGTAAAAATAGTGTTATTATCCCAGAGATTTGCCAGTACAGGTGGCAGTACTGGCAAGAAAAACCAAGAGGGCTTTCATGATGGCAGCAATGAGGGAAGCCCTCTTTTTAACTAATAAAAAGCAAGCGATCATTTCTCGGGTTTTTACGGTAAAATTGTTCAATTTTCGAAACGTATTATAGGCTATACCTAAGACCCGCCCCCCTGTAAGAAACCATAAAAAATATTAGACCCCCCCCCCTAAATGAACGTAATGTTCAGTTTCCACAAATTATTTACTGGTTTTAATATTTTCTTTTTCCTTCATTATTGAAATACAGGTACCAGCACTTAAATCGTGTAATATTTTTAACATCGAATCTTTTATAGACGGCATAAAAGAGTATTTCAGATACAAATGAAATTTGTCAAATTTATTAATTTTCTTTAAACGAAAACAAATATTTTTTACTATGAAAAATGACTTTTTAACAACATAATTAAATTCTGAACACAATAGTTCAATTCCAAACCTAAAAAGATCAATTCCCAAGACAAATTTTATACTTTGATTAAAATATAAAAATTCTTGAACTTTAAAGCCAAAAAACGAATTTTCTCTACAAAAATTGAATTTTCAAACCCAAATATGATTTTAGCAAAAAGTTAATTTTTCACGAAACTGATGCATTTTTACTCAAAAAACATGAAATTACAAACAAAGAAAATGATGTTGGCTCGCGTCCAACATTTGTCACGAGAGCGAATACACTTGCGAATGTTGCAGATGACGACAACTTTGACGGAGAGGTAGAGAACTTAGAACTGCTTATGTTGAAGCTACACGGCTTGGAGCCAAGCTCCAGGAGAAGACTCCACGCGCAGCATACAGTCTGTCAAGTTAAAGCGTGGGTGGCTTTACTCGCAGTCGGTAAGGTGTATCGACATGATTTTGGTGTCAAAATATTAAGAAGAGCTCCCTC
>NC_046665.1:10751134-10753742 GCF_010883055.1 Belonocnema kinseyi | reverse complement strand
CTTTTGAAATTTAAAATTCGAAAATTTTTTCTAAAGCCTCCAGGGGACTTCGTTTTCGCACGAAAAAATTTTATGTGCCCTTATTGCATCCGGACCCACAATTTATATTCGTCTCTTTCCTGGACTTCCACGCATGGTCGTAAAGTGGTATTCAGAGCTTATTTGCCAGTCTTGTAATTGGCCTGTCACTCAGGTACCTAATATGAGGGTCGAACGCAGAATGAATATTAACGACGCCGAGTACAGAATTGGCGCCTAGGCCACAGAGTACGCACCTAGATTGACGACTATGCTACACAACTAAAAGTATGAAGGCACACTTAAATTTGAGTGATGTATAGTGAGCTATAACCATGCATAAAATTTTCCTGGCCGCTTTAGGACGCTCGAGTTCGCCCCTGTTGATGGCTTGAAAATCAGTTTTCGGACATTCAACTTTTTAACATAGCACATTGTAGGAAATTGGATGGCGCATCTGTGTTCTCAGGAAAAATTTGTATCTTTTTCCGATTCTGCAAAAGTTGAACCACTTTGTTAAAAATAATTTTTTCTGTTTGAAGATCATCTTTGGATGTTATAATGTTTTAGTGAATTTAAAAGAATTTATCCACGCGAATTGAGGTATTTCGTGGAATTTCAAAGTATTAAAAATATTTTATGAAATTGTAAAAGGTTTCAAACAATTTTTTTTATTAATTTATGTAATCTGAAGGCACTTCAAATCTTTTGAAATATTTTAGGAAACGGAATTTTCGAAAAATTCTGAAGACATTGAACGACTTTACAGGACATATGAGGCTTTAAAATATTTAAAAAGATGTAGTGTTATTTTATGAGGCTTTCACGGATCTCAATGATTATAAGGGATTTTTATTTTCTCAAGGTTTTTCAATGATTTTGGGAAATATTACCATATTTAATAAAATTTTCTGAAATTTTATAATAATTTTGTGGTTTTGACAGAATTTATTTTTAAAAAAGTACATTACTCAATACGGTTTCAATGATTTAAATAAACTAAACATTGTTTTTTCTTATTCACCCTGAATTCTAAATCATTTACACTTCATTTTTTAAATTCCTCGACATTATTTTTCATTTTTTTTAATTCAGTTGAATTCTCCTAAACTAATTTAATTCCATGGGTTTTATAACTTTATAAAAATCTTATTTATTTTATTGTGAGAATCTATTCATTAAATGTTTAAGTATTTAAAAATATTTCAAAAGATTTAAAACATTTTAGGTAACTTAAAAATATTATAAATAAATTGCCAATACTTCAACAATTTAATGAGATTTCAAACGATTTTATCGATTTTATGTGTTTCTAAAAGCTTCCAAGGAACTTTAATAAATTTTCTAGAACTTTTGTAAAGTATAATCATATTTAATATAATTTCCTGGCATTTTATAATACATTTTAAATAATTTATACCCGAGCATTGAGAAATTTTGTAGCTTTTCAAAGATCTCAAGAGATTTGCAAATATTGTTTTCAATTTGCTTGAAATTTCGCACTCCATTCTTCTAAATTTTTCCTAAATTCTTTTAAGTTATTTTGAATTCTTCTACATTCACTCTCTACTACTCAATTCAATGGATTTAAAAAAAATGTTTGATTAGTTTCTCTTGAAGTCTTTAAAGCTCAACTCATATTCTTACGCATTTCATCAAATTCTTTAAATTCTCCCTTTAAATTGTCTAAACTTATTTCAAACAAACTCATTTCAATCAATTTTCTTTAATGTTTTAATTGTTTTAAATATGCATTGTCCATAGAGACTGTGAGGCATGTAATATAAAACAATGAAGGAGTTGCGAAAATGTAATAAAAAATGTTAATATTTTCTTACCATTCTGAAACGTACATTATAGCTGCCATGCATCTCCACGTCCTGGACGACGTTTATGGCGCAGATCCGTTGCTTTTAACACTTTTTTTTAAATTCCAATCGTCTTCCTTCTTCCGTCATCCAGTCTAATAATGTGTGAACGGCTACCCTGGGGAATGGCGTCAGGTACAATTCCATATCGTCTCTGACGTTGTTAATCAAATACACTTGACGACAAAGTAAGTCAATGTTTCTCCCTATTTGTTTCGTATTCCGGTCCAGCAGCTATTCCAACAGCAGAGTAGAGAAAATAATAGAATAACAATCAATAGTTCTTATAATAAGTGTATGAAAATGGTGTTCAGTTAAATTACTATATTTTTGGGGTTTTCAAATCAATTAATTAGTTGTAAATTATTTTTTTTAGTTGTTGTACTGACCCGATTTGCGACTGTCCTCGTGTGGAATGTTAATGTACGAAATTCAGACGTGTCTCGATAGGTTAGACACATCCACTGAATAAGTTCCTTTACCTCTTGCTTGATAAATTGCCCAGGAATTACGGCTTCTTCTCCCTCCTTTCGCAAATCTCTATATCCGGTTTGTTTCAAATCCTGGTCTACTGCTAGGAAGGAGAGAAAGAGAGAGGGCCATTTTTTCCTCACTTTGCGTCGTTTATACAGTCTGTCAAGTTAAAGCGTGGGTGGCTTTACTCGCAGTCGGTAAGGTGTATCGACATGATTTTGGTGTCAAAATATTAAGAAGAGCTCCCT
>NC_046665.1:10740684-10751034 GCF_010883055.1 Belonocnema kinseyi | reverse complement strand
AAATTAAAATTCGAAAATTTTTTCTAAAGCCTCCAGGGGACTTCGTTTTCGCACGAAAAAATTTTATGTGCCCTTATTGCATCCGGACCCACAATTGAGCCGGGCGTGGCCTGATAAAAATTTATTTAAATACACTAAAACAAAAGGAACAACAGCAGCATCTGGTCGAGGTTTGTCCCTTTTCTAAGACTTTAAATAATTACTCGCCAGAGCTCAGCCAATATTTAAAGAAAGTTTATAAAATTATTGATTGCTTGAAAATCTGGCCAATAATAAAATTTATTAAAAAATCAAGGTTATAATGGCGCCCAACGTGGGGCATGAGGAATTGAGCGAGGATTCGACTTTAAATTAATTAAAAGAAAAGGAACTAATCAAGTAAACCAATTTATAATTGGAGATTAGTTAAGTGAGTCTGATGCATTCAATTGAGTAAATATTAGTTGAATAACTAATGTCAAATTAATTAAATAAATGAAAATTCAGTTGATTACAATTCAATTAATGAATCAGATGCACTTATAGACTGAAAATTGGTCGGTTGAATGAAATTTAATTAACTAAATAAAGAAAATTCAATTATTTAAAAATTTATTGAAATAAATAATTAAAATTCAATTCAATGAAAATTAGTTAAATACTTGGCAATTTAATTAATTACAAATTAATTGAGTTAATATGATTCAATTGTTCGAAAATCTATTGAATGATAGAAGTTTAAATAATCAAACAAGGAAAACTGGATTAAGTAAAAATTAATTGAAATAAATAGATAAAATTCAATTAATTGAAAAACTAATTAAATGATGAACGTTTAATTGATTAAATAAAGAAACTTGTACCAATCAAAAATTCGTACAATTTAAAACTCTAATTGTTTGGATGTAAATTAATAGTATCCCATTCACTCAATGGATAGAAATCGGGGTTTATTGAAACTCAAAGGAATCGTAGTGACATAAATGAAGTCGCAGCGATTTTGATGAATCATCGCTGAGAGTTAATTGCACTGTAAATTCAGGCGTGATACCTTAGAACTGGCCTGAGTTTAATGATAACCAGGATCGGATTTAGGACAATAGGATAATATTAAGCTTTGTTGCTGGCTCATGGGAATCACGCTCAATTATATAATTTTGAGCTTGGTTCGTATGACGAAGTCATCATTTTAATTTAGTATATCAAATAAAATTATTGCATAAATTCGATTGTGCTTAATGAATTCAGTAGAAGAAAATTGCCAGAAAATTCGGAATGCGAAGTACCTCAATCCATTACGGATATGGATGAGGCAGGATTGAGGGAATGGTTGGACAAAAGGGAGCACAGTTCATGGGGCTCCGCCCCGATCTTCAGACATCGGGTCATCAGACTCCTACAGAGGGAGGCGGAAATGTCAGGTATCCGTTGGTCTAGTGAAGACAATAAAGAGGAAAATAAATGTTCAAAACTGACTCCCGTCAAAAATTTATCCCAATTAAGGGATACTGCGGATGCCGTCGAGGACACAGCAGAACTTTTCGAGAGGTTTACAGAAACCACCCTTAGTCTATTATTGAGGCCCGATTTTTGATTAGGCTTCTCAAGCCCTAACAACGAACCCCTAGCTACTAATGATCCTAAAAATAGAACAGCAGCTAATAAGGTGACCAATCACCCCCATCTAGTTATACATACCGGATGTCATCGCGTGAACATGAATCCGCGCGCGAGTCACGGATACGGGCGGCTAATCAGCGCTATGCGGCACCGAACTTTGACGGCAATCTTGGGTGTGAAGAAGCCATCCCACACAGGTTGGGAGCCATACCAAAAACCACAGGGCCCGGAGGAGTGGTGAATCCAACGGGGCATAACTTTAGTAACGATTAACGGGGTGAATTGGATGGCTCGCGTATAAGGGGGGATCCACCACAAGTTACCGTGCCATCAGATGAATCAGGCGTGACGCGTACTAGGCCGGAGCAATTCGCAGGGTATAGTTGGGCCCATAGGCCATTAGTTTCGGGTTTCGCGAATACGCCTATCTATCAAGGAGGTATTACAAACCCCCCAATTTCGAGCGAAGTCGCGGGTCGCGAAGTGGTTGACTGGGATGGCCCAGAGAATCGTACCCCTCTTCTCATGCGAAATAAGACCTTAGATTCTATAGTAAAGAATTGGGGCATTAAATATCCTGGGGACAAGCAGATCAGCGTAGAGAGTTTTCTGGCTAAAGTCCAGAACAGTAAAGAGGTGTATTACCTCACCGATGAGAAAATGTTGACTGCTATGCCATTTCTACTGGATGATCTACCGGCTGAATGGTTCAGTATAAACCGATGGGCATGGCAAACCTGGCCAGAATTCGAAGCTGCCTTTCGTGCCTAGTTTGGCAATATTAATTATCAGTGGAAGCTGGATGAACAGGTGACTAAGAGATATCAAGGAAAGGATGAATTGACCTCCAATTATCTCATCTGCATCCAGGGCCTTTATCGAAGGCTTTCGAGGCCCGTGACTCTGCAAGAGCAAATGGATCGGGCGTATATTAATTTATGTTCTGACATAAAACGGTTGGTTAGGCGTCATGAATTCTTTGAATACTATGAATTGGCGTTTCTAGCAGCTGATGCAGAGGGAACGCTAAGTATAATGGACTATGACAGGCAACCTACTAAGCGGTAGGAGTCATTCTTCCCTGAGTTTGCCTATACGCCAATGAAGAAAGGCTCAGGCGGAAGTGCAGTCAAAGAGGCTAACTCTGACTTAGCTATTGATAAACTAGTAAGATTCCTTCTCGACTTGGTAATGGTTCGAGAGATAAGAAAGACTCAGCCGGCAGCAAGGACCCATCAGCTTCGGATAAGTCGAGTAGAAATAAGCAGCAATCCGAGAATAGAAAGTCAAAGTCGGATGAGCATGAAGACTTCGAAAAGTCAAAAGGATCACCTAGGAATAGATCCCCTGATAGAAATCGGAAGCCCTGGATCCAGCCTAAACAGGAACAACCCTGTTTCAATTGCAATGGTGATTATCATCATTGGAAGAAGTGTCCAGCTAGGTGGCGTAAGTTTTGTCATAACTGTGGCAAGGCGTATCAGTTAAAAAGCACTTATGACTCGGCATATTGCCAGGAAAACCAATAAGGGAGAGCAAACTTCGTGTCGATGCGGCTCCCTTTATACCTAAGCAGACTCAAGCTTGGACAAATCAACCAGACATAACTTCACTCAAACTTACAACTATTACCAATCAAATTAAGTCAAAATTGGCTATGAATAACATGGCCGATTCAATCACCTATCAATGTCAACTCAGCTCAGACAACCAGTCATATGAGCAGGATCCCCTAGACACTGCCACTGCTGAGTTGTACCACATCAATATAGAGACTTGAGGAGTTGCGAACAACTCACATCAATTCAATTTAAATCTACGAGTTGAGGACAACTCGTGTCATTTAAATTCAAACTTAAGAGTCGATAGCGACTTCAATCAATTAAGTCAGGACTAAGTGGAATCTGACATTAGTGAATCACAGATCGTGACCGATCTGGTAGAAAGTATTCAAGATCTATGTACACTTTTCAACTCTAAGTTAAGTAGAAGTAAATCCGTAAGGCCTTATATTGACGTCGTAATTGGCGGTAAACTTGGTCATTTATTGGTGGACACAGGATCAACGAACACCTTCATGGGCGCGAATGGGCTGGAAATTGCTAAGGCGGGTAATATTAAGATCAACCTGAGTAAGAGGGGCGCGGTCATGATGGCATGGATTTTACGGAGGAGTTTGGGCTTATAATCCACGCTAGAGATAGAGAAATCTTGATGGCTGACGAACCACTCATAAAATTTTCTTTCGGGGTAGTGGACGGAGGCGAGCCCAAGAGCTGCAAAGGAATTGCCACCTTGTCAGAAGAGGTAAGGGAGGAACTCAATTTATTTCTAAAACGGGTGCTTCCTTCGCCTCCGGTGAAATTACCCGTAGCCAAGTTTTTCGAGCATATGATCGACACTCAGGGAAGTTCTCCAATTAGACAAAGGAACTACCGCATGTCGCCAAAGGTTCATGAGGCGCTGCTAAATGAAGCCCAGAAACTTATCGATAATGATATCACCGAGCCCTCATCAAACGAATGGTGTAGTCCAGTCGTAATGGCTCGAAAATCAGATGGAAGATATCGGATGTGCATTGACTTTAGAAAATTCAATGAAGTCAGTAAGAAAGATGCATTTCCGTTACCTTTCATGACTGAGATCCTAGACAAATCAAGCTCAGCTCGATATATTTCGACACTTGATCTAAATAAGGCATATCATCAGATTCCCTTGACTAATGAAAGCAAGGAAAAGACAGCGTTTATAATACCAGGTAAGGGTCTCCACCAGTATAGGCGGATGCCATTCGGACTTACGGGAGCACCTGCGACGACTCAAAGATTAATAGACAAGGTTATAACACCGGAAATGAGGCCGCACGTGTTCGCGTACTTGGATGACATAATAGTCGTAACTAAGACATTCGAAGAACATTTCTATTGGTTAGAGAAAACCATCAAACGGGTACAGGAAGCTGGGTTGACTCTCAACCCTGATAAATGCGACTTTTGTAAACTACAGGTCCAATATCTGGGCTTTGTAGTGAATCAGACTGGTCTCAACGTCGACGAGGATAAATTACGGCCAATATTGGAAAAGCCTCGACCGACTAGATTGCGACAAGTCCGCCGATTTATAGGAGTAACATCTTGGTATAGACGTTTCATTAAGGACAGGGGGGGTCAAAAAAAGGTTATAGCTTGTGCCAGTAGAATCCTGTCCAAGGCTGAGCGCCATGATGGAACCAGTGGAGGACGAGTGGTATGAGAGGCGTCGGCAGGCGGTTGTAGACACTCCATCTAAGTATAGAAGTTTGAAGGTAGTTGATGGTCGCTTATATCGATACCAAAACAACCCCCTGCTGGAAAATATCCTGGATGACCTAGATGCTTGGAAACTGGTCGTTCCAAAAGACCAAATAAATAAAGTAATGAGTAAGGTCCATGAAAACTCTGAATCCGGCCATATGGGCATTGAGAAGACTTTCTATAGAGCAAAGTTGCGTTATTACTGGCCGGGAATGTTTAAGGACATCAGTACCTTTATTAACAGTTGTGAGATGTGCCAATTGACCAAATCGGACCAGTCAGGCCCGAAGGGTTTAATGTGTCATCGGTTAATTCAAGAGCCGTGGGCAGTAGTGGCCACGGACGTAATGGGCCCGTTCCCAAACGCGAACAACACGTTGGACGAAATGGCTAGGGAATATAATATCCACTGATCGTTTAGCCCGGTATACCATGCCCAGGCGAATCCGGTCGAGAGAACTAATCGAGTCCTTAAGACTATGATAGTCTCATTCGTGGAGCATGATCACCGGGAATGGGACGTACACTTGAAAGAATTCATGTTCGCGTATAACACGTCGGTGCACAGTACTGCTCGGTATACTCCGGCAATCTTAAACATGGGCGGGAATCCAGGCCTAGGAACCTGCTTAGACGCACCTTTAAGGGGGAGGCGGAGTTGCCCCCACCCGATGCAGAAGGTTGGGCAAATAGGATGTCGAGAATCACCCACCTAAGAGATTTAATAACAAAACATCAGGATCAGGCGTAAAACCATTTAAGGGGCCTTACGTAGTGGTAAAGGTTCGCTCACCCGGCGTTTATGAACTAGCATCACAAGAGGGGTTTTAAAGAGGAGTACCACGTTTCTAAGTTTTTCAAGTACGTGGACCCAGACCAACCGGAGGATGAGGAACTGACGCCAGAGGAGGCAGCGGCCTTAGATAGGGAACTTCTCGAAATTTATGACTCAGATGGGGAAGGGGAATCGGTGGCACTGGACGGACCTGGGGAAAAAATGGTTTGGGTCGCAGAGCCTACTTGTAAACGACCGGCAGCCAATATTTAAATAAAGTTTATAAAATTATTGATTGGTTGAAAATCTGGGCAATAACAAAATTTATTAAAAAGCCAAGGTTATAATATGTTTAAAATTTTTTGTAATTAGTTTAAAAGCTTATTATTAATTACAATTTTCATAAAAATATAAAGTAAAATTTAATATAATGATTTAATGATTTTTATGTTCTAAACTGATCACATAATAATTTTTAATGTATGCTTTTTAACAATATTAAGCAACGTAAGAATTACATTTTAATACATTTTAAGTAGGTTATATTATTTCATTATTTACTTTATGGATATTTAAATCAATGTCGACTAGAATTTCCATACGAAAAGTTTGTTTCTGCTTTAAATATCTTCATTATAATCAGTTATAATTATATAATTTTTTTAAAGTTTTGCGACGGTATGCAATAGTAATTAAAAAATTTTTTAATATAAACAAAAATTATCAGAATATTTTAATTAAAATAATTGTTTATTGCTTTTTATGTTTTGAAATTAGTGATTCATTATTAATTGATCATATTACGAATTTAATTTTCTGTCATAATTTCAAAAGATTATTAATAAATCCAAAAATTAAAAAATAAGGGTATGAATTAAAAAGAATGTAAAATAAAAATAATTTGATTCTTTCAATGAAAATAATTGTTTGATATTTAAATTTTTTATAAAATTACTAGGGGTTGACTGCAGCCAAAAAAAGCTTTCAAGATTAAGCAACAAATAAATTATTGAACTGTATAAATTTATATATGATATTCGGTTCAATTTAAATAAATCTATATGCATTATATTAAATAATATTATATCCATTTTTTCATTTATCAGTTTTGTCATTGCCTTTCAACCAAATTATTCCCTGAAACATTTTAATTAAAATTACCATTGCTTTTCAAAAATATTTCCTTCAAAACTTTAAATTGTTAATATTTTAAAGGTGCAAAGATTCTCTACTTTGCTACTTCAGTTGTAGTCTTACATACTTTAATTCTCATTATATTTATATTGGTTATAATTGATATATCTTTTCTTAATTCTTCTGATCAAGTATACCCCGTGGGCACAAGGGTTAAAGAACATCTTTAGAACGGCTTAAAAATGTCCTAAGTCAGTCCATATAACGTTCCATGAACATAGAATGTTCCAGAGACATTTTAAAGACGTGGATTTTAGTTGTTAAGGCATGATATTTATTTGATATTTAATTGTTAAGGAATGATATTTGTTCAAAAAAGCTCTCAGAGTACAGCTCCGAATGCACTTTTGAAACATTTGCATTTTTTTTAGAAAAACCGACGGAAATGAACCTGATTTAATACACGACGAAGTATCACATGCCCTTAAGCAAAAACCACCAAAGTAAAAATATTATAATATACAACGACCATTATTCGAATATGCTCCCAAACACTATGGCGGCTGCTGAAACTATTCGCTTCTCCCGTAAAGTAATTTCAAACAAATTGAATTTTCAACAAAATAACAATCATAAACATTTGTGTAAATCTCTTAAAAATAACTGCACTTTTTCATAAAATAACTAAATACAGATAAAATAATATGCTACTTACATGAATGATCAATTGATGCAAAAACTGGTATCAATTTCGGAAATATATGTATATGGCAATCAAAACACAACAATGCACGCCAAGTTGAGGATGCACTGAGAGCACCCTAATGTTTAGTCGATTGTCGTGTAAATTTCTTTTTTTGCCGAGTCAGATGTCCTTTAAGTCTGTTTTTTTAGTTACTTGTGTTTTATTAACTTATAAAAATTTTCAATCCAATTTGAACTGTGCAATATAGTTTATTAACAAATAGTCAGAGTAGTTTGTTTCCTGTTATGAGATTTTAAGTTCTGCGTTTTGCTGTAAGTACTATGGTATTTTCTTGTTTCTAACAGGTAAAGTTCCGTTCTGTCAAATTTTGTTCTCAAAATCTAATTCGACTGGTCTTCTTCTTAAATTATAATTCGAAGCTTGTCTTTCATTTGATTGGTCTCAATTTTTCTAAATTTTCTCTTTTATAATTTGTAACTTTCTTAATCTATCCGTCCATTTATCGACGCTTTGAAACTCTATTTCGCTATAATTTTCAATATTTTTTCTTGGTGCCTGAATTGGTTCTAATTCACGACCTAAATTTAAAAATTCTGGGGTAAATTGTGTTGATGAGTTTTTGCTAGTGTTTATCGCTAACTTCATGTTAGCTATGTGTTCATCCCAGGTGGAATGGTCGCTATTTAGGTAGGTTTTAATAATTTGCTTAATTGTCCTATTGTAACGCTCGGTTGTGTTGGCTTGAGAGTAATATTCAGATGTTTCGGTATACCTAATATCGAATTTTTCTGTTAAGTCTCTGAGTGTTTCATTGACAAATTCTGTGCCATTATCAGTGTGAAGAATCCGCGGTGTTCCACAACGCGAAATGATACGTTTGTAGAATTCTGACTTTATTGTGCTCCCGTTTGCTTTTTTAATTGGGATTATTTCGACCCATTTTGTAAAAAGGTCGACAAACACTAGAATGAATTGATTTTTTCTCTTTATAGAACTTGGTAGCGGACCCATGATATCAGTCTTTTTCTAACTTGTCTGATTTTGGTGGAGTACCAGTCATCTGTTTTGACGCCTACGTATGCCTTCGGTTTTTCTACGCTACAAACTAACGCAAATGCTATGTTTTTTGCTGATTCTGCTGATCTCGACAGAGCACCAGGGACAAAATTTGAACTACCTTTACGATATATGACTTATTAGTCATATTCTAGTAACTCTAATGCCCATCTGGCTAATCGGCCAGTGGGGTTTTTTAGGTTATGAAGCAACTTTAATGCTGAGTGGTCCGTAATCACTTTGAAGCTGTAACCTTCGAGATATGGTCTGAATTTTCTGATGGCTTAATCGACAGCTAGGCATTCTTTTTCGGATGCCGAGTATCGACATTCTGCCTCGTTTAGGCTTCTTCTCGCATAAGCAATAACGTAATTTACGCCGTTGATTGTATGCGAAAGTAGGGCTCCCAATTCTGTGTTACTCGCATCGGTTTCGAATTGAAAGGGTTGTATGAAATCTGGGCATTTTATTATGGGTGCTGATGATAAAGGTCTTTCATTTTTTGAAAGGCCTCATCTTGTTCTAATCACCAATCCCATTGTTTATCTTTTTTAAGTAATCTATTCATTGGCCATCAAAATTTTGAGTTACTATAATGATGTCATCTAAATATCAGAAAACGTTTGGCTTTAAATCTGGAGTGATGATTTTGTCCATAAGTCTTGTGAAGGTGGTTTATTTAACATCTTTTAAATGGCAGATCGGTGCTTTGAAAATATACGTATATGTGAACGCAAGAACGTGTACATATACGTATATCGATTTATAATATTAAGTGGGCGCCAGTCAGGCCCTTTAAATCGCCTAAAATATCGAGAAAAAAAGGAAACTCTTAGCCCGGCAAAATATATTTTAATTTGAATCGGCTAGCAACCTGAAAACGAGAGGAAGGGAACGGAAAGGGAGCATAAGGGCGGGGATCACAGGAAAATGGTAGGAAAAGGTCAGGAAAATTTCATACACATATCAGGAGATGGTGGGGTCTTAGTGATCACAACGGCCGACTAACGAACAGAATCACACAAGAGATCCGGTATTTATTTACGGCAATCAATCGACCTCGAGTCGGTACATGATATCAATTCGCGACAATTACTACAAAAAAATTTGAACTGCAAAACCACCACGTGGTCGTTTTCCAATTATAATCATTTTACAATAAAAATAAAATTGTAAAAGCTAAATTTTGTAATTTTGAGATAAGTATTTTAAGGCATTAGAGATTCTGTAAAGATTCCATATAGAAGAAAATAAGTATTTTAATTTTGTTTATAAATTTATATACAAATAATTATAATAAGATTCTTAAGAAAATTAAAAACAGATTTTCGAATATATCAGATGTGTCAGAAAAGATCCTATGAGATTTTAAAGACATTTTATTTTTATTTTATAGGATTTTAAAAAATATTAGAAAAATTTATCATCTATTTAAAACCTTTTAAATTCTTCAATATATTGGTAACTCTCAAGTTTTTTTCAAAAATTTAAAAAATCATTTAAAAGGAAGAAAAAAATGTCCTTATAATATTCTAAATTTTTCCAAGCATTTTAAGAAACTTTGTTATGCTCCTGAAACCTTAGGAATATCTTTTAAAGTTCCTAAAGTTTATCTTCCCAATGGGCACAAACGTTAAAGAACATCTTTATCACGGCTTTAAAGTGTCTGAAGTCAGTCCATATAACTTTCCATACAGTCTGTCAAGTTAAAGCGTGGGTGGCTTTACTCGCAGTCGGTAAGGTGTATCGACATGATTTTGGTGTCAAAATATTAAGAAGAGCTCCCT
>NC_046665.1:10733100-10740584 GCF_010883055.1 Belonocnema kinseyi | reverse complement strand
TTTTTAGAACATTATTTGGTCTGACTTAGGACAGTTTTTAAAACGTTTAAATGACGTCTTTTAACTTGAACGTCCAAGAAACGATTTAGGACGTTCCAATTAAGTTATAAAATGTTGTGCCCACTGGGTTGCGTTTCTAAAACACTTCTAAAGTTGATTTTTTTTAAACCTCCTCAATTCTACTAAATACTTCCTGAATTCACTCGATTATTTACTTTTTTTTAAAACGTTTTAATCTTATTGAGAATATTTGAAATCTTTTACAATGTTTTGAAAGGTTTAAAAATAATGTTTTCAAAATAATTGTTTGAAATAAAAAACTATGTTAATTGTTCCTTTAAAAATCTTTACAAGTTTTAATTATTTTCGAATCGTTTCAAAAATGTTTAATATCTTTTAATCTTACTCTAATTTGAAAGAATTATGTCCCTTAATTTTTCTAAATTTAAGTAATATGGAAACATTACAAAATTTTGGTTCAAAATATTTCACGTACTTTTTAAACATTTTGGGAAATAATAAAAAATATTTTGTAATCTTTTTTCAATTTTGTCTTAGAATTCGTTCCAAAACATTTATTTACATCTTTTCCCAAGGAGTTTTTTTCATTATCTTCCATTATCTGAAAGTCCTTAGTTTATCGACTTTCATTATTAATTTTCATTTTACATAAATATCTATTATATCTTATCGAAATTTAGTATAAAAATGTTAAATATTAAGTGTATTTAAATATTAAAATTTTTAATGAACTTTTTTCAAGTTACCTTTTTTGAATTTTCAAAATTTATGTAATTACTTATTCTGATTGGAAATAATTGAACCTCTTGTGATTAAAAGCGGGGATTCTGCTTGAGAAAAAATGTGCTGAAAGTAATTTGAAGAACAATCATTTGAATTTTAATTATAAAGACTGATAATTATATACAATTTCCAGGCGCATCTATCTTATTCTTCTACAAGAATTTTTAAGCTTTTCAGTTTTTAAACTAAAATAATTCTTTTTTCCTAATCTTGTCAGGTCTTCTAATCTTTAAAAATTATTCAAATTTTTCGAAATAAAAAATTATTTTAATTATTTCTAGGAACCTACAATAATTTTTTTCATTTTCGTGAAAACTTACAAAGTTCTTGAAAAATCTTTACAAGTTTTAATTATTTTTTAATCCTTTCAAAATTTCTGAATATCTCTTAAACTTACTCAAATTTGAAAGTAGATTTTTAAACCAACATATAATTTAAATAATAGTGGAACGAAAATTCCACAAGAAGGCCTAATAAGAATTATATTCCTTAATTCAAGATGTGAAAAAATTCACTCATAATCTTTTAATTTTTCCCTAGGAATTTAAAATTAATAGATTTACCTCCTTGAAATCTTTCGGAATTCCTTTAGTTTCTAAAGTTTATTTTTTCATTCTATAAAAATCTATGTTTCTAACAGAATTCAAGTTTAAAATTCGATTTGATTCTCTTTGATTCTTCTTAATATTTCTTGCATTTACTCGATTTTGGTCTATTTATTATAATCTTACCAAATTAAGATATTTTGCTTTAAAATCTTCTACAGTCTTCTTTTAAAATTTAAGAAATCCTTTCACATGTTTAAAAACCTTTTTCAATATTCACATAAAGTACGTTTTTTGAAATAAAAAGTTATTAAACATTTTCCTACCAATCTTGAAAATCTTATAATCATTAAAAACTATTCGAATTTTTCCTGATTTTCTTTGCAATCTCTCTTCGGAGACTTGCTGGGCAAAATTTATGTCAAAACCCCTGTCGGGGGCTGGCTGGGCTCTGATCGGATAGATCATATGATCGAATGCTCAGACGGTAGCTGGTCGGGCGTTAATTGGCAATAATAAAATTGTTAAACTTTGTTTATAACTTGATTACTTTTTCTGATTTCATTAGGAAATGAATGCGTATACTTGCATGGATGTTCCACGCGTGGAAATATATTGGGTGAATATCTTTTTGACATCACAAATTTTAAGGTTTGATGAGTTCCCAGTGAGCACAACATTTTATAACGTAATTGGAACGTCCTAAATCGTTTCTTGGACGTTCAAGTTAAAAGACGTCATTTAAACGTTTTAAAAACTGTCCTAAGTCAGACCAAATAATGTTCTAAAAACGTTTTATGTTCGAAATACGTCTTTAAAACGTCTCTGGAACATTGTATGTTTATGGAACGTTATATGGACTGACTTAGAACATTTTAAGGCCGTTCT
Organism: Belonocnema kinseyi; assembly: GCF_010883055.1. NCBI lineage: Eukaryota > Metazoa > Arthropoda > Insecta > Hymenoptera > Cynipidae > Belonocnema > Belonocnema kinseyi. The sequence goes on along the minus strand of NC_046665.1, from coordinate 10,738,347 downwards.
AAAGATGTTCTTTAACGCTTGTGCCCATTGGGTTACCTTACACGAAAGTTTAAAAAATTTTGCTATTAGGAAATTTTCAACATTCACGATTAAATTTCTGAGTTCCGTCGTTAAAAATATTAAATGTTCATAAAAAATTACATTTCCTGTCATTGTAGAAAATTCTAAAATAGCCTACAACGGAAAAAAACAAAATATCGCGCAAAGAAAAATTGTAATCGGTTTAAATTACTTATTTAAAAAGTATTTTATTGACATTCCTGCTAAAACTTCATGTATTTTATATCTTCATAACGCCGCATAATAATAAATAATTAGAAAAAGAGAACTGTAGCTTATGAGGATGGCTTTTTCAACAAGATTCAACTTGTCGGTTTAGCGTAGTGGTTAGCACTGCCGACTGCTAGGAATTAGATTTAGGTATAGATAAGTAGGTTCGATACCCCGTAGCGTTAGAAATTTTATTTGTAATATAATGTTTAAAAATGTAATATATGTATTTACTCTAAAAAGGACTATTAGTATTTAAAGTCAAAATACTCGCAATCATTTAATATTTGTGAGGAATCTCGCAAATTAAGGAAGGGTGAGGAGGAGGAACGTCGAGAAGCGGGTGAAGTCAATAATAGGATAAAACAATATAAAATTAGAATGGGGTTTATTAAACCAACTTACAGAGTTAAAGGGGACCTGTTGTCCAGAGGGTTTGGGATTCAGTTCTTGGGTCTAACGGGTACCGACAAGGTTCGCTCGAGGGAGCTCAAGACTCAAGACAGGTTGCCTTCGGGGCAAGTTCACGCTTATAAGGACTGGGGGTGTCGTTCCCCACTCCTAATCATGGGCCCGCAGGGCTGCACGATAGCGGGGTGCTTGTAACTTTGTTACAACCTCCCCCCCTCTGTTTGGGACGACGTTTATTTTTTTAGTAATTCTTTAGTTTTCTCAATTTCGTTGTTGAGTGTCAAGCAAGATTCTTCCTTTGTCAGATCCAGCTGAATATACTCGTCATCTTCTTCATCATTTTTTTTATCTTCCGTTTTTTGTGCTGTCTGTTTTTCTCTGAGTTTTGTCCATACTTCCTTTTCAAGAGTAAATTTTAGAATTTTCTTAAACTTTTGATTTGCCTCTGTCCATCCTCCTTTTATATATTTGGTCCTTGTCGATTCAGGAACAGTGTGGTAGTTTTTTGTCCTGTTCGACATCTGCTCACAGTACGTTTCGTGAATAATGTAAAGTTCCACTGGAACCATCCTCGCGCAATGCCTGCACTGCCACATCTTTACTTCTTCCATTATCTTCTTATAAGCTAAAACATATTTTAACACATCCTAATATTTACACAAAAATAAAAACAAAAAAAAACTTTTATTCTTTTCTACGTATCTTTTTCTTATTTTTTTTCGAAAACATGTAAAATCTAGAGTTTTTATTTAAAATATATTTTCTCCAAATTGCTTATCTTAATACATTTTTTCAAAATTTTCTGTGTTATCCATTTATATGAGTATCCTTTTATGATTCTGCTTTTGCGTGACTCTTCTTTCCTGAAAATTAACTCATCTCTAAAAAGGCCAAAAATAATTTTCGGAAATTTTCGCGTATGTTTTTTCCATGCCTAAGTGTCCTGCTTGTTTATTATCGTGATTTTCAATCAAAACTTGTTCTCGCAATTCTTTCGGTATTGTTAATTTCCACGGGTTGCTATCTAAATTTAAGCTTGATTTTAAAGGGTCGGGTCTATAAAAGTACAAATAGTTATCGCGTATACGCCAATTAGGATTTTCCTCTGGTTTATTTTTAATCTGAATCATTTTATTTTTATACCAGTTATCTTCAATTTCCTTAAAATCTTCTTCTTTGTTTTCTACAATACTTGATAAAATACTAGAAACTTTCATTTCGTTTTCCTTTGATCTTGATAATGCATCTGGGACATGGTTTAAACTTCCCTTTTCTGTACCAGGATGCCATTCCTATTAATCTTTGAACTTGTTTCATTGTTTTAGGCCTTGGAAAATTTAAAACTGATTCTATTTTTTCTTCATCAACTTGTAATCCTTTTTCGTTAACTTTAAAACCCAAATATTTTATTTCTGAACATCAGAATTCGCATTTATCAACACCTATTGTTAAACCATATTTTGACTAGTCTGCTTATCTAATCTTTGGACGCCCACGCTGGCACGTGCCAGTGTTGCGTCGCTCGCCTTATAGGGTTTAGGGTGTGAGGCACCATGCCCCCATACACTCTGTGCCGGCTGGGTTGCTGGCGGGATCGAGTCTAGTGCATCACCTGTAAATAGGGGTTGGGGTGGGGTATGTGGAGAAACGGGAGAAGAGACTTCGCACGGTAACAAATCTATCTCTTTCTCTCGCATGTCGTTTCGCAGGCTAATCTTGGATCCGAATTTTAATTTACTCTTATCACTTTCCCTATTCTCATTCTGTTTTGCATTTTCTTTCTTTTTCTTAATTATTGGCTCCTGCATTTTAATTAACTTTGATTCAATCGCATATTTAATATTTTGTAATTGTGGTAACCACCAAATCTTTTTCTCATAATCCATTTTTAAACCTAATCTTTTAATCATATCGGTTCCTATTATTCCTATTAATCTTAAATTTGGTACCAGTCTGAATAATGAATGTTTTTTCATATGCCCTACTTCGATAAGGATCAAAACTTGTCCTGTAATTTTTAATTTTTGACCATTAGCTACCATTAATGTGTCATTTATTGGTTTTTTAATTTCGTAATCTAATTCTTTTACTGTATTTATAAAATTTTCACCTATATAAGAGTGAGTTGCACTGGTGTCAACTAACACTTCAAATTTATGATTTTCAAAACTTATCATAAGGTGAAATCTTGTTTCGTCCGAGTCATTTGTGTCTGTGTTAAGTAATTCTGGCGGTCTCTGGTTTTGTCTGCTATTTTCCTCCTTTAATAGCGACCGTATGCGTTTCCCTGATCTAAACTATACCAACAATCCCGTCGAAAATGGCCTACTTTCCCGCAATTGTAGCATGTTAAGGGTTCTCGCGATCTGTAATTAAAATTTTGGTTTTCTAAGTTTGGATTTTTAATTTTTTGAATTTTAATTTTTCTTATTCCTTTTGTCTTCTGACTTGTTATTATTTTCTTCCGCGTTATATAAGAGCGCTGGTATTTGCGGAGAATTATTCGTTTGTTGTGTCTGTGTGTTCCCTAACATCTGATTCATTGCATACAATAATGCTTGGCCAGCTGTGTTTTAATTTTTAAAATTACTGTTATTATACATAGACTTCTGATTTCCTGGATATCTTTCATTATTCGTATAATTCGAATTATTATTTGAAAATCTTGGATTAAAAAATTTTTTATTTCCATTTGGGAATCTTGGTTTGTATTGTTGCATATTTTGTTGGTTACGATACCTCGGCCTAAATTTTGTTTCTTGGTTTTGATCCTGATTTTGATTTCTATTTTGATTCTCATTTTTAATATTATTTTGACTTTTATCATTGCCTGGATCATTCTTACTTTTGTTATTTTTATTATCCTCTTTATCTAAAATGATTAATTGTTGACCTCTAATTTTAGAATTTGATAATTCTGTTTCCCATTCTTGACCTAATATTTCTAATTCTGAAAAATTCGAAAAAGCATTTCTTGAAATGTACAATTTATATACAATTCTCAAATTTTCATAGGTCTTTCTTAATTGCCATTCTAGGCTCGGACGTGGCATTAATTTTTCAAATAATTGTTTAATTTCTGTAACAGAAGTATGAATGTCTTGGTCTTTTTTCTGATTGCAAAATTTTATTTTATTTTTAATTGCTTCAGTATATCTCTCATTTAAGTAAGTTTCTTTAAAATCTTCAATAAATTGATCTAAACATTACTAATTATTTTTATTTACTTGAAACCAACCTAATGCTTCGTCTTCGAAAAGAGCATCTAAATTTTCTAAAATGTCTCGTTCGTTAATTTTATACCCTCTTTTAAATCTGATTAAATTATTTAAAAAATAAGTTGGACTATTTTCCGTGTTGTTTTTAAATTTAATCGGCCAATTTGACATTATTTGGAAAATGGTTTGTATCATTCCGAAAGGAAAGAGAGTTGCTGGAATTTCATTCATATTATTTTCATTCATTTCTTCTCTTTCCATATCGGTCCCTCTACTTCTATCTATTCCACCTTGCAAGTCTCTTTGACATTCAGGTAGATTTTATTTTCGCATAATTGATTGCCTTTGTACCATTCTCGGTAATGAGTATTCGTCTCCTTGACAGCTACCCCTATTTATTGTCATTCTATTCCGTGCACCTGCTAATGAGTGCCTTTACTGATTAAAATCTAATTCTGTCTCTTCGAAATGAACCGTATTTTGCACATTTCTTGACTTATTACTTTGAGAAATTAAATTTTGACTTGAATTTAAAATTCGATCCATTTTATCGTTTAAATTTTTTATTTCTTCTGAAAGTTCTTTGATTTTATCATTATTCTTTTCTTCAAAATTTATTAACTCTTGTGCCTCATTTCAAAATTCACTATTTTTATCTAAAAAAGAATCAATTTCGAACATTCTATTATTGATTCTCACATTTTCTTTCTCTTGTCTTTCTTTTTCCGTTCGTAATTTTTCGCGACCTACTCTTGCTTTCTCTGCTCTTTCTTTTTCTATGCTATCTCTTTCTTTTCTAGGATTTTCTGCCCTTTCTAACCGACTCAATTCTAATCGTTCCCTGTCTCTTTTTAATATTTCGAGTTCTTTTATCTTATTTTCAATTTCTCTATCTATTCTATACGTTTCTGATTCAACATTTTTAAAACTTCTACTGCTCTCATTTTCTCGTCTCCAATTACCTAACTTATTCTCAGTATTTGGGGATAATATTTCAATTTCGTGTCTATGTGAGGTATAGTTTTGTCTGTTTGGGTTTGGGGTACTTTCTCTTTGTTTTTGTGTTGTCGTTCTTGGGATTGCACCTCTGGCTTGATATGTACTAGGCAGTCTGATAAGTCCCTGAAAAATGAAACACGGAGACGTTTTTCTGGCCAAAGTCGGTTTTATTTTTCAACATACTCTCCTTTTAGGTCGATACAGCGAGTCCAACGATTTTCTACCTTTTTGATACCATCCGAAAAGCACTCGATCGGAAGGTCTCCAAAATACGCCTCAGTTTCAGCTATGAGCTCCTCATTTGAGTAAAAACGCTTACCGGTGATCCATCTCTTCAGGTTAGGGAACA
>NC_046665.1:10707204-10733000 GCF_010883055.1 Belonocnema kinseyi | reverse complement strand
AGTCCACGAATATTATGCCATGTGCATCCCAAAATACGGAGGCCATATCCTTTCCGACCCATTGTTGCGTTTTTGGACGCTTCGGAGCACTTTGGCCCGGTGTAACCCACTGTTTTGCGTGCTGCGTTGACTCAGGAGTGTAGTAGTGGATCCAGGTTTCATCCATGGTTATGAATCCGCGCAAAACTCGGACGGCTTACGCGAAAATTATGCCAAATTCTGCTAGGAAGTTGTCAGGCTGAAGTTTTGACAGGCGTCATTTGAAGGATCAAGCTCGGTGAAAATGGTTCACATTATTGAATACTAATGCCATCTCTTAGAATTTTCAGGTATTTATCAGACTGCCTAGTATCTTTTTCCCCCCCTTCTAACTCTCTATTTCGTACCGTTATAAATTTTAAGTTCAAATTTTTTGCTCATTCTTCTACTCTATTTTCTCCTTCGACCGATTGAATAATAATATTTTCGTTTTCAAAGTTATCCGCATCTGCTTGTGCATTATTTTCTTCCAGTACAATTTCCGGAATTTCATTAGTTTCTCTATTTTCTCTTGTATTTTCGATTTTTTCGGATTTGCCATTTTTGGAATAATTTTTATTCTACCGGACCTTAGCTTCATTTGATTTTTTAATCCTTTCTCTAACACCTTTCTTCTTTTGTACGGACTAGCTCAGGGGTTCTTTACGGCTGATTAAAAACCGGCACGTTCACTTAAGTGAGCATCTCGGTTTTTAATACTTCGCGGTTGCTTTTGGCCTGACCGTGTTGCGGACATATCCAATGGGGACGGGAAGTGTTAAGGTTGTTTGTATGACGTCACTGGTTCCTAGTTCGTACGCCAAATTTTCGTTACTGACGCCGCTTCGTTTTGTAACTTTCGTATTTATTGCTCGATTTTCTTCTAGTTTTTTGTTACCATTCTTATCTTTTCTATTCTATCTAGTTTCTTCCTACCAGTAAATTCTATTTTCCCGTTTTATTTTTCCGAAATTCATTTCCGTTTTGTCTAACCGTATTTTATTTATTTTTGTTTACGATTTTTTGTTTGAACCCCTCACTTATCCCATCCTGCTACAAGGAGTACAGATAAGGAGTTTTAACTCACGGTGATTTTTTATTTTATTAAAGGTGGCAGACCCAGTGAGCACAAGCGTTAAAGAACAACTTTAGAACGGCTTTAAAATGTCCTAAGTCAGTCCATATAACGTTCCATAAACATACAATGTTGCAGAGACATTTTAAAGACGTATTTCGAACATAAAACGTTTTTAGAACATTATTTGGTCTGACTTAGGACAGTTTTTTAAACGTTTAAATGACGTCTTTTAACTTGTACGTCCAAGAAACGATATTGGGACGTTCCAATTACGTTACAAAATATTGTGTCCACTGGGCAGCTTGTGAACACGCGAAGTATACCAACTATTTTAACGGACATCTATATCAGTCTACCCGCACTTTTTTTGACTAAATACATTTATCCTACCCGCACTTCTTCTAAAAAACAATAAAACATTTCAATAATAAACATTTCGATCAAACAACTTTCAAAATTCAAATTTCACAACAACAAAATTTTAATTAAAACCTTTCCAAATCGCACACATGTAACAACTTGTAATTATAGTTTCATCATTATTTTGACTTCTTTTCTCGACTGTGGAAGGATTTTTGGAGGGATTGTGGTTTTTTAAGGAGGGCGCCAAATTTGTGAGGGATCTCGCAAATTAAGGAAGGGTGAGGAGGTGGAACGTCGAGAAGCGGGTGAAGTCAATAATAAGATAAAACAATATCAAATTAGAATGGGGTTTATTAAACCAACTTACAGAGTTAAAGGGGACCTGTTGTCCCACAAGCGATGGAAAGTCTCGTCGGTTTCCCCGAGAACAGGTTGATAACGGCTGGATGGCGTCAGGCTTCCGCTGAGATGAGGGTGGTTTTTGGCGGGCGTCCAGTGAGCTCGGAAATAGTGGATGGCGTCATCCAGAGGGGTTGGGATCCAGTTCTTGGGTGTAACGGGTACCGACCAGGTTCGCTCGGAGGGAGCACAAGACTCAAGACTGAAGACAGGTTGCCTTCGGGGCAAGTTCACGCTTATAAGGACTGGGGGTGCCGTTCCCCACTCCTAATTATCGGCCCGCAGGGCTGTACGACAGCAGGGTGCTTGTAACTTCTACATAAAGTTGAAACCCGAATCATTTAAATCTGGTAAAACACCAATTGTTCTTGTCCGGGCTACGCTCGGGCTCCCCGGCCATGCTCCATTGCCGGACGCTGGCCAGCGCAGCGTGACGATGCTGGTCGGATTCCGACCAGAAATCCACAAAATTGCACAAGAAGGCTTACTAAGAATTAATTTCCTTATTTTTTCTAAAATTATAGAACATAGCAAGAGTGCCTGAACTTCTATTCTCTTGACACCATGCGAAATTCAGTTTACTTAAAAACTCCTCCAAATAGCCAATTAGCCACCGAAAACGAATCGTGAAGTCAAGGGGGCTTGGGATCGTGCATTTTCGGCTCAACAGGAGGCTGGCCTACGCAACATTGAGCACAGCCGACTCATCGACACGCTACGTTTGAATGCGTCGCTCCCAGATGGAAGAGTGGCGGGGGCCGAAAAATCTTACATTCTGGAGACACTGAAACGAAGCCATTTAACCTCCAAGGGTTGTAATGGAACCGTATTGGGTTGTTTGCATCAAGAAAAATTTTCTTACCGAAAAGAGAGCATGAACATGAGCCTGAAAAATATCGACCGATTACTATACCATCCATAAATGTTAGAGGTCTTTATAGAATCCTGGCAGCTCGGCTAGAAAAAGCGATACAAATCGATCCAAGACAGAGATGTTTTAGGAGCAGCAGCGATGGTTGCAGGCACAACACCTTTCAGTTCGATTTTTTTCTTAACAAACATGACAACGAATTTAAACTATAGCTTCTCGGCTAGAGCTCGTGCCTTCCCGTTAATGGATGCCCAATACAAAGGATTTCGTTTAGTGGTTTAGAGTCCCACACTCACCTTCGTTCCTCAAGGATGTAAAAGTGACGCGCATGAATAGATTAAAGAGATTCCCACTGTCTCTATCTACTAGTATCGTTGGCGACGTCGCACAGTGGGCTGGATCAGGAATTTGCTATTCAAAATCACCTACAGCCTACAATTCTTAACCGATTTTCAATTTTCTTCAATAGAAATAATCAGCGACAGTTGTGCATGAGCATGTATAGATAATAATTAATTCAATTAATTTCGTTCTTCATGAAGATATATGTCAAAGAATCTTAGCGAAATAAATAATTAGTGTGTTTTCGAATATAATTGTTATAAACAAATTATATTAACAATAACTTCAACATCATGAATTGTTTGCTTGAAAAGTAAATTTTTAAGTTGCATTTACTTGATTTTATCGGCAAAATGATACTTGATCATGAAAATTTGTTTTCTGCTATAATTTGCTTATTTTATGAACAAATTATATAAACAAATGCACAGTTTAGTCATTTATGTGCAGAAAGTAATCGTTTTTCTTTGTGATAGCCTTCAGTTTGTATTAGTGGTAATTATTAGTGATGCAGAAATGTCATGCGACGTTGTTTGTTTATTTTATAAGTAAATTTTATAAACAAATGCAAAGTTCGTCCATTTATAGACAGAAATTATTCGTTCTTGTTACTGATCGTCCTTAAAATATAGAAGTGGTAATTTTTAAAAGTAAAAAATTTTCATTCGATGTTATTTGTTTATTTTATAAATAAATTATATGGCGAAATGCATATTTTGGACATTTATGGTCAGAAAGTCATTTTTTTCTTTTTTTTCGCCTTCAAATTGTATTATTGAAGATTTTTAGTAATACAAGCTTATAGATCGATAATTTTGGTTTATTTTGTAAACAAATTTAATAAACAAATGTATAGTTTGGCCATTTATTGAAAAGTAGTTTTAAAGCGGAATACATTTTAGCCACCCTCGCCAAAATTTACGTAAAACATCACTCTACTTTAAGATCATATTTGTTTATAAAATTAAAAAATAATATCGAATGACAAGTCTTTATCACTAAACATCACCACTTATATATTTTAAAGATGATCGGGAAGAAAAAACGATACTTTCTTCCTATAAATGGCCAAACTATGGATTTTTGCAATAAAATTTGTTTATAAAATAAACAAAGATTGTCGATTTATAAGCCTGTATTACTAAAAATCTCCAATAATACAATTTGAAGGCGACAAGAAAGAAGAAATGACTTTCTGACCATAAATGTCCAAAATATGCATTTCGTCATATAATTTATTTATAAAATAAACAAATAACATCGAATGACAATTTTTTACCTTTAAAAATTACCACTTCTATATTTTAAGGACGATCAGTAACAAAAACGAATAATTTCTGTCTATAAATGGACAAACTTTGCTTGTGTTTATAAAATTTGTTTATAAAATAAACAAATTATAGCAGACAACAAATTTTCATGATCAAGTATCATTTTGCCGATAAAATCAAGCAAATGCAATTTACAAATATACATTTCAAGCAAACAATTCATAATGTTGACATTATTGTTAATATAATTTGTTTATAACAATAATATTTAAAAACACACTAATTATTTATTTTGCTCAGAGGCTTTGACATATATTTTGATGAAGAACGAAATTAATAGATTTATTTGCAGATAAAAAATAAGTGAAAAATGACTCATTTTGTCTCTTTGTTTGTTTATGTAAAAAACAGAAAATAATAAAAATTAAAAATCTAATCCATACATGCTCTTGCGCAACTATCGCTGATCATTTCTATTGAAAAAAATTGAAAACCGTTTAAGAATTGTAGGCTGTAGGTGATTTTGAATAGTAAATTCCTGATCCAGCCCACTGTGCGTCGTGGAAGGCGAACGTGTTGCTGGAGCTCCCGCTCGCAAGATGGCTGATCCCGCTGCAAAGAAGCCTCCTGCTCGTCCGTTAACACAAGTAGGTACCAGAATAGACAATAATTCTTTGAAAAGTGTTACAATCAGTGCATCCCGTTGCGGGGAGAGCAGGGAGGATAGTATTACCTACCTGTACCCTAGAAGAGGCAAACATGTGGTAATTATTAGTCATCGGCCGATGACTTCATCGGCCGATGGTGCCGATGATGCAAACATCGCCGCAATATTAATAAAAGAGGAAAGAAGGTCGATCTTGACCTCAGATCCGTTGAAAAAGATGTAGCAAGACCGGCAAAATAATATTATAAGTGGGTAAGTAATCTCACCAAAACCATAACGGACATGGCAGTCAAGAACGTCTACCTTGCAGGCCTGATGTAAGGCATGAATCTAAAGAGAGAAAACGTGAGCCAAAAGCTCGGCACATCGAGGAAAATTCCAGAGCTTTCCCAGGTCGCAGTAATTAAACCTGCAGAGGGAAGCAAGGAAGAAACAAGTGCGGAAACAAAACAAATTAAAGTTCTTAGACTGGAAAGAGATGGTAGAGCGGTAATCGAGGCAGTTACAGTGGCAGAACTTAACAACATAATCGACAACAAAACAAGACAAAAAATGATCTAGAAAAATTACTCTTATCAATATATCTTGTCGACAAAGCATGCAAAGTGTACTAATAACTATACAAAGTGTATTTATAAATGGAAATGAAGTTGTACATGTGGCTCAAGATATCAGAGAAATTTTAATAAAAGCATCTAATACTGCAATAACTCGTAAGGGTAGAAGGAAAGTCGGTACAAAATGCTGGAAACTGGAACTGACAAACCTCAAAAGAGCCTCCTACAGGGCTTGAAGGAAAAGTCAGGTGGAATGTACAAGAAACACGAGCTCGCGAGAATATGTCACAAAAGCATCCATATACCCATGTGGTTTCGCATGCAAACTTGTGTATCAAAAGTTTAGAGTTCAGTCAGCAATCAGCTCTATTCAGAACGAGGCAGGCGCTACTATTGACTGGAGAGACACCGCCAACACCCTCATAGATAGCTTTTTTCCTGAAGATATAAAAGACAAGGACCTTTTCAAATAGGCCTGCTACCAGCCTTAGAAAAATAGTGGAAGGGCTGATTCTAAATAGAATAAGAGTTAAGCTCGAAGCAAGCCTTTCTGACTCGCAATTCGGCTTTCGAAGCGGAAGGTCTACCGAGGATGCCATACGAAAAATCTTGCAAGAACAAACAGAGAGCAAATCCAAATACGTAATGGGCATTTTCCTAGACATAAAAGGGGCTTTTAGTAACTTGTGATCGCCGGATATAATAAAGAATCTAAAAGAAATTGGTCTCTCGAATAAAATTGTAGGACTTGTGCAGGAATTCTTGAAAAACAGACCCGTAGTAATCCGCAACAATACGGGACAGGTAATCAGGAACGTAGAAAAGGGCTGTCCACAGGGATCATAGAAGGAGACACAAGAATCGCCCTGCAAATAGATGACCAAGCTGCTATAAAAATAAAGGCAAAATGGTGTGAAATGCACAAAATGGGACTGTTAACAGCGAGAACAGTGTTGATGTTGCTGAAGGGAACCCTTAACACGGTGAGACCCCCAGCCCTCTTCCTTGATTTTAAAAATAATTTACTCTTTGGAAGAATCATACTATTTTGTGATTGTGCCTTTTGCTTTGAATATTATGAGTGTGTTAATTATTTCTAACGGAATGCTGAGTGAAGAAACATGTGCCTTACCCTTTTATCCGAATTAAACCCCAGAAATGTGCTCTCAGTTTCCCAATGTATTTCCGTCAAATTGTAGTAGGATAAGTGCAAAGCTCAGGATCTCGTAATCCAAAGTTGATGATATTTGACGTTCTACTTGTGATGAAGGAGGAAGTGGTTGTGCAAAATATCTGGGACCAAAATGAAGAATCCTTGATAAGCGTAACAAAAGAGAAATTCGTCGCCAACTTTAAGCAACGGTTAATGATTAGCAGGAGGCGAGAGGCCCTAATCAATTAGATAGTTGAGGTAGCTCCGAAAATTAGGTCTCTTCTGACAAGAGAGGAAAATATAAGACTCTACGTGGGCTTCCAAGCCTCCAGCGTCCAAGATTTTATGGGACTGACTAGGTGTTTTAAATGCCAGTTATACGGATACGTGTAAAAGTTTTGCACAAACAAAGAAAGAACTTGTGCATACTGCGAAAACTCAGGACACACGGGGAAGACTGCCCTGACAAAAAAGCAAATTAGCCGGCCACATGCCCAGAATGTAAGAAGGTCAAAAAGAATTTCTATCACCCGGGCGGAGACAAAGAATGATTAGCATACAAAGCAGCTCTGGACAGAATGATCCAGAGAACAAATTATGGCACACTATAAAGAAAAAAGTATAAGCGATCTGGCTATTGCGCAAATTAACAGTGGTAGAGGCAGAAAAATTAGTGTCAAAATTAGAGGATATTTGGATACTGAAAAGCTGGATTTCTTAATGTTGCAGGAGCCATATAATATTGACGGAAGAGCATGCAGTTTTGGATTAGGCTCCCAGATACTGACCAACTTAGCACAGAGCACACTGTATGCGCACAAGTTGAGAGCGCTTCCCTCTCAATATACTTGACTTGCGCTTACTTTCAGTTCTCACACGAAATATATCCATATATTGAGCAAATACAAAAGATCCTCACAGCTCTTCAAGGTAAGAGAATCATCTTGGTAACAGGCGCAAACGCTGAATCCCCAATGTGTTACTCTAAAGGTTCAAACGAGAGAGGTAAGAAACTCGAAGATTTCATCACCGAGATGAGCCTGTTTGTCGGCAACGAGCAAAGTTCCTCTCATACATACCCTGTTGTAAACGGGGAAATCAACATCGACAACACGTTAAGATCAGAAGCAGCAATTAACATTGTCCAAAAATAGAAATTGAAAGAGGGCTGGACGACAAGTGACCACAACCATCGCATTTGAGGTCGATGATAATAATCATAAAAGCAAAGAAGAAAAACTACTGGTCTCAAGATACCTAGTAGATAAGGTAGATTGGGTAAAGTTTAACAGCATGATTGAGAGTCTAAAGACAAGTATGGAGTCTAAAGTTTGCGCGAATAAAGAGTAAGTTATATGCATGTTTCGAGAGATCGGAGGAATATTGAATAAAGCGCCCGACAAGGTGTTGCCTCGAAAGGGTAGAAGGATATTAGGCATGAGATAGAGGAACTTTGAGCTAACAGACCTGAAAAGACCGGCAAAAAGAGAACGCAGAAAAAGCCAAAGAGCTAAAAAGTCAAAATCTAACGAATCCCCAGTTTTATTTGCGGAGTCCTATAGCATTTAAATTAGGTACGACATTCAAGTGAGCCATACCAGAAACAAGAGCTGAAGGGATTACATCACGGATGCCTTAACGGATCCATGGGGGTTCGCTTATAAAGTTGCATGCCAGAAGCTAATAGTACATACTGTGATAAGCGCAATCCAGAGCAAGAATGGTCAGACTGAAGATTGGAGAGACACTGCTAACGAATTCTTAATAGCTTTTTTCCTGCGGACATAGAAGAGACTTATGATTATAATGACGTAATCCTTAAATCCTTAAATGTATCACCCTGGAACAGTGGAACGAGAGGAGCCTCCGTTTACGGCTGAGGTGGTAGAGGGTACGCTTAGAAGGATGAAGAGGAACAAAGCCCCTGGCTCAGACTTGATTGAGGTTGCAGTGGTGAAAAGAGCGTATAAACATTTTAGATCTGTATTTCTAAAACTGTTTAATGGTTGTCTCCGACCAGGAGTTACACTAAACGAATGGAAGAAAGCATGTGTAGTGACGCTACCAAAGTCCCCAGAAAACGATCCAACAGTTCCAAGTTCATACATACCTATCTGTCTGCTACCCGTCCTGGGAAAATTAATGGATGGTCTGATTCTGAACAGACTGAAGACGAAAATCGGAGCAAGCTTCTTGGACTCACAATACGGTTTCCAAAGCGGAAGATCTACGAAAGATGCAATAAGAGAACATATTGGAGGACCGAATGAGAGCAAACAAAAATACTTCATGGGTATTTTCCTACATATCAAAGGGGCTATTAACAATCTTTGGTGGCCCGATATAGTCCACAAAATAAAGGAAATCGGGTGCACAAACTGAAAGGGAAAATGCTAAAGGCGGTGGACGAAATTCAGTGCCTGAGCATTACCCTCGCTAGTGGAGTGAAGGAGTACAAATAGGCGAACACATTGACAAGATAGCTGGCAAGAGTAGAAACCTTTTTAACAGCCTAAGAAGAGTTGCAATTAGATAATGGGACCTCGGCTACCAAGTCTTGAAAATTATATACAAGGGTTTGTTCGTCGCAATCGTAGCCTATGGTACAGCGGCATGGGGCCATATGCCAAACACAAAACACTGGGGAACTCTTAAATTAGCCCAGAGACTTGCACTTATAGGAGTTACCCGAGCATATCGAACGGTTGTATCAGAAGCAGTCCAGGTGATGGCAGGGGTGGTACCAATAAAGCTGAAAGCCGAGTGGAGAGTAAAATCTTACTATATACGAGAAGGCGTTCACTTTGAAGTAGGAGTGGCGATATCAACCAACCGAGGAGATAAGAGCTTCCTCGCGACTGAATAAGGTTACCCAGAAAAATGCAAGGCAGATCGTTCTCTCAGAACTATTGGAAAGATGGCAGAAAGAATGGGAGACATCAATGAAGGGAAGAGGGGCCTTTGAATATTTTCTGAACAAAAGAAGACGCCTAAACAAAACCTGGATTTCAGCCAATCACTATATAAGTCATCTACTGACTAGAGAAGGCAATTTCAGAGAAAAACTTATTAAAATGAAGCAAGTAGACTGCGGTAGATATGAATGCGGAGAAATAGACACACACAGACATGTAATTTTGGAATATCACAGACGGGATGATCAGAGAAATGTGTCTGTCGAGTTCCTGGAGAATGTCGGAATCCCATTAACAGACATCAACGTTACACTGATGAAAAAAGGGTCTATAGCGAATTTGAATGATTTGCAATACATACCCTAAAGAGAAAAGAAGAGGCGGACATGAATTCATGAAGGCCTGCGACGAGTACCTACAAATTATCACAATCCTCGGCTCGACAGATATAAGAACGGAGAGGCTTCGGGCGGGGCGGACTTTTCGGCTGGACTGTTCCTTGACGGAATAGTCGCGGAGCTTGCTCGGGGCCGCCGACCACCTTCTTTCTTAAACCCTAGCGTATTTGGCACTAGTATACCGTCAACCTAGAGAGCGTAGGAATAGGTGTTTTTTCCTTGACAAACCTGTTTCTCAGGAAGATCCATTTTTGGAATTTTGTCTGCCTCTGGAAGAGCCAGAATAGAACCAAGAAGAATTTAAGCAGATGAATCTTTATCATATTTTGTATAATACAAATACACTAACTAACGACAAAACTGCTATAAGGTTGGCTTTCTATATTAATGAAATATCAAAGCCAACAATCTCGATCGTTAATATCAAACAAAATAAAATTGAGGCAATATCTGCACCAAGACTTGACGGGATTTCTGGTAAGTACTACGCGAATATACCGAAAGGTATTCTGCTTAGTCTTTTCAACCTCATATTATATATTGGAACGCCCCCTGATCGCCTGCTTGCATCAAAAACTATATTCTTAACGAAAAGAGAGCATGAACATAAGCCTAAGAAATATCGACCGATTACTATACCATCCATAATTGTTAGAGGTCTTCGTAAAATCCTGGCAGCTTGCATAGAAAAAGCGATACAAACAGATCCAAGACAGAGGTTTTAGGAGTAGCATCGATGGTTGCAGGAGCAACATCTTTCAGCTCGATTTTATTCTTAGAAAACATGACAACGAATTTAAGCCCCTATATATGGCGTCTGTAGATGCCGCTTAAGAATCAGTACATTGCCCATAAAATCAAGGAACATTTAGAGGCAGATATAGGTATAAATGGTACAGAGCAGGTTGCCAAGCAGCCGAAACGCTGAATCACATTACACAGCAGTGTTTTCGTAGTCACGCCACTCGCATAAAAATACACGATGCCGTGAGTAGTTATGCTTCAAAGAAACTTCATAATATGGGATATGTAGTTGAAAATGAACCACATGTTAATACTGAGGAAGGCCTCAGAAAACCAAATATAATAGCTTCTGAGGACCAAATGGTATTGGTTATAGACGCGCAGGTAGTTGGTGAGCAATTCAATCTTAGAAGTGCTCATCAAACCAAGAAGCAATATTATAGCCAAAACCAGGGTATAACGGCTTACATACGGGAAGAACTAGGACTACGTAGAGCAGAGATTTTTTTGACCACCATAACTCTCAATTGGAAAGTCGTATTAGCTGAAGATTCCTCCCAAGATCTGGAAGGAAGAGGTTTCTCCCGAAAAAAATCTTAAAATAATCTCTTCAAGAGTTGTCATAGGAGGATTATCAGCCTTCAGAAAATTGAACTGTCTATCCTGTGCAACATCATCGCAGAGACGAAACCCACAGCAACGGGAAGAAATTGGATGAGATAGGCAATTCACGCAGAGACATCGATGAACCGCGGATCATTGAAGAGTAATGAAACCAAACTTTGTACTATTTTATAGGGGTGACGCCTTCCCGTTAATAGAGGCGCAATTAAAAGAAGTTCGTTTAGTGGATTAGAACCCCACACTTACCTTCGTTTCTTGAGGATTTAAAAGTCCCTAAAGTTCGAATGTGGTGAGTGCATGACGCATTTTCTAATTCTCCTTTTCGAAAAAATAGCCAAATGCCTCGTCATCTAATTAGTGACGCACATGAATGGATTAAGAAGATACACACTGTGCCTATCTACTAGTGGCCTTCGCAACCTCGTAGAAGGCGAACGTGTTGTTGGAGCTTCCGTTCGCAAGATGGCTGATCCCGCTGCAAAGAAGCTTCCCGATCGTCTGTTAACATAAGTAGGTACCAGAATAGACAGTAATTCTTTGAAAAAAGTGTTAGAACCTCCCCATACCCCTAGAAAATAAATATTCGCCTTCAGAGGTAAATGCGTCCCCGACTTTACCAGATACAATGTCGACAGGAAAAATTTATGTCATACCATTGACGAAATAAAAGCCTTATGATGGTCAGAGCACGTGCTCTCAACACGATGCAACTGTGGCGCCTCCTTTAGTCGACTATTAAGAAACTCGAACGGCCCTAAAGAGTTGACACAAGAGTTCGCTGCTGTTGAGACCACTGACATCTCAACTAGGGCCACCTCTCGAACCAACACCGCACAGAAGGAGCATAGTGACATGGATCTATGCTCAGCAGAGGAGACAAAAGAGTCCTCTGCTTTCACGTAAGCGTCTTCGCGTAAGAAAGGAAGGTCGGCAGAGCACCGCCACTTTGGCACCACCCACCCCTGATACGGATGAGGAATTATCCGGACAGGCTAGAGGGAAGAGAAGGCAGCTTAATGCACCTATTCCCCCTCCCACTCAGGAGAAGAAGTTGTAGCTGCCGACTATGCCGGCATCTGAGCTCTCGCTAGAGGACCTAAAAACCAAGCGAGGCGAGGTGGAGATATACGCGGCGATCCATTCACTTAATGGGGACATGTTTGAAGGTCCCATGAGGCTACATAAGGCAATTTGTAAAAGGGGTCATCTCTTTGTAGAGTGGAGACGTCACAATTCTAGAAGTAGGCAATAATGAGCCGCCATTCACCTTGCGAGAGGCGTGGGATGTTGTTCGGATTTTACCGAACAACAAAGTCTCTGGTCCCAAATATGTCGAGGTCATCACAATAAAGACTGTTATTGATGGGTCCTCTGTTCCTCTGCCTGGTAAATGCGTGATTGAGGCTGGGTGTTTTCCCCAGCATATGAAAGGAGGGTGAGCTTTACATCATCCCCAAAAGCCGCGATAAAGATAAGACCCTAGTGCGTTCCTACCTACCCGTATGCTTGCTCTCGGCCTTCGGTAAAGATTTTTGAGCGCCTGCTTCTGGGAAGAATCAGGATGCGTTTTGTGATATCAGAAGAATAGCGAAGGAGCACGATGAATGTCTCGTGCTCTCCCTGCTCTTTGACATTACGGGAGCTTCGATAATGTCAGATGGCCACTGATATTCCGTGGTCTTAAGAAGCTTGGTTGTCATAAGAATGTCTTCAGCGATCTTGAACACTACTTCCGCGATATTCATATGAGGATATCATAGAACGCAGGCAATGTTTCAAAGTCGGCGGCCAAAGGCAGTCCCCAAGGATAAGTACTTGGTCCATGTGCTTATAACATTGTCTTTGATGAACTCCTTAGAATTTTGGGGAGGCTTCTTGGCAGAAGTTTTGCAGCATATGCAGATGACCTTTAGGCCACTATTGGTGCAAACTCGCGAAGAAGCCTTGAAAAAAGAGCACAGCTCGTTGTGGATGCCATCGCTGGATGGCGTCGAGATGCTAGATTGGAGCTTTCTGTCACAAAAATGGAGATAACTTTCCTCAGATACCAGAAGCACAAGCAAGTCGTTAAGGGAACTCGGAGGATCGGTTTGAAGGCATTAAGAGCCGATCCTGCATTCAAGCCGGATTGAGATTTTAGGGCACCCGTGGTCAAGGTGGTCAAGCACTAAGCTAGCGCATGATGAAAATCCTCTATGGAGGCTGGTTCAAAGCCATTTCTGGTCCGCTTCCACAAAAGGAGCCGTGACGAAACTTTACTTCCAGCGTGTTCATGATAGGCTAAGGTCGTAATGGATCAAATCTGGTTTCTGCACTACGCAACTACTGACAGGCCATGGTGAAGTCAGATCAAAGTTCTTTGAGCGCAATCTGACGGAACACGCAATTTCGCGCGGGAAGTTCTGTGGTCGAATGGTGAGGGAAGAGTCAGTGTATAAATAGTGGAAACGAAACTTAAAGGTCCAGGTTGCAGCACACTTTCTGAATGACTAAGCAGTTCGTGCTTTCAGGTGCCTAGCGCCAGTGCTTGCATCGTGTTATGCTAGTGTGAATAAACGCAAATTGCAGTACCCGGCTTGCACTGCTGAGCACTTAGCGCTCTCAGGTTCTAGTACTAGTGTTTGTTTTAACTTACTGTAGTGCAGACTACCGGCTACAGGCGAATCCCCCTCCCCATTTTGTTGAGAGGAGAAAGACTAGGAGTAAAAACCTCCACGCGGTCCCCGCTGGTAACTTGTTCAGGTCCATTCGTGTACCTGTAAGGGGCTAATCTACTCCATTCGAATGAGGCGCCCTGGCCTACTTAGCTTGATCTGTTTCTGCATTGAAACCTGAACGAATTTCTTTACAACATTTGCACGCAATTTTTACATTACGATTGGTTACCTGGTTCTATGCGATGAGTACATGATCACGCTTGGACCCAACCAAAACTCGCCATGTTTGCGAGGTGCCTCCTGAAACTGTCCGGGGTTCGCATGCACACAGACGTAGAGGGGAGTACCCACATATGAGATACCAACTCTGTTTGGCGTGATGTTCGGAATTCTATGTAAGGAGCTCAAATAAAAAATTTTATTAAAAATTGTTTTATGCTGTAAATACAAAAAATGTAAAAAATTGCTTTTTCCAAACTGGTTAAACTATACTTATAATATGAGATACCCCAGGAAATAGCGAATAAAATGCAAAATAAAGTATTATAAAAGTGGTATAAAAACCACAGGTATCTCATATTATGAGATCCACACCGTGCAACTAAGCACTTACTATGCCTGACCTGTACAATTAAAGAATTCCGTTCTAAGAACTCGACCACCATCGATTTCACAAAAAGTTCGCCTATAATCTTTAGAAGCCCAATGAAAAATGGACTATACCACGAAATTACTTTTTCTCCAAGGGCTACAAGTTAGTGATAGAACTAACAGAGTCGGTCTCTTAGTTTAGCTGATACCCCGCTATCGCATATTACGAGAATATCTCACATTCGAGTACTCTCCTCTAATGATTAAGGTGCGTCGCGGATACAAACGCAAATAGAACGGTGATCCTGCTATGCTTGACGAAACAACGGAGAGTGAGAGTACGTAGCTTATATGCACGAGTAAGATCCCTTAGTCTGAGAAGCCTCAGTAGGTGTATACTATGTGTGGAGGTGCGATACTTTCCTGGCTTTACGAAGTTCAGGCAGTTGAGATGTCTGATACGAAAGTGCGGAATGGTGTCGAAAGGACCTTCCCACTGAGTGACTTGCTTAGTGCTTAACGAAAGGATGTTCTAGAAAAATTTTCCCTGTCAAGTGGCAGGCACGCTGTTGCTGCAAGGATGGTTTGAAAGAGTTCACCTGTTAGGTAGCGAGTTTATTAGTGTTCGCTACAAGGAAATTCTAAAAAACCACTTTCCTGTCGAGCAGAGACATGCTGTTTATCATAAGGTTGCGTTTTGAAGGAACTCGCCTGTTCGCCGGTGAGCAAACTATTCCCTGCGGGCGTTCATACGCATAGAATTCTCACCCGCAGTAACTAAACGATTGTGGCGACCGCTCACGACATATTGTGGCCTTTTTAGGGCAGAACCCGCAAGGGTTATTACGGAAAGAGCTGGTTCAGGTGCAAAGACTACGCCCACATTGATCTATGCGGCTCGCGGCTGGTCAAATGTTGAACGAGCCTTTGGCCAGCGCTTGTTCGCTAGTCATAGGCCAAGTTGGATTATGCCTGCCGTGGTAACCCAGAAAAGGACTGTATCGTGTTACGGGCGAGTTACTGTCTTTGTATGAAGAAAGTAATCTTACTTGTCGGTCGGTTCTATGGTTTTCAATGATTTCTCGCCCGGCTACTAATTAATGACACTTCCCTTGCCGATTTCACGGCTGTGGATACCTCGTGCGAAATCGGCCGCCGGCAGGACTCGATCCTTGCTAGAGCACCACCGATGATTCGACTACGCAACCACACAGAATCAGAATACTACAGCCAGTGTTGGGTAGTAACGAGATTGAAGACACTGAAAGACATCTCATTCACCTCTGTGAAGTAATAAGAGGCCTGAAAGGGGAAAAAGTGTTAGTGGCTCTAGACTCGAACGCACTTTCGTTTTCTTGGAGCCCTGTGTCCACGGGACAACAGATTTCTATGAAGCATGCAGTGAAGCTTGAACAATTCATCGTTAAACATGATCTTCACGTTTCAAACAATCCGTGCCAACCACCTACTTTCTAGAGTGTCAATAGTCAATGATGAATTGACGTCACATTGGCAACTTTGAATATGCTTCCCAGCACTTCTGTATCCTCCTCCAAGCGATTCCCTGTGAAAAAGATGCATTTAAAGGTAGACGAAGCCAGATTGAAAGATCATGTGGATGAGAGACTTGCTGGCCTCCAACTTGAACGGAAAGTAGATGTTGAAGCGATGGCTCACGGCCTTACTGAGTGTATGATTAAGGCCGGTCAGGCATCGATGCTAGTTTATAAACTGTTCAAGAAGTCTCACCCTTGGTGGGATGGAAAACTGACTTTTCTTAAAAGACAGCTGTACAGGCTGCAAAGGGAGCTTCAAGAGCTTGTAGGTTTTCGCAAAGTCATTCGCCTGTACCGAAAATCATTAACGGGCGCCAAGAGGAGGAACATTCGTGAGTTCATCGCAAAGATCGGTACTGAGGAACCATGGGGTTACGTCTACCAATTTCAGAGGGAACGCCCTCGAACGGAAACGGTTCTTAATACAATCAGAACAGCGAGTGGACACACCTGTTCCCTTGAGGAGACGGAAAGTGAGTATCTTCGAACGCTTGTGACCCATGATGATCCCTCAGCTGAGACGCAGGAGCAATTTTCTGTGAGAGTTTAGTGCAATTGCGCCAGACACAGAGAGCGAACCATCAACAGGGAAAGCAACAGAGAAAGCATTGCTCACGTAAGTTGGTGCTGAAAGGCTAAGAACTTCTGATGCAGGCTACGGGCGCTAACTCTGTACAGAGTTATCGTGTGTGGTTACGAGCTGATTGTGGCGAACGATCACGATATAAAGTGGAGTTGATTGTAGGCTCTGGTGAAATTTCGATTGACAGTAGCCAATATAAAGTGATTAGTGGATATTACGTGAAGCTTTCATGAAGACATTAATAAGGTGAATTAAATATCCGAATATTAATTATAAATTAAAGAAAGGATCAAGTATTCAACGTCCCGACCTGGTCTCACAGATGGGATTAAGTGAAGGACATTTTTAAGCAAAAAATTTTGAATTTAAATCATGTATGTTAAAGCCTCGTGGATGGATCTGTTGTGTGAAAGGGAGATGCCCAAAGGCAGGACGATAGATGTGGCCTGATGTTGGCTTGTGGGAGCAACAGATTCTCTATTATATTTCTATAACAACTAATCCAATTTCTATTTTAAAGGGAGAAAGTGTATATGGCCGAGTTGCGATCAAATGTGCCTTATGCTTTAACTGTTCCTGCGTGGCGAGGAGCTGAAAGGTGGAGGGGCCAAACTCTTACGTGTATGGAGTCGTATGGGCAATTAGGGGGCGTCCTATCCAGTTATTTCGATTCTCCCGGGAGTGCAAGCGGCTCTGTGCTTTCCTATGTCTTTTAGATCCGCAAATACTTGTGGGAACAATATGAATCTTTAAAAAACACTTAAAACTTGCTATGTGCGTGTGAAGAGCTGTGACAGAGTGCTGCCACGAGTTCTTGGGGAAATCCCCGCTATCTTAACGCCGGGACTGGCTTCTATGCGCACTGCTCCAAATCTGAAATGGCCTCTGGATTGTTGAGTAGCCTCCCTATTAATGTAGGTAGATCTGTTGAAATTTCTTATCTTTTTGCTAGATGTGTTGCTGGTTTAGGATAATTAGCGAGAGTAGCCTTTGTAGAGGGTATGCCGAAAGCGGCAGTTACAGCTTTTTAGGATGACGCGAACATTACCGTACTGCGTCACCTGTCTACAGAAAATTGTGCCTGTGTTTAGGGTGAGCGGTTTATTATTTTATTAGATTCAAACGCAAAATCCCCGTCTTGGAGAGGGAGTGTTACATATGAGAAAGGACTGGCGGTAGAAGAGTTCATCGCGCAGTACGATTTGAGACTAATCAATAAGAAACTTTTACAGATGTGACTTTTGTATTAAGAAATATGTACCCGCATGTAAAATGCTGGAGAGTTTTAGACGAAGTAACTACGAGTGATCATAGAGTTATCAAAATAAGTATCTCTTGTAAAACGAAATCCAACTTTAGGGGAATGGGACAGCCTTCTGAGCGAAGACCTGGACGGTTTCTTGTTAAGAATATGGACAGGCCGAAGTACGATGGGAGCCTTAAAGCATTGTTTGATGCCATTTATATCCAATGCCCCACTAGCGTCTTATAGAGATGTAGAGTCATGTGCAACAAAGTCCACAGAGTCAATAGTAAAAGCTTGTGAGGTGGCCATGCCGAGGATAAAATGGCGATACAGGTATTCTTTGTGGCGGAGTGATATATTAACAGCGCTTAGGAGGAATAAAATTAAGATGGTTAGACGGTTTCAGGGGTTGCACAAATATATAAGAAATAATGAATGCCCAGATATAATTGAAGTAGTTGAATACATTCATGTCGCACAGGACAGAAAACACATCTAAAAAACATTACAGAAAAACGGTACATGAGGCCAAGAAAAATAGCTTTAGGAAATTTGTGACTGAAGAGGGAATCAAAAACCCGTGGGGCATGTTTTACAAACTGCAAGAGGATACACTGAAAATATAACAGGTACACGCAAGCATGATGGCACGAAGAGGATACACGAAAACGGCAGTAGTAAAAGAAATGATCAACTCCTTTCCGGAGCGGTATTTACTAGGAATCTTCCTTGATATTTCTGGAGTGTTTGATAATGTGCTCTGGCCAATGGTCTTGGCGAGCCTGAAGAAGCGGACATGTCTGAAAAACCTCTATAACTTGATAAAAAGTTATTTTTGGGACAGGACGGTGTCTCTCACTTGGGGTGAAGGGAAAACAGTTTCTAAAAAGACCTCACGTGGATGTTTACAGAGCTCAGTACTTGGACCAAGTTTTTGGAACATCGTATTTGACCAAGTTGTTGGAACATCCTAAGGGTTTCTGTCGGGATCTACTGTCCTGTAGCGGAGCCCTATTGATTAACAGTAAACCAAAGGATGGTCAGGATCTGACAACTATGCAGAACTGCTCTTGGTCGTGTCTAAAACTCGTTGTGTTTCTACTGTAAAGAGTCTTTGACATGCTAGCTTGTAGGCAAAGCACCATGAGTCAATTGAAGCATCTGTGGTGTAGTCCCTCCAACTCGTATTTCCGTTATTATCTACCTTGATATTGCATCTATGCTTAGCATTGTAGTAATCCGCAAAGAGTGTTGGAAATTCATTAGATTTTAATCTTTTTGCTCTCTGACTTTTCCTGCGTGCGCGATGGGCGACTCTATTGAGGTCCGTCAGTTCCGCGTTACACCATCTCGTTCCAATTTTCCTTCTACCCTTACGAGGTATAGCAAGGTTCGTTGCCTTTGTCAGCATTTCTCTGTCTGCAAATGTCATATCTATTGCACCCACTTACCTGGGAAATTCAGACCATGCCATGCCTTCATTAGGGCCATGACCTCAATCCTGCCTTGACTAGGACCTTTGCCGTTCTTGAGAGTTTTGAGAGTTTTTTAGACTTTCTCGGGAGAAATATCTAGTTCGTTTTCTGTGTTTGACACAATTGCACCAAACTCTCTCACAGAAACTTGCTTCTGTTTCTCAGCTGAGGGATCATGATCGGGCACGAGCGTTCGAAGAGACTCACTTGTCGTCTTCTCAAGGGAACAGGTGTACCCACTCGCTGTTCTGATCGTACTAAGAACCGGCTCCGTTCGACGGCGTTCCGTCTAAAATTGGTAGACGTAACCCCACAGTTCCTCATTACCGATCTTTTTCATAAACTCATAAATGCTTTCCTTGGCGACCCTTGTTGATTCATAGTACAGGCGGAGGACATTCCGAAAAGCTACGAGCTTTTTCCGCTTCCTTCGCAGCGTGTACAGCTGCCTTTTAAGACAAGTGAGTTTTCTATTCCACCAAGGCTGAGAGCTCTTGAAAAGTTTACAAACTAGCATCGAGGCCTCACCAGACTTAACCATACACTCAGTAGGGGCGTAAGCCATCGCTTCATCATCCTCTTTCTGTTCAAGTTGGAGGCCAGAAAGTCTCTCAATCCTCATGCTCTCTCAAACTTGCATCGTATACTTTCATATCCATCTTTTTCACAGGGAATCGCATGGAGGAGGATACAGAAGTGCTGGGTGCTTTCCTAAGTCGGATCTCAAAGTCGATAACTCTGTCGTCACTAGCGGTCCAATCCACACGTACGTTCCAGGTTTCTACAAGGGGACGCATATTCGAAGCTGCCAATGTGACGTCAATTTATTATTGACTATTAACACTCTAGAAAGTAGGTTGTCCCGTGGACACGGGCTCCACAAAGACGAAATTGCGTTCGAGTCTACAACCACTACCACTTTTTTCCCTTTCAGGCCTCTCATTTCTTTGTCGAGGTGAATGAGATGTCGTTCAATGTCGTCCTTATACTGAAGGTAGTGAGGGACGACGTGAAGTGAGAGACCAGGGCATTGCACTTCACCGAAAATTCAGTGCGACATGCAATACTGAGTGATAGGTATATAGCCAATGTCCTTGTTGAAGATTGCTACAGCTGCTTTGGGGCCATACCTGCCTTTCGGCCTGTGAAAGTACACACCAGCCCTGGAACCCAGGTATGAAATCCTCTTTCCCAGAAAGTATGGCTCCTGAATCAGAGGGATATCGAAGTTAATATCGCACTGCAGTTTACACAGTTTATCTGAGACAATCAGTGAACTATTCGCGTTATGATGTAGTATTCTAATTCTGTGTGGTCGTGTAATCGAATCATCGGTGGTGCTCTCGCAAGAACCGAGTTCTGTCGCAGGCCGACTTCGTCCGCGTAGATCGCATCTGGTTAAAACAACACCAGGGGACGTAGCAAATTTATCAACAAGTTGGTTCCGACATTTTCTTATTCGACTTTTATTCATTGTGGTTTTTAGTTTGGTTTTTTGCTGGGGAACACTAGTTCCCCTTTCATTCTAAATATTGCGTTTAACTAACCGTTAACAAATAGACAATTGAATTTAAAGTCTCGAAATGATGCTTTTTAACGAGGAGGCACACCTGATTCGACAGATTCAAAAATTCAACGATTTAGGGTGGCATTGTCAAGTAAAGGGCTACGCCCGCCTCTGGAAGCGGTCGACAGCCACGAGGTATCCACTGGCGTAACATCGGCAAGAGAAGTGCCACTTTAATAGTGGGCGGGCGAAATTCATTGAAAAACCACATAGCCGTCCGACAAGCAAGATTACTTTCATCTTTCAAAGACAGTAACTAGCCCGCAACACGATACGGTCCTTTTCCGGGTTACCACGGCAGGCATCATCCAACTTGGCCTATGAATAGCGAACCAGCGCTGGCCCAGGGGTCGTTCAACATTTGACCAGCCGCGATCTGCATAAATTAATGTGAGCGTCGTCTTTGCACCTGATCCAGCTCTTTCCGTGTTAACCCTTGCCAGTTCCGCCCAAAAATGGCCATGGACGTGGAGCTCGGCCAAGGCTGAATGAAACAACCCTATAGATCTGAATCCTCGACTAGAGCAATGTATCTGGGCAGAGCTGGGCTTTTCCTGTTCGATCGCCGCTATTAAGGAAATCCTGGTTAGTTTCTTTTTCTCCGTTTAATAATATGCTCAAATTTAGCGGATAGTCTGACCTGATCTGATTTCATCGATAATGAAAAAGAAGAAAGAAGGAACACTCTTTTTCAGTGCGAGAAACCAATACCATCCATAAGGTCCACTTTTACACAAACGAATCACGTTCGTGAATCATGATCGTTTGTCCGTGCGTTTTTAAGGCTCCAGCACTCGAGGGCCGATCCATCACCGCCTATACAGAGTACGTTCAAGCGCTTGTGTTCAACATCTGTATGTGTTTTAAATGACGCGAGTATAATATACATACAGTACAAGTTCGATAACTTTCCAACTTCGGGGCTTTAGGGGAGGAAAATACCAGGAATTGCGGACTTATCGGATTCCCCCTCTATTAGTACTGTATTAGGTGCGCGCATTCGTATATCAAGGGTGCAAATCATTAGCAAAATAGCACACGTAGTGAGAAAAATACAATTAGTGGGCATAATGCACGTGTGATGTCGTTTCAAGGGGAATGTAAACTTATCGGACTTCTTCTTCACACTTCGCGATAAGCAGATTTTAGTTTATAAACGACCCTCAGCCAGGCGTGGTGTGGGAATTGCATCCGTGGACCGAAATGGGCGTTCGAAATATCGATGTTCGTGTGGCGTGAGTTCACAATATGACGCGCAATTAGCTCCATTCTTCATCGACCCACCAGCCAAGTGATCTGTTACGCTAATTTTTTCAAGCACAAGGCGACTCCCTATGTGTGCTCGCTAAATAGTGGAACATTGGATTAGGTTAAATAAAGTACAAATGACAAGATCAAAAAAGTAGAGTCCAGTAAGTTGTTATAAAAAGTTTATTCAGTATGCAAGAAAGAGTCCATTCCAAATTCTGGTAAAAATAAATAAATATAGAAGAATAAAATTGGTATAAGAGACAAAAAGTACAATCCGCTGGTATATCGAAAGATAATAAACAGCGGAAAAATAACAATTAAATTGTAAAAAATTTTTAAATTATGGTAATTTTCACTGTCCCTATCTACTACTGTCGTTCGTGATATCGTGGTGAGAAGATGTGCTGTTAGAGCTCCGGAACACAGGATCGCGGATGCTACAGCAAAGAATTCCATCTGATCGTCTTAACACGCAAGTAGGTATCAGAAAAAACAATAATTCTTTGAGAATCGTTTTAAGAGTCGATTCAACCCGTTGCGGTGGGTAGCATGGGTGGTATTATTACCTCCCACCTTCCCCTAGCAAACAAATATTTGCCCTTAGAGGTGGATTTAGCCCAGACTCAACCAGCTAAAGAAATACTCGGAAAAATTCCAATCATTAAGTTGACAAAAGAAAAGCGCCATCGCGGCGACAGCACGTGCTCAAAAACCACGGCGACTGTGGCACCCCCTTTGGTCTCTGCAGCCTCCCGAGAGTACTGGTAAAGTCTGAGGCAGATTTGACCATTAATTTGCCCAAAAAAAGCGAAAAGGTGTCGAACAATCCCGTGCGACCATTCAACGCGCCAGCAGTGGCTTCGGCGAGGGGTGACTCGTCTCGCGTCGCGACATTTCGAAGCCTGGCAACTGTGTTGAGGTTGGCACGGGACACCGGCGTTCACTCCGGCGTCAACTCCGGGCCACGTGTGTTATGGTGTGACATGGTCGAGACCGCTATTGCAAACGCTCTTGGCCCTGAAGAGTTGGCCTGAGAGTTTGCTAGTGCTGGGACCACTACTGCTGGGGCCACCTCTTCGGTCCACACCGTACAGGAGAAGCAGAGCGACATGGAGGTATACTCCGCGGAGGAGTTAAAGAGTCCTCCGCTTTCACGAAAACGTATGACGTGAGAAAAGGGGTTAGGTGGGTGGTCGCACAGTGCGGCGAATTAGAAAATCGGGGTTCAAAATAATCCAGAGCCTACAATTTTGATCAGATTTCGTCTTTTTTTAAAATTAACCTTAGACTGTTAAACTGAGCTGGCTCATCCTCTAATGGTAAACCGGGGTTCCGCTACACCCCAAACTTGTACCGTGACACAATGGTTTCTGTGTGTAGTGAAACAACTTTAATATAGCGCGTTTTCTTCGTTTTTCAGTGTAGAAAACAATGGTAATAACAATATTCTCTTAATTTAAAAAAAAATGTTGAATAATTTTGTAAATATGAAAAAAAACCCTGGAAATTCAGCAAAATTGACTTTTTTATAAAAAGTAACGTAGTTTTTAAAGAAAATGACCAATTTCAAATAATAAAACGGGGTTTTAAAGAAACATAATCGCGCTTGAAGGCCATGTAAGCCACTTTTGCTAATTCTTAAAAGAACCTAATTATTTGAACATCCGAATTAGAGGGAATTTGAGAAATCTAACTAGGAGTAAAAATCTTAAACGTACCAGTAAAATTGATTATTAAAGATTCAGATTTATTATAAATAATGAAAAATTGTTATTACTATTTAACAGTAAGGAAATAATGATAAAACATGTAGGTTTAATCTACAGAGGAGCAATTAGAGCACAGGACGGCCTTGTGCTCCTCACAAACTCCACGATGACACCGTTTACAGAAAGTTTTTGTTTTTCTGTCCGCCACTCGAGGGCACAGAGCACATCGTGCCTTTTTCTTTGTCTGTTTGAGCACTTATTACTGTAGGTGCCTGTTCTTTGATTATGGCATCGATTGACATACGCAAATCCCTACAAATGCTCGTAATAACGAGTCGTACTCGTGAGTATGGTTCAACAAGTCCTTTTATAAGCTGTTTTAAAAAGTCTTGTCGAACCAAATTTTCATTTGCACTGCAGAAATTGTGCAAGTTCATTGATTTTATTCCTCCTTGATCGAGCATTTCAAACCACAAACGCAGGGACCATCGATGGGTCTTTCTTGTTGTGCTTAAAATGTCCAAATGAAATCGTTACACTATCCGACTGAAATTTACTATACCTCATTTTTTGCTATTTTTATATTTTTTAAATTTTTGACACTTACAACTTTTAAATTCATGCTTGAAACATCTATTTAAACTGATTTAATAAAAAACTGAAATTCACTTACCCACTCAATTCTAGAACGTGAATAGTAAACCGGGGTGCAGCGCAACCCCACACTATATTCACTGCTGTACAGAACTCACACCGAGCATTAACGCGTTTGCTATTTGAGCGAGGTCGACTACCAACTAGTTAAAGTGAATTATGGTTAGGGTCCCAGACCAACCTGCACCTGCCTTTTTGTTAAAAAGGCTCTGTTTGTTTGTTATTCAAGTTGCAAAATGCCAAAAAACCATAATGTTTCATATTTGAGCTGCCAATTCTGTAGCACTCATTTATTTTACCTCAAAAAGGTGAAAAACTGATAGATTTACAATCGATTATCAAATTCTAACAATTTAGATGAAGCTTGTGCAGTTGCAGGAGTTTCATTTCTTATGATATAATCAACATTTCATCAAGAATGAGATTTTTCCTGACTGAAAGCGTCTATCAGTTTTTCACCTTTTTGAGGTAAAATCAATGAATGCTACAGAACAGGCAGCTTGAAGGGCCTATCACAGTACTCCGAGTCCCATGTATTTTTTTTGCAACATATTTGGTGCGCCATCAGAGACATCTTTAGTTGTCTCGGAGAATGAGATTATTCTCTGACGTCACATAGTAGCCTCAAAATCGTTTTGTTTACTGTTGATGATATAAATATTGATGAATTTTTTTCGTTTATTTTAAAGTTATGCAAGTGTTAGTTTATAGTTACGTAAGATATATAAAGTGAATTAATTAAGTTGTAAGTATAGAACAATTTTATAACATTTCTGTAGATCAGGTTTCAATTGTAATTATGAATAGAAAAATTTATGGGTTATTCTGCCAGTATGCTTTGCATGTTTGCTAAGTTTACGAAAAGTCATGATGTTCACAATAAATATTTTATTTAGCTTTCAATTCACTAAAAGCTTTCTGAACGCTATTTCTCATTAATCCAGGGATGCCACTCCATCCCCTTTTTTCCCTATTCCCCTTTTTTCCCCTTTTCCCCTTTTTTCTCCTTAAATTTGAAAAATCCCCTTAAATCCCTAAAATCGAGAATTTTGACCCAATTTTCCCCTTTTTTCCCTTTTTTACAAAGTATAGATTTATTTTTTTTAA
>NC_046665.1:10692784-10707104 GCF_010883055.1 Belonocnema kinseyi | reverse complement strand
GAGGTCGTTTCGATGCTTAATAATAAAATAACAATTGACAAAAAATATAATATTTATTAATGTATTTTCACTCCCCTTACACTTTTAAAAAATCCCCTTTTTAAAAAAAAAAATCCCCTTTTTTCCCTAAATTTGAACGGCTGAACCAGTTGCATCCGTGTTAATCGCGAAAAAGGACAAATAAATTTAAAAGTTGTAAATTAATTAATATGATAAGAAAAGTATTGAGGAATTGTAATGTTTAAAAAGTTGTATAACAATAAAGAACGATGTTTAAGCTTTAAACAAATGGTTATTCTCTAAGAGAAACAACCATTACTCTAACGATAAAAATCTCAGAGATTGAGACTATCTCCAGGTTCGATTTGAATGCTTTAGTTTCAGAGATAGAAAGATTTGGGTCCTTTTCAAGGCACTTTTACAGGTCCTTTTAAGAGTGATGCGACGGTAATATAATGGTCCTTTTGTCTTTGTCACGTACCGGGCGGACAGTATTAATTACAGTATTTAGCCTTATATATTAATATACAATTTTCGAGTTAAATTCAAAAGTGTTGTCTTTTTTGGCATACCTCATTCCATTTACGAGAAACGTTTCATTAACTCAAATTTTGAACAGTCAAAAAAATTAGACATCTGAAATCATCGAAACCTGTGGATTTCGGCGTATTATGTTTTAGGCTGTTAACTATGAAATTAACAAAAAAAAATCTATTTCTAAATTTTAATCCGAAAACTTGACAAAGCACCCTCGAGTGTAGGATACTCTATTGAGATAGCCTCTCTGTTTCATATTTATGATCGAATTCTTATTTCAATTTCAGCCTCTCTGCTTGTTATTTATCATCGTATTATTATTTCAATTTCGGAAAGGACACTTTAAAGTCTTCAAAACATTTGAACGAGCTACATGGACCTTTAAATATATCTACTGGAGTGCCTGCGGAGAATTTCTCAGAGCTTCTCAGTGGTTTCAGAATCTTTAGCATATACTCTGAGATTTCTATCGGTAGGGTAATTATTATAAAATTGTAGTTTGTTGCACAGACTAACGGTAGGCTAACCGACAAGGATAAAAAAAGATTTTTTTTCAATGTTGTATAATGTATCTTGCATGGAGAAAGGGATACGTCAGAACGTACAAAATTTTCAGTTTCACCATTAGATACATTTAGGGCTCGTTCCACCAAACTCGGTTAAAAATTTAATCCTCGGTTAAAGCTAGTTACGCGTTCCACCACTTTTTAACAGCCGGTTAACTCGAATAAACCACCGTTAAATCTGACCATCCAAGATTGGTCAGTTAGGGCGATTTAATCGTCCTTTAACCTAAAAAGTGCAATGTCGTTATGAAATATGCAGTTTTTGGAAGAAGTTCAGTGGTCGTCTGATGAGGAAGTGGAAGACATTTTTCATTTTACCCGCAGAAGATCGCGAATTTTCAAAGAAAGAGTGAATTTTTTTGATGTTTTCGACGACGTTGATTTTCAAAAGAGATTTCGCTTAAGAAAAGCTTGTGTAAATGTTTTGCTGAATCAAATCGAAGGAGCATTAGGAAGAATATTAGGCGATCTCACTTTATTTTCTCCCATCTTTTCACAGATAACACGAGTAAAACAAAAATATAACAGGAACAAAAAACACATACAAATTCACATTTTTTAGGTTAGTGTGGACACGAGCGAAGAGTGAACCTTATTTGAATTTGGCGCGCACGGCCATGTTGCTTTGCTTTTCACTCGACCGACAAGTAGCCTATCAAACGAATGGTTAAAAGTAAAGTAGGAGTTATTTCGAAACGACTATCTGGTCAGATAACCGGGACCTCCAAAAACGTGGTGGAACGCGCGACTGGATAATCGACGCTCAACTATGGCATTACATTTAACCCCTTGTCAGTTAACCAATGATTAAACTGAGGTTGGTGGAACCGGTCCTTAGTATATTAACATTATTAATTAAATGTAAGTAAAAAGAGAATACGCATTGACAAACAGAAATAAATAATATAAATAACATGGGAAATATAAAAGGGATTAGGTTTTATGGCCTTCTATCCTTGCACCACTAATAAAAGGATCATCCTTCGAATCCAAACTCTGACGATTTCTGAACATTTTGACATGAATTGTGACTTTCCAATTGGAACAAATAAACTTATATATTTTTATAAAATGATTTTACATCTTTTGAACTCTTTGTGAAATAATTTACAATCTTTTCAAATGTTTGTAAAATCATTAGGCCGCTTTTGCGAATGCTCTCGGCCCTGAGGAGTTGGCCCAAGAGTTTGCTAGTGCTGGGACCACTGAGGTTCCAACTAAGGCCACCTCTTCGGTCAACACCGTACAGGAGAAGCAGAGCGACATAGAGGTATGCTCCGCGGAGGAGTCGAAGAGTCCTCCGCTTTCACGAAAACGTCTGCGCTTAAGAAAGGGGGGTCGGCGGGGTGTCGCACAGTGCGCCAAATTAAAAAAATCGGGGTTCAAAATTATCCAGAGCCTACAGTTTTCATCCGATTCCATCTTTATTTAAATTAAAGCTAATTAAATTCTGAAGAGGTCTGTAGAGGGCGTTTTTGCTAAAAAGGCTCTGTTTGTTTGTTATTCAAGTTGCCAAATGCCAAAGAACCATAATTTTTCATATTTGAGCTGCCTGTTCTGTAGCATTCATTGATTTTACCTCAAAAAGGTGAAAAACTGGTGAACTTACATCCGATTAATAAATCCTAACAAATTAGATTAAGTTTGTACAAAGTCTTCAATTGTTACAAACTAATTTAGGAACAAAATCGATTATTACTGTTCATTGAAGCCTGGAAGTTTTTTTCATCAAGTTTTTCCCCGCGAAATCGAGTGAAATTACTGTTTCGTTGAAATGAAACTTTAAAGTATAATTCTTTTAATTGTTATAAAGAAATTAAACATAAACATAATTGTTCATTTTATTCCTAAATTAATATTCTGACGGAGGAAACTGAGGTTTGACAATATTTTTCATTATTATTATCAATTCTGCTTAACAAATGCATTTAATAGACGCTTTAAAATAGGAAAAATCTCTTGATGAAATGTTGATTATATCATAAGAAATGAACCTCCTACGACTCAAGAGTCGTGAATGATGAAATTCGGGAAAACACAAAAATCCAATGGATACGTGCGTGAACTTTTCAATGTCCTTCCAAAAAAATAGCGTAGCAATTGAACGTTGAGTGACGAGAAAAATGTGATCACCGAAACAAGTGAAAAATGAAACAACTGAAAATCAAGAGACACAAGCGATTTTCAGTTGTTTCGTTTTTTACTGGTTCTGGTTCTCACATTTTTCTAGTCACTCAACGTTTAATTGCTACGAAAAACATGTGAACAATTACAGGCTGCAAGGAGTAATCGGTCTTCTAAAAGGTCTAAAAAAAAATTATGTAGATTGTAATAAAAAGAGAAAAACGAGCAAGAAAGCTGTAATAGAAAAAGTATCTAGAGAGAGGAAATTCAATCACAAGAAGACTGAAAGAATAATTTTAGGAAGTGCGTAAAGAAAGTGACTTTGACTCCAAAGGCAAGAAAAATTTTTGATGCCGCGTCAGAAATCCGAAAGAAATTATACCTGAAAAATAACGCAGCCAGAAGGTACAATTATAATAAAAATTTGTTTCTCCAAAATGTTAACATTACGTTTAATCAATGGATTAATGTTACATACAAGAATGTAGAGGCTAATGGCGATGTACAAAAGGACCATTCCTCACAATCTTTTTGCTTATATCTATACTTCTTTTTACAATCTTATCCTTTCTATATACACAATGATTTACAACTGTTTACATAAAGTCTTATATCTAGTTCATTATCTCTACTTCCTACGATAGCGGAATTTATGACTTATTCGCAAACGAGTGAGCGAGAGTGAGCGAGCGAACGAAAGCGACGGTGCAAGCGGTGCAATTCTCCTGCCAGCTTCCTTTATCTTCCACTCCTCTTCTATATCCTCCCCATACATGATCCCATGTTTCCTCCTCCCATTCACATATTCTATATTTTCTGTTCTCTTCTTTTTCCCAGTACTTCCCCTCCCTTACCTCGTTTCCCAATCTAAATCTTGCTATTCTGGTCCAATTTTTATGTCCCTATCCCTTTTCTAAATACTTTGGCACTCCTTCCTTTTTTATCATCTTATACCATTTATTGTATTATGATTCCTCAATCATCACCCATCTTTTCATTAATTGTCTTTCCGTCTGCATTTTATCCAATTCTTAATAGTTTACTCCAATCCCGTCTTCTATTTCTGTATCATTAAAGAACTCCCTCCTTTCTTCTTCCGATCTCGTTAATTCGATCACCCTCCCTCTCCTCTCTTCTACCTCCATCAAACACTTTCTCGCCAACTCCACTCCCTTTCCCACCCTCAGCTTCATCTTAAATTTCCACGCCCTCTTTCCCGCTCAAATTCTTAACTTATTCCTTTGCGCTTCTTCTCTCACCATATATCCTGGCGCCCTCCCGTCTGCCCCTAGTGTTTACCTTATATACCATTCTTGGAAACTCTCAATATCTTCCTTTCTTTCCTTCCCTATATCTCCGATCTATAACCTAATACCGGCCATACCAGCGTATCAAACAACCACATTCTCCTTCTTCAATTTTTTTAACCTTCTTTTCTCTACTCCCGATATCTGTTTCATTATCCAGCTTTTTTCCATTTAAGTATTTCTCTAATCCTGTTATTAATCCTGCCATCAACACTATGTCGTCTGCGTATGCTAGTGTATATATCTGTTTCCCCTATCCTAACTCCTCCCCAACCTTATCTCCTCATTTCTTCTTCTAGGTCTGATATGAATATATTAAATAAAAGTAGGCTCAGAGGACATCCTTGTCTTACACTTCTCACCAACCAGAAACTATGTTCTACTTGCTCTGCTCCCTTTACCCTACTTTTCACCTCTCTAAAAAGTTCTGATATTCTCTTTATTAATCCCTTTCTTATCCCTTTTTTTACCATAACTTTTTTTATTTCGCCTCGGTCTAATCAGTCACACGCCGCTTTTAAGTCCACCAACATTGCTGTCATTGCTTCTTTTTCCATTTTAATTCTTTTATTTACTAGACAGTTCAGAACATACAAGTTTTCAATTACCCCCATTCCTTTTCTGAACCCTGTCTGATTCGGTGACTCGATTTTTTTTCTTCAACTTCTATCCTCAATCTCTCCAACAAAATAATTACATATACTTTATACAGTGTTGGCATAAACGTCACCCCCTATAATCTTTAGGTGCCTTTCCATCCTTCATTATTCCTAAAACCTTAAATGTTTCTTACCTTGATATGTCCTCTTCCTCATCTCTTTCCATACCATATTTTGCTCCCTTTATAACTTTTCTTTCTACTCTTCCTAGCAAATCCAAAAAATATTCCTTCCATTCTACAATTTCAATATCTTGGTTTAATCTTTTTCTTGTTTTTCTTTATTTATTTACTACCTTCCATACCTCTTCTTCCGTCCTAGCCTTCTCCGTCTTCCTCTTTGCATTTTACACTTGCCATTTGTAACCTCTTGGTAACCTTCCCTTTACTCTTTTCCATCCTTTTTCATCTAGCCACGTCTCCATCATTATGACTATATCCCATTGTGTCAAATTTCTCATAAACTCCCTATCCTTTCTCTCCAACTCTGCTATATTCCTGTAACAAATCTTCTATTCTTCCCTAATTTCGTTTATCATATTTTTTTCCTTCTTACTATTTCTTATTTTCCTATATCCAGTTCCTTCCTCTCCTAGTTTCCCTGCACCTTATTTCTTACTATCTGTTCCCTTTCTTCATCCCAAACCCACCATACTCCGTCTATCTGTATTCTCCTATACTGAACCAATGTTCTCTTTCCCTTTTTTCTTTCCTGTTCCGCTATTTTCCTTAATTTATACTGCATCCTCCCTTCTACCCATGTCAAATCATCATTTATGCTCTCTGAACTTCCATATAATAACCTCTTCTTTTTCACCACCTCCCATTTCCTTAATTTTACCAATACCGTTATCTACCCTCTTCGCTCTTTCCTTCCTACATTTCACATTTCCTCTATCTCTACCTTAGCATCAATCCTTTTAGTACTTCGTCCAACACTTCCTTCAGCTCCTTCCCCTCTAATCTTGTACCCTTTATTACTATGTTTAATTTTCTTTCTTTCTTCTCTTTCTTTTCTATTCTTTGTTCTCTTTTCTCAGCCGTTTTATCTTTTTATTTCCACTTTCGCACCCACCACAATCCCGGTTCGAGCTTTCAAGTCTCTTCATCCTCCTTGCATTTCCTCTACCTTTTTATTATTATCTTCTTCCTGCTTCTCTAGTTTTTGCTCCACTGACTGCATCCCCTTTTCTAACTGTTCCCTGATTTCTTCCCATTTTTTGATTTCTTTCTTAACTTCAGCCACTACCTGCCTAATTTTCTTCTTAAATTCCTCTTCCCTTTTCTCCTGCACTGATATCTTCCTTCTCTTCGCTGCTTTCCTTAACCCCTCTCTTCCTTTTGATAAAAGCCTTAATTGCACCCACGCTTTTTGCTCGTAATTTCTCCTTTTCTATAGTTTTCTTATACTTCCTCCTTGCCTTCCTTTCCTTGATCTCCTTTTTCGGCGTACTGAACACATCCTACTCTAAATCCGTTTCTTCCGCGGAGATACTCGCTCCGCTAGCCGTGAATCAGATTTAAAATCTCCCACCTTCTATGCCTTCCTGCCTCTATCTACCGTCGCAGTCTGGTACCTGTCTCTCCTTTATTTGTCGCTACTGAGCCCTGCTACTACCAACCCGATCAACACAGTCCTCCCACCCTGTCACAAATCCCCAAATAACCTAACGATAAATTTCACACAAATTTGTCTCAATCCTCTAAAACATCTACCTTCCCTTTTGAACCTCACAATCCCTCAATTATTCTCTCACATCCACATCCTTCTACAACACTTCTACAATCCACTGACCTCAAATTTCACCACAATATCAGAAAATCTCAGCATCAACAATTCCCACTACTTTACACTTTGATGCCGGAAACGGAAGTCTTAATGCTTTATTTTCAATGCATTTTTAATTTCAATTTATTCGTTATTAACAATTATAATTTTTCAATCAGTTTAATTGTTTTTTACCTTTTTGAACTAGTCCTAATGTAGTTTTAATTCTCTCATACACATTTTTCACTCATTACCACTTGCGGAACCAAGTTTCTGAAACATTTGAAATTGTAAATACATTTAATGGAGGGCTGCCATATCTCTAACACCGAAAAGACCCAAAAGAGCATACTGCAAACTTTGAATCCTGTCAACCACCACTGCAGCTCAATTCCAGAAGAGCGCCCCTCCAGCAAAGCAAACTCCTGCTGGCGGTGATCCTGATGGATTCACTATGCGGACGTGGCGGGTCGCCGAGGCGGAGGCGACGCCGTGAGCGCAGGAGTGGACGCCAATGGCAATCGGGAGTCTGTTATCACAGGCCGTCCGCGTCCTAGAAGCCTCGTACTTCCGCGCGTACCCCCCATTCATCCGCCTCTCCCAGCCATGTGTGTGGGGTTAAAAAGATGAAGAATGGCACCGTGCTTGTGGAAAACACTAGCTAGGCAGACATGAAAAAAATCTTGAACAACCCCACAATCGTGAAGAGAGGCATGCAAGCTTCTCTTCCTGCTACCATTTAACCGCAACTGATTATTCATAACATCTCCCCCGACAGAGTTCAAACTCCACTATAGGGCTGGCACGAGAGGGTTCGACACAGTGCACTCGGTCGCCTCGGCCTCCCCCTCGCTATATGAGGCCATCTGTAAAAGAGGTCAATTTTTTGTGTGGTCGAAGCGCTGCGCCGTCCGCTCCATTACGCAAATTACCAGGTGATATATGTGTCAGGCATATGGTTATGTCGCTAAGTACTGTCCAGAGACACAGAACACCTGCGGACATTTTGCGGTGAAAGGGCATCTCGCATGAGCAAAGCGATCTTCTTCGGAAAGAGAGCGTCTATCTTGCGCTCGTCCAAGAGCCTTTTGTTAAGCAAGTGGCTATATACTCCCCTCTAACGAGGTATCTTGGTTCTCTCAAATTGGTCTTTTTAGCTTTCACTTTTTTAAGAAATCTCCGAGCAGTCTTTCTGAGTTCGGATAAACTTGCCAGTTGGGCGAAGCTTAATGGTGGTGTATGTAGGGATTAAAAGTGAGGCGAAATACCAGATTGGTGGGCAAAAGCCGTAGGTCCTTCTCAGTTTGACCTGGTATACTATTAATCACCCTATCCCTATCTACTGTCTAACTAAACCACCCCTAAGCGAGTGGGCTTGGAGGGATTGTCCTGCTAAGTGATGAACATGGTTTTTGCTGCAAGGGAGTTCTAGAAAATT
The DNA here is from genome assembly GCF_010883055.1 of Belonocnema kinseyi. NCBI lineage: Eukaryota > Metazoa > Arthropoda > Insecta > Hymenoptera > Cynipidae > Belonocnema > Belonocnema kinseyi. Next base: position 10,698,706 of record NC_046665.1, on the reverse strand, counting down.
TTTCCTGTTAAGTGGTGGGCATGCTGTTTGCCGCAAGGAAAATTTTGGAAGGACTTTCCTGTTAAATGGTAAGCATAACGCTTCGTCATAAGGGAGTTCTGAAAATTCTTCCTGTTAAGTAGTAACCGCGCTGTTTGCCATAAGGAAGGTTTAAACGAAGTTTCCTGTAAGGCCGTAGACATGGTGTTCCCTGCAGGGTGATCTTGAAAGGTCTGTTCTCTGTATAGGCGGTGTACCTATTGGAGCCGCCTCCTCGTTGGCGTTAGATGGAAACCGAGCCCCCACACTCTGTGAGGGTTGCCGGCTAAGAGCTTCAGGGTCAGGGCTATCAAGGTGCGGCACCCGGCTCCAGCTGAGCGCCTTGTAACAGCTGCCTTGGGCGGAACCCGCAAGGGTTAACCCAGGTGAAGCTTGCTCAGGTGCATAGACAATGCCCGCGTTGGTCTTTAGGATCAACGTAATGGGGCTCGTCGAACGTTGAACGAGCTGATAGCTGAGTGAGATGCTGTTGACAGTAGTCAGCAGTCGTCGATTCGGCTTTAATCAGCCTCACAGATGCTTGAAGTCTGTCCTTTGGTGGACGCAGTCTCTCTGTCTGGATTGCTCATGAAAGTGGGTGCTGAAGGGTAGAGGGCTGCTGCTGCCGGCTACGGGCATTAACTCTGTATAGAGTTACTGTCTGTGGTGACGAGCTGATTGTGGCGAACGCTCACGATGTAATGTGGGTTTGGTCGCAGGCTCTGGTGAAATGTCGATTGACAGTAGCCAGTGTGAAATGATTAGTGGAGATCGCCTAAAGCTTGATAGAGAGATTAATGGAATTAAATGAACATTAATTCTAACTTAGAAATTTTATTGTATCAAATATCCATGTATTTCGAAACTCTGTTGATGGATCTGTCAAGTGGAGGGCAGATGCCCAAAAGCATGACGATGGATGTGGTCAGATGTTGGGCCCCGAAAGCAGCAGATGCTACATTATAATTACTAATGCAATTTATTTTTTTTTAAAGGGAAAGAGGGGATATGGCCGAGTTGCGATCAAAAACGCCTGATTCCCAAGCTGTTCGCACGTGGTGAGGGGCTGCAAGGTAGAGGGGCCAAACTCTACCATGTACGGCGTCGGATGGGCGGTTGGGGGCCGTCCTACCCGGTTATTTCAATTCTCCCTGGGGTGCAAGCGGCTCTGCGCTTCCCTGTGTCTTTAAGATCCGCAAATACTCGTGGGAACAAAATGAATCTGTCTAAAACTTTTGAAACTTGCTTTGTGCGTATGACGAGGTGCGACAGAGTGCTACCACGAGTTCTTGGCGAGACATCCGCTAGACCCAATGTCGGGACTGGCCTTTACATGCACTGCTCGAAGTCTGGAATTGCCTCTAGATTGTCGAGCAGCCTCCCCATAGATGTAGTTAGACCTGATGAAACTTCTGCTTTGAATAAGGCTAAAACGAGGATTAGGAATGAGATAGGAAAAGAACTGATCATATGGCAGCATAATCTAAATCATGATAGTAAGGTGACAGATGAAATTAGGAAAGAGTTTATAGAGAACGGGGTTGACTTGCTTCTTATGCAAGAACCTTATCTTTGTGCTAGAGGTATTGCTGGTTTAGGACTAATGGCGAAAGTAGCCTCTGTTGAGAGTTTGCCGAAAGCGGCAATTATGGCGATTAAAGAAGACGTGAACATGACCTTACTGCGTCAACTCTCCACAGAAAACACTGTGTCTGTGCTCAGGTGAACACACCATGTGGCTCCTTCTATGCGATCTCATGCTATTTTCAGTTTGCGGATCCGATAGAGCCGCACCTTGATCATCTGGGCTCAGTCCTTGATGAATTGAGGGGTGAAAGGTTTATTGTTTCGTTAGACGCAAACGCGAAATCCCCGTCCTGGGGAGGCAGCGTTACAGATCAGGAAGGACTGGCGGTAGAAGAGTTCATCGCACAGTATGACTTGAGATTACTCAACGACCCTGCCCAAATAGCGACTTATTGTCATAACGGTAAAGAAACTTTTATAGATTTGACGTTAGCATCAAAAAATATGTATCAATATATTAAAGGTTGGACAGTGTTGGATGGAGTCACTACGAGCGATCATAGGGTTATTGAAATAAGAATCTCGGGCAAAGCGCGATCTAACTTTGGTGGAATGGGACAGCCTTCCAAACGAAGACCTGGACGATTTCTTTTTAAGAAGGTGGACAGGACGAAGTTTGATGGGTGCCTTAAAGCATCACTTGATGCAATTCTATCCAATGCCCCACTAGATTCTATTAGAGACGTTGAAGACTGTGCAAGAAATCTAACTGAATCCATAATAAGAGCTTGTGAGGTATCTATGCCGACAAAGAAGTGGCGATGCAGGTGTGCTCCGTGGTGGAGTGAGCGGTTGACGCAGCTCAAAAAGAATAAAGTCAAGACGGTTAGACGGTTTCAAAGGTTGCGAAAATATATTAGAAATAACGAACACCTGGATATCATGAAAGTAGTGGAATACGTTTGTGCCACACAGGACCGAAAATACATCATCAAACATTACAGAAAGTCAGAACACGAAGCAAAGAAAAATAGTTTTAAGAAATTTACGACTGAGGAGGGAAATAAAAAACCATGGGGTATGGGCTATAAATTGCAAGCGGACAAGCTAAAAGTAGAACAGGTACACGGAAAGATGAAGACAGGGACAGGGTACACTAAAACGGCAGAAAAAACAGCCCGAGCAATATTGGATGCTCTTGTGCCTGATGCACCTCTTCAGGAATCGGAAGAAAATCCTGACGGTCGAGATAATTGCGAATACCCGCCTCCTTTGATAGATGAACCAGAATTCACTGCAGAAGAGGTGGCTAGAGCGGTAAAAACTCTACCTAATGGTAAGGCTCCAGGACCCGACCTAATAGAAGCCGAGGTACTGAAAATGGCCTACCCGATTGTTGGAGGCTTGTTAGTTAAACTAATGAATGCGTGCCTAAGGAATAGTGTGTTCCCTTCTGTGTGGAAGAAGGGAATACTCCGAGCACTTTACAAGGGAAACGATAAAGACAGATTAGATCCGCGATCGTATAGACCGCTATGCTTGCTGTCTGTACTCGGAAAGCTGCTTGAAAAGTTAATATTAAAAAAATTAAATAAAACTGTCCTGACTGAAGAAAAGCTCTCAGATAGACAGTTTGGTTTCAGAATCGGACAATCCACGGAGGACGCATTAATTGACTTCAGAAACATGATTAACTCCTGTCCGGAGCGTTATGTATTAGGGATCTTCGTTAACATTACTGGAGCGTTTGATAACTTGCTCTGGTCAATGGTCTTGAAGGGCCTAAGGGAGAGAGCTTGTCCGAAGAACCTCTATAACCTGATGAGAAGTTACTTTAGTGATAGGACGGTGTCTCTCACTTGGGGAGGAGGGAAAACAGTTTCTAAATAGACTTCACGTGGATGTTCACAGGGATCAGTACTTGGACCAAGTTGTTGGAACATCGTATTTGACTCCCTGCTCGTTAAGTTAGTAAAATTAATAGGAAGAATGATAATGGCATATGCCGATGACTTAAGTGCACTAATAGCTAGCAATTCAAGAAATGGTTTAGAAAACAAGGGCACACAAGTTGTTAACCTAATAAGTGACTGGTGCAGGTCGGCAGGATTGCAGCTTTCTGAGTCAAAGACAGCAATCATGTACGTAAAGTATATACCAAAAGCACTGAAGCCATTTAACCAATTAGAGAGCATGCGAACGGATAATCGTGTTAGGAAAGATAAGATGAGCTAATGATGTAGAAACAAAAAGTACAACTTACAGAACACAAACGGAAAAAGCACGGACAGACGACCGGTCAGAGGCGCTGAGGAGCCTCTTCCATAAGCTTTCTAGACTTGCAGCAAGCAAATGGGGACTAAATTCTCATATTATGAAAATCATTTATAAAGAGGTATTTATTGCAAAAGCAACTTATGCGGCCAGAGCGTGGTACGACCTGGCTACTGATGTTAATATGAAATTATTGGAAAGAGCCCAGCGCAGTGCGCTCATCGGTGTGACGCGGTCATATAGGACTGTATCGACTGATGCGCTTCCTGTCAGAGCTGGTGTTCTACCGATTAGAATAGCTCTTGAAGAAAGAGTCGCGTTGTCCTCAGCTAGTAGAGGACTAGGAGTGAAAATTGGCAATTTGACGATTGCCACAGGTGTAGAATTGCAAAAATGTAAAATCAATATAAGGAAGGAGGCTGCGCCTCTGGCAGTCACAATGGGAGCTCGCGTCTCATGGAAGATTAACGTTTGAGTTTTTTAGAGATGTTAGAGTTAGATTTGCTTCATGCTGGTTTCCGGACTATTACGTAGCGCAGTTTGTCTCTGGTCACGGAGATTTTGCTTCATGGTTATTTTTGCGAGGAATAATCACTAGGGAGAAACTTTGTGACTGCGGGTTTGAAGAAACTATGCTGCATGTATTTTTAGATTGCCCCCTTTATCAGAACCAACGGGTAGCACTCATGTCGGTGTTGCAGGGCGAACAAAGAGAGTGGCCTATTGTAGCTGGCCACTTGGTCAGTGAAAAGGTACGAAAAATCTTTGCGAAATTCGCCAAGGAGGTCCTTCTTTGTAAGGAAAACAAAAATCAGTAAACATATTCGTATATATGTGAGATCTCAGCAACGTGTTTGTCGGAGCTAGCAGTGGGAGTCGGGTCTGCCCTGGGCAGACCTTGGCGCCTGGAGCTCTCAGGTAGGAAACAACCTTTATTCCTCCAATAAACTAAAAACTTCCAAAACGAAAAGGTGAAGCGGTTCCCTGATCATTGGTTTGTTTGCAAATGAAAAGGCAACGGCTAGGAGCAGTTCCTCCTCATATAGTCCCCGCTGGTCATGCTTTCAGGTCCATTCATATACCTGCAAGCAGCTAATCTGCTCCCCTCAGGTAAGGCACCTTGGGTCTTTTGCTCCAGCTGATTCTATGTTGAAACATATAAAAGTTTCATCCTAAAATCTGCGAACGGCTTTTCCATAACCATTTCCTTGGGAGAGGTCTGCTACAGGTAGAGCGTCCCCCGAGAATGGGAAGAGTTATAGGCCAATTTGTTTGGAAAAACTCTCTAATTGAGTGAATTAGCGCAAGACTTAACGTCCCTATTTTTCCATAGTGAAACACTGCCAGGCCGCGTCTAGGGCGAACCTAGAGTTACCCTGGTGGTGTACTGAACCCAACCTCAACGTGGTACTAGGGTGGCAACGCTCTGTATTCTTATACCTTCGGGAAGGATAGAGAAGAGCGGCTAACTGGGTTTAAAGGTTTTTCAATCATGCAGGGCCATACTTAATGTCCAAATCTCGCTGTATCTGCGAGCCGTCTGGAGTAGAATCCGGGGCATGCACTCGCATAGAGAGAATGGTAATGGCGTGTCGCGAGGTGGCAGTGACGAAAAATATTGTGTGTGTCTATCGAGCGAAGGCTTTGATTAGAAAAGTTGTGAAAGTGGACTATTCCACCTCGAGAATGACAGTTCATTTAAGTAAGATTTATATATATATATATATATATATATCCTCTAGAATTAAACCGAAGGGCCTATGACAAAGCCACCGAACGCGTCCTCGGGTTGCGGATAGAGGGTCCCTGTACCAAGGATTTCTGTTGAATATGGTTACAAAAATAAATAGGCAGTCGCGGACAATTGTCCAGGGGTGGTCCCGAAGGAATTAACCCCCAAGCGGAGGTGTGAAAACCGTGCCGAACGCTGAATGGCACCTGGGTGAGGTGTCTAGAACGGTGACTCTGGGATACCGGGCGACCTCTCAGAGTAAGCAGCCTTAGACTGCTACGATGCGAGTGTGGCCCGTGAACGCGGTTACATGGCACGGCTGCATGCTCTGTGGTGCGAGAAACACCCGGAGCTATCGCACTTTTCGCAGC
>NC_046665.1:10678757-10692684 GCF_010883055.1 Belonocnema kinseyi | reverse complement strand
TTTTGCTGGATCGTCGTATTGATTCCTTTACAGACTGTAACCGCCTATCTCACGGTTGTGTGACGTGGTTATGGCTGAAATTTTACCGCGATTTCGCTGGAACCGGGTGCAATTATTCAGATTAGCACCCGCTCCCGGCGAAATCCTGCGGTTATCCTTATGAAAAATTTTTAATTATGTATATACGTGCTTGTACACGCATACACATACGTATATAAGTCGATTTGATTGGGCGCCAGCCAGACCCCCAAATTTGGTCTGAGATGAACAAAATTAGCCCGGCAATATTTACATATATAAATATCGCAAGAAAACTAGGCAAGCTAACAACCTGAAAACAAGGGAAACTTTAGGAAAATTATAGGAAAATCTTTGGGAAATCTCAGGAAAATATCAGGTGGTGGCACTGACTTAAAAAAACTACTAAAAAACACTACTTAAGAAAAAAGAAGAAAGAGAACTCGACTCATCCCGCTGATAGAAAACGAGAACATCTAGTATTCGTTGGGAATAGTAAAAATAAAGAATTCCAAAAGAATGATCCGAAGTCCACACAAAAAAAAAAACAAATCCAACAATTTAATAATCGTCGCAGACAGTGTCGGAAGTCTTCGTAACAATTCGTGTAACAATTTCAGGTCCATTCGTTTACGTGAAAGTGCCAAATCTGCTCCCCTCTAATGAGTTACCTTGGTCTTCTTACCTTGAACTGATTCTTCATTGAATAGATTACACGTTCTTTGCGGAATTTGCGAGCAGTTTTCCGTGTATGGATAAACTTGTCAGTTAGGCGAAGCTTGACGGTAATGTATATAGGGATTAAAAGTAAGACGAAATACCATACTGTTGGGCAAAAGCCTTAGGTCCTTCTTAGTTTGATCTGGAATACTCATATTCACCCTGTCCTCCTCTACACCCTAGCGAAACACTGCCAAGGGCACGTCTAGGGCAAACCTCGAATTACCCTGGCGGTGTAACGGACCCAACCTCCAAATGGTACTATGGTGACAACGTTCTGTATCCTTGTTTCTTCGGGTAGGAATGAGGAGAGCAGCTAACTGTGCTTAAGGCTTTTCTGATCATACAGGATCACACTTGGCCATAACAAAAACTCGACGTGTTTGCGGGTAGCCTGGAATAGTCCAGCGCCTGCACTCACATAGAGACAGTGGTAACGGCATGTCGTGGGTTAACATTGACGAGAAATACTGTGTGTATCTATCGAGCGAAGTGTTTGATGAGATAAGTACACTGGAGACGTGGTCATCTCGCAAACAGAGTAGTGCTACTGCTATGGTTGTATCTAATCAGTATGATACAAGTAGGGGTTGAACGTGAGTCGCTCCTACCGTCACCAGTTAAAGGTAGGCAGAGGAGGTTGTTTAACACTGGTAGTTGTTACCATTTGAAAGTGGAAGTGTTGATTGATTATTAAATAATCAGTTAACTCGAAGGCTCCTTGCCCTATCCTTACCCTTCCTCTCTTCCTTATTCCATTGGGCAGCGAGAGACTAGGAGCAGATCCTCCACAAGGTGCCTGCTGGTAACACTCTAAGGTCCATTCGTGTACCTACAAGTGGAAAATCTGTTTCCCTCTAATGAGGCACCTTGAACTTCTTACCTTGAACTGATTCTGCATTGAGGTGATAGCCTCTGCGCTTCTTTTCGAAGTCTATGAGCAGTTTTTTCGAGTTCCGATAAACTTATCAGCTGGGCGAAGCTTGATGGTAGTGTATATAGGGATTAAAAGTGAGGCGGAATACCACACTTGTGGGCAAAATTGTGGGCTATTGCAATAAAAAATCCGCGGATCCTTTCAATGACGTACGCGGTTCTTAGAAGGAAAAAAGTGAGGGTTTGTCGCTTACATTTTATTGATTCGTGCTACTTAGCATAAACAGGCCAACATTTAAATCCGAGGCGGTGCCAAGTTTAACGCTTCCAAAACCAGAATTAACGTCAACCGGCACTCACGTTCTTCAATTACGCCAAAAGATGATAAAACACCTCGGGAACTAAGTCCATCGATGGTCGAAGTGAAGCAAAAGCGAGACGAAAGTATAGCTAATTTTTAATAGGATTGATTGGCAGTCGAGCCTTATCAATCACACCGACGAAAGGAGAAATCATACATAGCAAAGAAACTGATATAGAAAAAGTATCTAGAGAGAGGAAATTCAATCACAAGAATGCTGAAAGAATAATTTTAGGAAGCGCGTCAAGAAAATGACTTTGACCCCAAAGGCAAGAAAAACTTTTGATGTCGCATTAGAAATCCGGAAGAAATTACACCTGAAAAATAAAGCAGCCGAAAGGTACAATTTTAATGAAAATTTGTTTCTTCAAAATGTTAACATTACTTTTAATCAATGCATTAATTTCACATACAAGAATGTAGAAGCTAATGGCGATGTACAAATGTATCGTGTAACATTTACTACTAACAAATAATTTTCCCAATGAATTTAATAATTCGTGAACTTTCTGTTTACTTTTTATTGTATTGTAAATTTAAATTAATTCATTGTTCTCAATTCATTTGCTTAATCAATTGAATCATTTCGAAACAAATATTCTATTTTTATTGCATTTTCAATTCATATTGGTTCATGATGCACAATTAATTTGCTAAATGAATTTAATAATTTTGAAACTTCATGTTCTTCAAACATGTATTCCATCTTTTGTTTTTATGTATAAAGAACTTAAGAAGTACAAAACAAATTAAAATCCTGTAGTTTAACTTTACCTTACCATTACTTACAATCTTTACGCTTCTAATCGAAGCAACTTCCCTTTCCTTTTTCTTTCACCTTTTTATGTGCCTTTTTCACGTGCATTCTTCCGTTCTCTCTCATTCGCTCCTCTAGCACCCTCCAACAACTTCATCCATTCTTCTCCTTATCCATTCTCCCGTAGATTCTTAACCACATTCTCCTGCCAGCTTCCTTTATCTTCCATTCCTCTCCTATATCCTTCCCATACATGATCTCATGTTTTCTTCTCCTAGGAACATATTCTACACTTTCTGTTCTCTACTTTATCCCAGTACTTCCCCTCCCTTACCTCGTTTCCCAATCTAAATCTTTACTAACTTCATTTTTGTTTGTGCACTCTAATCCTATTTTTATTTCTCCTATCATTTTTTCCATCTCCTGGTCCACATTTCCCTCTCCCATTTTGATATTTCTGACTTTTTCTCTAAATTGTTCTTTTCCTTCTCTTGACCAATCTCCACTACAGTTTTTACATTTGCTCCTCTTTTATTCATATTGCTATTGCTTTTTTGTCCCTCTAATGTCAATATTAAGGAAAAGTGATCCGAATCAATACAATCACCTACCTCTAGTTTCCTAACCTTCTCTCTTACCTCATCATCCACTATCACATAATCAATTACCGTTCCCCTTTCACCTCCTAAGCGTGTATATTCTCCTTTCTCACCTCCTTCTATATTTCCGTTTAAGATATAACATCCCAAATCCTCCAAGCTCTTCACCAACTTTTTTCCCTTTCCATTTAGGACCTGATCTTTGGATTTTCTTCCTCTCTCTTCTTCTCATTCCCTTTCTCCTCTGTCTCTTGTTCTCGCATTGAAATCCCCACCTATTATCAGCCTACTTTCTTCTTTTTTTTTTCTTCAATCATTTCTTTCATCTCCTCTGCTTTCTCCGGCATATCACCGTTCACATAAACCCCCCTACCTTCCACTTTTCTCCTCCCATCCTTACATCTTCTACTATTAATCCTTCTTTTGGTTCTTTCTTGTCTTTCTTATCTTTCCCTGCTATACATTCATTCCTTGCTTCCGTCACCATTCTTCCCATTGCTCTGCCCGTTTTATTCTTCCTCTTTGCATTTTGCGCATGCTATTTGTAGCCTTTTGGTAACCTTTGCCTTACTATTTCCCATCCTATTTCGTCTAGCCACGTTTTCATCATTATGACTACATCGCATTGTGTCAAATTTCTCATAAACTCCCTATCCTTTCTCTCCAATCCTGCTATATTCCAGTAAAAAATCATCCATTCTTCCCTACTTTCATTTCTCATATTTTTTTCCTTCTTACTATTTCTTATTCTCCTATACCCCGTTTCTTCATCTCCTGGTTTCTCTGCACCTTATTTCTCACTATCTATTCCTTTTCTTCATCCCAATCCCACCATACTCCGTCTATCTTATTCTCCCATACTGAACCAATGTTCTCTTTCCCTTTTTTCTTTCCGCTTCCGATATTTTCCTTAATTTATACGGCATTCACCTTTATACCCATGTCAAATCATCCTCTATTACCTCTGGACTTCCATATAATAACCTCTTTTTTGTCATCACCTCCCTCTTATGTTCCCATTTCTTTAGTTTCACCACTACCATTATCTCCCCTCGTCGCTCTTTCCTTCCTACATTTCGCATTTCCTCTATCTCTACTTTAGCATCAATCCTTTCTTCATCCACTTGGACTTCGTCCACCACTTCCTTTAGCTCCTTCCCCTCTAATCTTATACCCTTTATCAATATGTTTTATTTTCTTTGTTCCCTCTCTTTACTTTCTATTCTTTGTTCTATTTTTCTCAGCCTTTCCATCTTCTTATTCCCACTCTCGCACTCAACACAATCCCAGTTCGAGCTTTCAAGTTTCTTTATCTTTCTTGCATCTCCTCTACCTTTTCATTATCTTCTTCCTGCTTCTCTAGTTTTTGATCCAATGACTGCATCCTCTTTTCCAACTGTTCCCTTATTTCTTCCCATTTTCCATTTCATTCTTAACTTCAGCCATTTTCTGCCTTATTTCCTTCTTTAATTCCTCTCCCCTTTTCTCTCCTTTCTTTGTAGCTACCCAGCCCTGCTACAAAGTCCCACTACTGTACAAAAGGATGTACAGAGCCATATAGGATGTATACAATTTTGGTATAGCCCTATAGGGTTCTATATATCCTTCTGTCCATACCTATACGTTTCTATAAGACATTTAATGGAGGGATGTCATATATCTAGCTTCTTTAATGTCATATATAAAAGTTCTCCAAGATCACCTTTCGGGAATATCCTTAGACAGGGACTTTCACATTTCGATTGTAGAGCATTTTTAACATATGTTTTGAAGCATTTGAGTATCAAGGAAAAGCAAGTTGGCGCATGTTGGGATGAGGCACATATTCACCCACATGTTTCTTATGATTTAAAAAAAGACAACATCATAGGATTGGAAGATTTTGGCACACATCATATGAGCAAATTTTCTGATCACGTTTTGGTGTTCATGATCAGACGTCACTCTGACGGTGCCAAAGTTCCTTTTTTACTGCTGCTGTTTGTCACAAACGAAATGTGTCAATGTCCTCCTCTTCTTTTCTCCTCAGAATTCCCACAGCGAATTGTTCGAATTCTTTGTATGCTCCTCCTGCCATCAGTGATTCGTTGATCTTGATTAGTAACAAACCTTTGCTCTCCAGGAATCCGGCGTAGACGGTCATTTCGTCGTCCCATCTGTGGCACTGTAGAATGACGCGTTTAAGTGTGTCCGATTCTCCACGTGAACATCTATCTGAGATCACCAGTTTCATTGCCTAAAGTTTATCTTTGAAATTTCCGTGTCCAGTCAGGAGCTGGCTGATATAGTGGTTTGGTGTTATCCATTTATTTTGAAGCCTTCTCCTTATGTCCGGAAAGTATTCATAGGTTGCTCTTCTCTTGTCCGTGGTTTCCCACTCCGTTTGCCACCTATCCAGTATATTCGCCAACACCCTCTGTCTAGCAACCCTTTTATCTTCTTTATTCACTGACAATGTCCTTCCATCCGTGTCTTGCTGGTAGTTGTAGTTTTCTATTTAAAAACTTTTATTTTTTCTTATATCGTAAACATACATTCTCCTTTCCGCCTCGAGTTTTATAGGCAATGCACTTGCAAGTACTTGCACTGCTTCAGTCGATACTGTCCGATATGCTCGAGTTACTCCATTATGGCATGTCTTTGAGCCAGTGCTAGGGTTCTCTAATGCTTGGTGATAGGCATATGTCCCCATGCAGCTATGCCATATGTTACAATTGCAACGAATAGATCAGTGTAGATTATTTTTAGTGCATGGTATCTCAGGCCCCACTCTCTTTTTGCTCTTCTCCTTAATACATTAGAGAGATTTCTACCTTTATTCGCAATTTTCTCGATAAGTTTGACGATTTTTAAGCCCATGATTCCACTGGCTAGGGTAATTCCAAAATATTGAAATTCATCGACAGACTTTAGTCGATTTCCTTCATGGAAGACGGCTGGTGGTCTCACCATATCAAGGAATCCCTTCAGCAGCATGAACACTGTTTTCTCAACTGATAAATTCATTTTGTGCGCCTCGCACCACGTTGCAACTATGTTAACTGCGGCCTGGCCTGCTATTTGCAGTGCGTTTCGGGTGTCCCCTTCTATTAGCAGAGCACCGTTATCAGCGTATGCTGTGACCTTAAAACTAGCATGCTCTAGTTTCTTTAGGAGTCCATCAAAAGCCGAATTCCACTTAAGTGGGCCGATCAGGGATCTCTGTAGGCAGCCCTTTCCTGAAACATACCCATGACGTTGTTAAATTCGCTCTCCATCTGCTCTCGTAGGAGTTTCCTTACGGCAACTCGGTAGACCCTCCACTCCTGAATCCAAATTGCGATTCGAAGAGGCTTGCTTCAGTCTTTGTTTTTATTTGGTTTAGGATCAATCCTTCCAATACTTTACCCAAGACGGGTAAGAGTCATGTAGGCCTATATAAATTTGGTTCTGATGCAACTGTTTCTGGAGATTTCAGCAATGTTACAACATATGATCTTTTCCATTCGTTTGTGATAATTTCTAAACGGAGACAAGCGTTAAATAGATCGGGAAGTATTGTCTTTATTCATTTGTAGGCCCTTTTAAATACCAGTACCTCGATTGAGTCCCATCTTCCACGTCCTCTGGAAAGAAGCTATCAAGTAGAACGTTAGCAGTGTCCTCCAGTCAATGGTCGGGGCTGGCTCGCATTGGATAGAGCTAATAGCTGTTTGTAGTCTGAGTTTCTGACAGGCTTGAGACATCAATATACCCGGGTGCCATGCAGTCATTGGCGCGTATACCTTGGCTCTGGGTTAAAAATATTTATCTTTATGTCCCTATTGTTCGGGGTATTCTTCCCTACCTATAACTTTGTTCGCCCCAAAGTATTTAATTTACTTGGTACCACCCATATCTAGGAGGCGTTCTTTTATGCGCAACCCGCAGAGGCGTCCGATGGGAGTTATAGCTTCTCCACACGGAATCAGATAGGGACAGTGAGTTTCGCGTTAACTTTAATTGATCAACTAATTGATCAATCAAATCAATAAGTTGCGTTAAGCGAATTGGCTTTTAACTCTCTCCCTTCGCGGGGGACGCTCTACCTGTAGCGAACTTCTCTCAAGGAAACGGTAATGGAAAAACCGGTTGCAGATTCTGCGCTGAAACTTTTAAAGGTTTCAATACAGAATCAGTTCAAACCAGAAGACCCAAGGCGCCTCATCTGAGGGAAGCAGATTAGCTACTTGCAGGCACACGAATGGACCTGAAACCATCACCAGCGTGGGCCATACGGAGAGGTTCTGCTTCTAGCCGTAACGTTTTTATTTGCAAAGAGACAAATGATCAGGGAACCGCCTTTTCTTTTGGAGTTCTTTTATTTTATTAGAGGAATATTAGGGTAATTTTCCCTACCAAGGATCTCTAGGAGTCTGAATCTGCTCAGCAGAGTCCAGACTTTCACAACCAGGTCCGACAAACCCGTTGCTGAGATTCCCATTAGATAGGAAAAGTCGGAATCTCTTTAATTGATGCATTCAAGACACCAATCTGGTGCCAAGGCACTAAACTATTTTTACTTTGTTTTTTTTTTGCAAGGAGGTGAAATGAATATTGCGCCTCTAATCGGGAGGCGTCACCCATTAAGCTTGACAACTTATCCGTTATAATCACCTGATTCCCTGGCGATTTTCACGGATGTGAGCGGTCATGCATTGAAGATCTTGATAGCTGCAAGTCCTCCCACTAACACCTTAGAGGACATGGTCTTAAAATCCCTCTGGAAAAACCCCCACCCCCTTAAGACAGATGCTGAACTTGCGTCCCAAACACCTCTCCAATTAAGTGTTGCAGAGCTAAAAAAAATGTCGGAATTTGGATCCCGTATTTCTGTCGAATATACGCAGTTATCTTGGCGTGTTGGTATTTGCTTTTCTTGTTGTTGTGAGCAGTTCGTAAATTGAACTGCTCACCAACAACTTGTGCATCAACGATTAGGGCAGAATGGTCTTTCACCGCAAGCAGGTCAGGCTTAAGCAGACCTTCTTGGATGATAATAAGCGGCTTCTGGATGACAATACATCCATGGCCCTACATCTCCTATCCCTGAATCGTCCACGAGCAGTGAGCGATTTTGTCTGTAAAGCGATGCCCAGAAGTTATAAACATCTGCAAGTGAGCACAGCCGACCACCCTCGTATGTGAGTCTATGATCACATACGGCGATATCTCGCTCGAGGAAACGATTTATGTTGCACAGATGCTCCTCTTCTTTCAGGCCTGCAATTCTGATGTTCCGGAGCAGTGGAGCCATCCATTTTAAATATGGAATGCCAAGCCCCCCACATCAAACAGGCGCGTGAAAATATGCCTTGGCTGATTTCGACTCTGCCCTCCCAGGTGAACCTGATCACTAAAGAGTTCCACTTTTCCTTTCTTCGGATGGTACGCAACCTCTTCCCACTTACATTGAAGGTATTATTAGTGTCCATAGTTGTCTTCTTATCTTTCCCTGATAGTCGAAAACCCATTGTGAAGCTTTTGTCCATATTAATCGACACTCCACAATGGGCGAGAAATTCGCAAAACCGGTTTTTGAAAACAGCAAGCCTACAGGTGTACTAGCATATTGTTATAGGTCATCTACATAGGCGGATGCATTGATGTTTTTCTCTCCAACCTTCACCTCTACCTCGGCGGGTATACTTCCTAGAAGTCTATGTGTCAGGAGATTGAAGATTGGCGGGGAGAGCGGATCTCCCTGCCTGACACCACGCCGGGGGTATATTCGATTGGAGTTCCATCCTTGCCCCTGTAGAATCGTATAACAATGCCTGTACACTCCCTCAAGATACCGTACGAATTTAACTGGTACACCAAATGATCTCATACTTGCCAAAAGAGAGGGATGAGAGACTGAAGGAAAGGCTTTAACAATATCCGCTAATGCAAGATAGAGAGGCTTGTGAGACTGATAGTGTTACCTCAAGATCATGTCAAGCTGAAAGGTGTTGTTCCTGCAGCCATCCATGTCTCTGAATCCTCTCTGTCTGTCATCAATATCAACGCCATTATCCAATGTCTTAGCGAGGATACTATGATACCCTCGCACAATCACCGATGGAATGGTGATTGGACTGTATTTATCAGGCTCGTCCTCAAACCCTTCTTTCGGTACAAAAATCGTTCTCGAGGCGAGTAAGCGTTCAGGAAGTTCTTCACACCATATGAAGGGTTCAAACAGACAAAGCAACATTCCTTTCGGAAATCTTGCCATGTACCTTCCTGTTAAGCCGTCCGGCCCTGCTGTGGTTTTCCTTGATATCCGGATTTGTTCAAACTCTTCCATGGTGATTGGGGACCATAGTTTCCTTTTCTCTTCCTAAGGCCTCTCTAATGTTGGCATAGAATCGGAAGCTTTCGGGCTATAAGAGGCCTAGGCCGAACCTTGGGAATTATTTTGCTCACGTAAAGGGATAGTCTCGTAATCGTCGTATTTTTAGAGTCCTTAGAATTCCATTACAAATCCAGAAAAGCTCTTGTTCATGAAGAACCATATCTCCGCAGGGAGGTGTTTCTAGATTTCGGAAGAGAATAAGAAATGCTCGGCATGTAAATCTACTTTGACATTTAGCCTACGTTTATCCCTTTCGCTCTGCACCATCAGTTCGGCCTGCCTCCTTGCCAAAATTGCTGTTTCCTTTTCCGTCCATCCTTCTTTAACTCTTTGGGTGTTGATTTTTTCGTCCATGAGTGTCGGGTGTCTATGTCTTATGTGCTGTCCAAGAATTCACAAGTAAATTCTGTCGGCCGCACAATCACCTCCTCCACCGTGTGCATATCCCTTTTGTGAAGGGTACGACGGGTATTGAACAGACATATTCTCTCACATCCCGGAATATCATAAGGGAACCTTAAGGGACTCGGGTTGCATGTAACAGCTGGTGCCGATGGACCAGCGCACGCATCGTTCCGGCGGAGATTGACTCACCCCGAAGGGCTAGTACATCCTTAAATACATTAGAAAAGTACCTTCCTCAGACTTGTATCAGCATAACAAGCGGGGTCGCTACGTCCCGACGGATAAAACAGAGCAACCATGAGAGTCATAGTTACCCCCGCCGCTTACCCGCAAAAAATACTCCCGCCGGTTACCCGCGCTGGTCCATTATTGCACTAGCATATGCTAAATCATTCGAACCCAGTGGTGATCTTGTCAATTAATGCATTTACGAAACCAATCTGCTGCCAAGGCACTAAACTACCTTTATATGACGAAAACAAGCCCCTTCCCCGTTTAGCCGCCGGTTACAACCGACATTCGTTAGCAGCCAGGCCGTCATACAGTGAGATCCCTCAACGGTCCCTGACTCCATGCGACAAACAGAGCCCGTGCGATGACCGGCCCTGAGGCCGATCACCTAGTAGTGACACATTGTTTTGAGCGTTTCGACTCACGAGACTCCTAGAAATATCGTTTCCTCCTTTGGCTAGAAAGGATACGGCCTCAGAGGCGTTCAGGCATAATCCCACAGATGGTAGCTTCGCACCACCAGCCGCTCGACCGAGTGCTTGAACCAAATGTCCGAACCTGCGGTTCCTCTCGTATTGATCAGGATTACTATCGCAACGACGAGTCATCAGTAGGGTAAAACTAACCTGTCTCACGACAATCCAAACTCATCTCACGTCCCCTGTTGGTGGGTGAACAATCCGACGATGGCAAATTCTGCTTCGCAATTATAGGAAGAGCAGACATCGAACGATCAAAAAGCGGCGTCGCTATGAAAGTTTGGCCTCCACAAGCCAGTTATCCCTATGGTAAATTTTCTGACACCTCTTGCTGACAACTCCTTAAGCCAAAAAGATCGATAGGCCTTGCTTTTGCAGTCTCTATGCCTAGCAGTGTCCTCGAATCGCATAGTGATATTTCACTAGCAATGTTGCCATCTCGCACTTATGCTAAACCTCTCATGTCTCCTTACATTGCCAGAGTAGAGTCAAGCTGCAGTCTGCGTTTGTTCGCACTAACGTAAATGATGGAAAACATTAAGTGCTGTGCACCGGACGGCATAGAATGCTCAGCCCTGAAAGCTGGGTGCTGGAGTCTGCCTTTGTTCGCAGTAGCATGAGACCACCGAACTCAGGTTCCCTAGGAGCTCAAGAACGGCAACCCGTTGAGGACTAAACTTTTCACATTCAAAGATGATGTTGGGAACAGTCTCAACCTGCCCACACTTACATTCGGCGTGCTCAGTCAGATCGCGCTCAAAGAGCTTTGATCTGATTTCACCATGGCCGGTCAGTAGTTGCGTGGTGAAGAAATCAGGTTTGATCCAGTGCCACCTTAGCCTGTCATGAACACGCCTCTTTTCGGATGCACCATTTTTTCCGGTTGTTCAGATTCTCCTTCCGAATGAAAAAGTTCCCTATTTCAACATCCCTCTCCTTCCGCAGGTTATAGAGAGCTCTCCGTTCTTCTAAAGCAATATCGATTGGAACCGCGCCAGCTACCACGCAGGCCGCGACATAGGGCACAGTGTTGTGAACCTTGATAACCTTTTTGAGAACGCTTAGCTGCGAAGATACAGTCCTTGGTAAATAGTACGCATTGCTGTGTCCTCTATACTCCACGTCGCTCTCGCGACTCTAGCTAACCTACGACATAGCCTTGCTACAGTAGCTTTGAGATTAACTAAATGGGGTTCGATGCTAAGAACCATCCCGAGATGAACAACGAGGTATTTAACTTTTTTGCTGAGTTTAATTGGCTTCCCGTTAATTTCGATCGACGGCCTCTTGTTTTTGAAGTTCGAGGCTTTGTATCGAGTGTTGGCGGTCGGTCTGGAACTTATAAACATAACTCCATGGCTCTTCATTGCCAGGTGAAAAATCTTAGTTTTAGCTTGAGCTTGTTGCCACTTTCTACATAGCCTATTTAATTGTCTCTTAAGTAAAGTAAGTGTCGTGTTCCGCCAAGGGTGAGACTTCCTGAACATCTTTTTAGCTAAAAAAAAAGGTCAGCAAGTCTCTCTTTAACCTGTTGTTTCAAACAGGCTTCAAAAACTTCCTCATCCATCTTTTTCACTGGGAATCTTGTTGAGGGGGAGCAGGAGTGCCGGGTTCCTTCGCGAAGCGTATGCCGATGTCGATAACTCTGTGGTCACTGGATGTCCAGCCAACACGGACAATCTAAGACCCAATATAGGGCATCATATTCGATGTGGCTAAGGTGACATCAATCCATGGTTGACCATTTACAGTCTGGAAGGTAGGTGGCTGGTGCGGGTCATTTAAGACGTGGAGTTCGTGCGTGAGTTGGAGTAGGCGTTGTTCAATGTCGTCTCTGTATTGAATATAGTGAGAGACAACATGGAACGAGAAGCCAGAGCATCGCACTTCGCCGACAATGCAGTGCTTCGTCCTGAGTTGTCTAACAGGCACATAAATTATCTCCTTATTGAAGACTGCCACGGACGCTTTGGGGCCGTACCTGTCTTCATTTTTACTGTGCACAATGGCCCTAGAGCCTAATGCCGGTATTTTCTTATTATAGGAGTACGGCTCCTGGATCAGCGCGACGTCAAATGCGGTGTGGCATTACAGCGATGGATCGGCGGGATCACACTAGCTTTATGTGGACGGAGCGACTGAATCACGACTTGCTAGAGTGCTACGATGCGAGTGCGGCCCCTGAACGGGGTTACATGGTACGGCTGCATGGTCTGTGGCACGAGAAACACCCGGAGCTATCGCACTTTCCGCAGCAACGTGTGCGAAACCTTGCTGACCTATTCCGAAAAGGGGTCTGTGTAAGCGGAACGCCTACTCTACCACAGCTAGAACAATCCGGCGGCAGAGAAAGGGGGACGACACTAAGCCCAACCGCGGACAGGCATCCAATAGTGGAAGCGCGATGCTTTATGACCCGGAGAAATATCAACACCAAGGTTTCCCTCAAGCCTAAAGATCTGGCTGAAATGGATGACGAGCTGGACAAGACAGTTGACTGGGGTGGCTCTCCCCACTCCCAATCCTAGGCCCACAGGGCCGTGTGGTAACGGGGCGCTTGTAACTTCGTTACAACCTCCCCCCCCCCCTCTGTTTGGGACGATGTTTCTTCTTTCAGGAAATTTTCGGTCTTCTCAATTTCCTCGTTCAGTGTCAGGTAAGATGCTTCCTCTGTCAGATCTAGCTGAATATACTCGTCATCTTCTTCCTCGTTTTCCTTATCTTCCGTCTTTTGTGCTGTTTGCCTTTCTTCTAGTTTTTTTCCATTCCTCCTTATTTAAAGAAATTTTTATAATTTCTTTTAATTTCCGATGTGCTTCTATCCAGCCTCCTTTAATGTATTTGGTCCTTGACGAATCCGGAACAGTGTGGTAATTTTTCGTCCTGTTCAATATCTTTCCACAGTACGTATCGTGAAGAATGTATAGTTGCACTGGAACCATTTTTTCGCAATGCCTGCACTGCCACATCTTTATGCTTTCCATTTTCTTCTTATTATCTGAAATATAATTTAACACATCCTATCCTTGAACAAAAGCAAAACAAAAACTTTTATTCCTTTTATAATATCTCGTTTCTTGTAATTTTTCCAAAATGTGAAATCTAGAGTCTTTATTTTAAGTA
>NC_046665.1:10677563-10678657 GCF_010883055.1 Belonocnema kinseyi | reverse complement strand
AAATCGACTTTATTTTTAAGTAGGAATCATACTTGGCCTCTTATAGCCGTATTTATTCTTATTTGTATCTTAAAAATTTTCTTATAAAATTCATGTCTTTAAGTCAAATTTAAATTATTAAATGAAATTTCAAACTATATCTATATCTGTGATAAAAAAAATTTAAATTATCTTTTCTGTTGTGTGTGTAAAGGGTCAAAAATAATCTGTCTTTGGTGTATTTTTATAAGTAACAGAAGTTTTATTCTATAACTGTATATCGGTGTCCCAATCGGTAGAGGAGTCTTCCCTTTCTTCTTCAATTGTTTTTAATATATTTTTATTTTCTTCTATTTTCCTCTGGGCTCTTTGTACCTCTTTTCTTTTTTTTTGTTTTCTCTTCTTGTTCTGTCGCCCTTCTTATTCTTTCTTTTTCTAGTTTTTCTTCCTTCCTCTTCCTTATAGCATCACTGATGTTTCTTTCCTGTCTTAGTTTTAGTAATATTTTCATTTCTTCTGTTTCCCTCTCTTCTCTTTCCTTGACCTGCTGTATTTTCATTTTATTCCATTTTAATTTTAATTCGCTTGACCTTTTTTTTTACTTCTTCCTTGGTTGAAAGACCGTACCAAGTTATTTCCTCTTTTTCTTTTGTTATTACTTTCTTTCCCTCTTCTCCCCCTTTTGGCATTGGTTTGTCATACCCTTCTTTTTCTAACCACGCTTGCTTTTTAACTTCCTCCCTTCTTACTTCCCTAATCTTCCTACGCATATTACTCTCTGTTTCTGCTCTTTTTCTTCGATCGTACTCCTCTCTTCTAGCTTTTTCCGCTTCTTTACTTTCCCCGGCCGGTGGTTGAAGAAGATCGACCCACTTTATACATGTGTGGGTCAATAATTCTATCCCCACCAACTGCAGAAAGCAATCCTTGCATCTCACTATCAGCTGTTGATCATTTTTCTAAAAATAAATGTTTTTTCTGTTGTTTCTTGTCTTTGTAAATGTAAGTGTTTATGTAATTTTTTTGTTTTGTCAGTGGTGTAACAGAATCGAATTATTTACATGCATGCCACTCAAAAGGAAAAATTCAAACTTTACTTTTAACCAATCAATTTT
>NC_046665.1:10674141-10677463 GCF_010883055.1 Belonocnema kinseyi | reverse complement strand
TAACGCCCATCTTGCTAATCGGCCAGTTGGATTTTTTAAATTATGTAACCACCTTAATGCAATGTGATCTGTGATTACTTTAAAAGAATAACCTTCTAAGTAGGGTCTAAACTTTCTTATTGCCCAAACTACCGCTAAACAATCTTTTTCGGAAGCCGAATATTTTCGTTCTGCTCCGTTCAGACCTCTACTTGCAAAAGCTATAACGTAATTTTCGCCGTTTATTGTTTGTGTTAAAACGGCTCCTAATCCTACCTCACTAGCATCAGTTTCAAGTTGGAATGGGATTCCAAAATCAGGACAGGCTAAAATCGGTGCTGTTGTTAGTAAGTGTTTAATAGTCGTAAATGCCTGTTCCTGGTTGTCAGACCATTCCCACTTTACTTCCTTTTTTAATAATTTTTGTAAAGGTTCTATAATTTCTGCAAATTTTGGAATAATTTTCCTATACCAAGAAGCCATTCCTATCAGTTTTTGAACTTGTTTAATTGTTTTTGGCCTCGGAAAATTTAAAACTGGTTCAGTTTTTTCTTCATCAACATGCAATCCTTTTTCATTTACTATAAAGCCCAAATATTTAATTTCTGAACATCCAAATTCGCATTTATCCAAACCCATTGTTAAACCTGCATTTTTAATTTTATCTAAAACTATTTCCAAATATTTTAAATGTTCTTCAAAAGTTTTAGAAACTATAATTATATCATCAAGATAACAAAATACATTTGGTTTTAATTCTGCTGTTATTTTCTGTCCATCAGGGGCTGGAATGTAGCAGGAGCATTTGTTAATCCAAATGGCATCCTTTTAAATTGATACATTCTTTTGCCTGGTACTATAAAAGCTGTGATTGGTTTCGATTCCTCGTCCAGTGGTATCTGGTGATATGCTGAACGAAGATCGATTTTAGACATGTATCCTGCTAATCTTAATGTATCTAATATTTCAGACATTATTGGAATTGGATATAAATCTTTTTTCGTGATTTTATTTATTTTTCTGAAATCCAAACAAAATCTGTATTTTCCATTAGGTTTTTTAATCATTACTATCGGATTTGACCAATCGCTATTCGATGGTTCTATTATTTTTTCTTCTAAAAGTCTATCTACTTCCTCATACATAAACTCTCTTATTTTCGGTGAAACGTAATAGTATCTTTGCTTAATTGGCTCATGACCTTGCACATCTATTTTATGACTAGTTAGATGTGTCGGTTTTAACTCTGTTCCTTGATTCGTAATTTTCCTTTTAATTAAATTTTCTAATTGCACTTGTTGTGCTTCATTTAACTCTATTATCCCTTCAGAAATTTTATTGCAAAATTCTAAATTTTTCTTTCTTTCTATTTTTTCGCGTTTTATATTATTATTAATAACCGCATTATTCCTAAAATTATACCAATTCCTTTTCCTAATTGCGAATAATTTTTCTATTATTGAATCATTTTTTTCCTCCTTTTTATCTAATTCCGTCTTTAATTTAGAATCATTGTTCTCTTTAAAGCATTTTAATGGCCCTTTAAATTCTGTATTCAAATTCCTATCTTTATTTTTCACCTGTAACTTTGTATTTATTTTGTTTCTATCCTTATTTGTTTTCATATCGCTCTCTCTATTTTGACTAGCCTGCTTATCTAATCTCTGAACGCCCACGCTGGCACGTACCAGTGTTGCGTCGCTCGCCTTGTAGAGTTTAGGGTGTGGGGCTCCATGCCCCCGAACACTCTGTGCCGGCTGAGGTGCTGGCGGGATTGAGTCTAGTGCATCACCTTTAAGGAGGGGTTGGGGTGGGGTGTGTGGCGACACGGGAGAAGATACTTCACACTGTAGCAAATCTGTCTCTCTCTCTCGTATGTTATTTCTCAGGCTAATCTTTGTTCCGAATTTCAATTTACTTTTCTCGCTTTCCCTATTCTTACTATCTCTTGTTTCTCTAATTAACGGTTCCTGCATTTTGTTTACTTTTGCCTTTATTGAATATCTTATATGTATGAGTGAGTTGCACCGGTGTCAACTGGCACTTCAAATTTATGATTTTCAAAATCTATTATAAGGTGGCATCTTGTTTCGTCCGAGTCATTTGTGTCTGTGTCAAGTAATTCTGACGGTCTCTGGTTCTGTCTGCTATTTTCCGCCTTCAATAGGGACCGTATTGGTTTCCCTGATTCAAACTATACCAACAATCCCGTCGAAAATGGCCTATTTTCCCGCAATTGTAGCATGTTAAGGGTTTTCGCGATCTATAATTAAAATTTCGGTTTCCTAAATTTGGATCAACGAAATCCTGCGCGCTTGGACTCATTTCTCCTTTTTTATTATCCCTACTTTCTTCATATCCTGAAATCGCATTATGATTTTTTTGTCCTTTTTCATCTTTTTTATTTTCAGATTTATTTTTATTTTCTTCCGCGTGATATAAAAAGCGCTGGTATTTGCGGTGTGTTTTCAAATTGTCGTGTCTGCGTGTCTCTTAACAGCTGATTGATTGTATTTAATAATACTTGGCCAGCTGTGTTTTGATTTCTGAAATTACTGTTATTATGCAGAAATCTCTGATTTCCTGGATATCTTTGATTACTTCTTAAATTTGTATTATTATTTTGAAACCTTTGATTAAAAAATGTCGAATTTCCATTTGGAAAATTTGATTTGTATTGTTGCATGCTGTGTTGGTTTAGACACCTCGGTCTAAGTTGTCTTTGTTGGTTTTGATCATAATTTTGTTTTTGATCTTTATTTTCCTTTTCGTTTTTTATATTATTTTGACTTTGATTATTTTCTGGTTCGTTTTTATTTTGATCATTTTTAACATTATTTTTATCTAAAATGCTTAATTGCTGACCTCTAATTTTAGATTTTGCCAATTCTGTTTCCCATTCTCGCCCTAAGATTTTTAATTCTGAAAAATTTGAAAAAGCATTTCTGGAAATGTACACTTTATACTCAATTCTCAAATTTTCATAAGTTTTTCTTAATTGCCATTCTAGGCTAGCACGTGGCATTAATTTTTCGAATAACTGTTTAATTTCTGTAACAAAAGCATGAATGTCTTGGTCTTTTTTCTGGTTGCAAAATTGTATTTTATTTTTAATTATTTCAGTATATCTTTCGTTTAAATAGGTTTCTTTAAAATCTTCAATGAATTCCTCTGACTGTTGCCAATTATTTTTATTTACCTGAAACCAACTTAATGCTTCTTCTTCGAAAACAGCATCTACATTTTCCAAAATGTCCTTTTCGTTAATTTTATATCCTCTTTTAAATCTCATTAAATTATTTAGGAAATAAGTTGGGCTATTCTCTGTGTTGTTTTTAAATTT
>NC_046665.1:10645633-10674041 GCF_010883055.1 Belonocnema kinseyi | reverse complement strand
AATGAGGAGGAGGCGATTAGATATAAAATAAAAGGCTTTATTAACCAACTTACAGGAGTTGATAATATCCGGGCAGTGAAGCCAAGATACCCGACAGTTGACAGCGGTGGGGGTCGGCGATGATGCTGGTCAGTGATCCTTTCGGGGGGTGGCGTTCAGTGGGTTGGTGCTGGTATCGGAGGCAGACTGACCAGGCGTAACGGGAGGCTAAGACTCAACGTAGACTGACTGTCCGGGGATGGGGTTGGTGGTAATGAGGACTGGGGTGGCTCTCCCCACTCCCAATCCTAGGTCCACAGGGCCGTATGGTAACGGGGCGCTTGTAACTTCGTTACATTACATCTGGCAGGAATTTCACCGCCAAGCTTCGAAAGTTACCGCGCGAACTCCGGACCCGTTATCACACACTTAACAAGTCAAAGCTGCTGACTATCAGGCAGCATGTTGCTAACAGAATACGGATACAATCTGACGCTAAGATAAGTGTAGAGCGGAGAGAAAGGTGGGTCTGAGTAAATCGACAGTTTCTCTCTGACTCTTGTAGACCGGGAGCAGATCGTATCAAAACCTTCTGTTGGAAGAAGTTTCCTTCAACCCTTCAGAATTTGGCCCGTATTTTCACCTCATATATAAAGGCGGAAGAGCCGATTCCGAAGTGGTTGGTGGAAGGGCGCACAATACTCCTGACGAAAATCGGCAACTTAGCTGACCCGAAGAATTACAGGCCAAGCACTTGTCTGAACACACTGTATAAGATATTCACAGCTATCCTAAATGATAGGATTGTTCGGGTTATTGAATAGGCTGGAGCGAAAAACCAACATTGTGCATCCAGAAAACGCCTGGGTGCGGAAAAGTGTCCCAGTACAATCCAAAACTTAGCGCACTTTGAAATTTTGAAATCGGATAATATCTTCAATCTGTTCTTTGAGTGTGAAATCTCGAAATTTCACTAAAAAGCACTAAAATTTAAGGTTTTGCAAAAATGGGCTTAAAATCGATACCGATGCCTTCCAAGGGTGACTTTACGATGAAAACTCATCCGAGGGTACTTAGAGGTCCATACCGAATCGCCAAAGTCAACATATACCAATCCTCATGGAGGGGGAAATGGCTCAAAATTGCGTATTTTCGAGTAAAACGCTTAAATACTTGTGCAGCTCAGAGTCATTAATTACGCCCACAAAGTCTTTCTTAGTGTCAAATAAGTTGACAGTTTTTCGAGAAAGAAGTGTGGCGCGTATCTGTCGGTCCCGAGCCTCGGGGCCGATGCCTTGTCTGGACACCTCTGTTACCAGTCTAACAGTTCTTTCCACCGCTACTGTGTGACAAGGAAAAGGTGTAAAGTCCCAGTTTGGGACCAAGTCATCGGCCATAGATAGCTTAGCTATCATTTCTGTGTAATCATTATCTCCAAAATTAATTTTTGGCACAGTATTGTATCTAACAGTTGTCTGTTACTTATGCTTTGCGTCTTGGCGAACGGTAAGCCTAGGGTCGGTTACCATTCCAAGAAGTATATTTTCTGACATGGGAGAGAAGCCGTTTGTCTGAATGGAAGTGTTTACCACATTTCGGTACTTCAGAAGAAGAAACCTTGACAATTTCATTGCTTGGAAGAGGTGCCGACTCACATCAGCGATAGACTTATCCCGCCTGATGTGGAACCACTGAGGTACGTACTTATACTGTAAGTATTCAACTAATACTTGCAGTTTGTTTGTGGGTCTTTTTGTTGGTATGTATAATCTCAGAATTCTATTTGCAGTTGTTAGCCAGCGAGCCATGTTGATGGGGCCTATCTTCCGGGAGGCCAGCTTAGGAGACAAGGCTCCGAACCGTATTGCATCCGATATCTCATAAAGATACCTTTGATCTCAGCTGAGATCAGTGGGCTCAATCTCAGGTAAGTCACACTCAACTTGTTTAAACTTTACAACATCAAGGGTCTCACAAGTTGGAAGTTGTCCCCCTATTGGCCCTGAGTAGTTGTTCGGACCAGAGGTAGGTCCGTCAATAAACACGAAAATACTTCTGAACGGTAGCTCATTGAAATGAAATAGACAGACAACCCATTGAAAGGTACTCAGTACGGACCTCTAAGTACCCCCTGATGACTTTTCATCGTAAAGTCACCCTTGGAAAGCATCGGTATCGATTTCAAGCCCATTTTTGCAAAACCTTAAATTTTAGTGTTTTTTAGTGAAATTTCGAGATTTCACACTCAAAGAACAGACTGAAGATATTATCCGACTTCAAAATTTCAAAGTGCACTGAGTTTCGGATTGGACTGGGCCACTTTTCCGCACCCAGGCGTTTCCTGGACGCACAATGTTGGTTTTTCGCTCCAGCCTACTATTGAACCAGTGTGGAAAGAAATATATGAACAACAACGCTCAAAGGAAGGCGTAGCGGGATGTCGGAAGAACTTGCTCATCGATAGATGTGTCTGCAAAGATGCATCATTCTACCAGCGTGACCTATCGATGGCCTGAATTGATTATCGGAAAGCTTTTGATTCCACTTCCAATAGACTTATCATCTGTCTTTTGGAAATCTTAAAGGTTCATCCGCAAATAGTTAAGTACATAGAGAGATTGATGCCGCTTTGGAAAACCAGATTTACTATCTCATCTTGAAAAAATCGTGTGACAACTAACAAGGTCACCTTTCAGAGAGGATTTTTTCAGGGCGACACCATGAGCCCACCCCTCTTTTGCCTTACATTATTGCCACTATTTCCAGAACTTTGCCATTCCAACGGATACTTGTGCGGAAAACCTGCAGATCGAAAGTACAAGGTCACTCATGTATCTTACATGGACGATCTTAAGATCGATGCTAAAAACAAAGAGCGCCAAGGTTTATTTGAAGCGAGGAGAACTTAGTGGGATCCCTGAAGATCCTAAACTCGTTGATAGAAGCGCTATATGCTAAACGTCTCATCCGGCAGATTTGGGTTTTCCAACTGTCGGCGAGCAACAAAGTATCTGCAATGAACATGCTTGCCGTCCCGGTAGTACTCTATTAATTTGGAACAGTTCCGTAAACGAAGACCGAGCTCAGATTCCTTGATATCGGGACAAGAAAGGTTATGCACGTGAACAAAAGCATGCATCTTAAGTCTTCCGTTCCGCGAGTGTACATCACACGCCTTCGAGTTGGTCGTGGAATCTTGAGTCTTGAATGTCTTAACAACAGGATTATTCTGGGTACAGTACATAGAGTTGCAAATGGAAGAGAGACTCTTCATAAAATGGTCAGAAATCACGAAGAAGTGGGCAAAGGGTCATTTCTGTACAACGCAGTGGAGGAGGCAGTTGAAACACTCGCACTTAACTTCAGTACTAGGGGTGAGGAAAATGCACCAAATCTTATCTATCTCGAGTACTCACTCCTGAAAGTCCGGATAAAGAAACCACAAGAGAAAAACTTTCGTGAACAGCTCCTCGGTAAGAGGATGCACGGTATCTTCCACATAAATGTAAAGGCTCAGTCAATGTCTTGTGAGCTAACGGATGTCGCAACGCTTCACTGTACAGTGTACAGTGACGCGACCTGTCAAATCTGAAAAACGCTATTTTAGGACACAAATCGAATTGTTTCACTAGAAAAATACTTGCCCACAACCGCGGCGGTATTCTGAACACGATATGACACAAAATTTCATAGTTATAATTACTCCCGCCATTTACCCGCGCTCGTTTGAATTTCTTCACGCAGCAAGGAAGATCAGCGGGAGGCCATGGCACGGGACCGAGCTCGGTTCCAACCCGAGGGTCATTTACCTCTCCCAGGCCCAGCACGTTAGCCAGACCTGCTTCCCGGCCAAGCCCAACACACCCCGCTCTTCAGAGCCAATCCTTATTCCGAAGTTACGGATCCAATTTGCCGACTTCCCTTATCTACATTAGTCTATCGACTAGAGGCTCTTTACCTTGGAGACCTACTGCGGATATAGGTACGAACTGGCGCGACAACTCCACGTGGCGCTCTCCTGGATTTTCAAGGTCCAAAGGGAAGATCCGGACACCGCCGCCGCAACTGCGGTGCTCTGCGCGTTCCAAACCCTATCTCCCTGCTAGAGGTTTCCAGGAAACTCGAACGCTTAAACAGAAAAGAAAACTCTTCCCGGATCCCCCGACGGCGTCTTCAGGTCATTTTGGGTTACCCCGACGAACACTCTTGCAAGAGCACGAAATGTATGCGGTTCCGTTGCCGGGTTTCGGAATTGGAACCACATTCTCTTTCGCCCGACGTGTGTGTGTCATCAGTGTTACCGTGACTATACACTGTAATCGACATAGGATTTCTCCTAGGGCTTAGGATCGACTGACTCGTGTGCAACGGCTGTTCACACGAAAACCTTCCACTCTTCAGCCCTCCAGGGCCTGTCTGGAGTATTTTGTGCTACCACCAAGATCTGCGCCGATGACGGCTCCAGTTAGACTCAAGCTCAGACCCTTTTGCGCACACCGCCGCGACCCTCCTGCTGGTGAGGGCTTTATGACGGAAAAACCGCCTCTCTTGCCACTGAGGGCAGAGTATAGGCGCGATACTTCAGCGCCATTCATTTACAGGGCTAGTTGCTTCAGCAGGTGAGATGTTACACACCCCTTAGCGGTTTTCGACTTCCATGGCCACCTGCTGTCTTAAGCAACCATCGCCTTTCATGGTGTCCCATAAACGTCGACTTTCGCGCCTTAACTCTGCGCTTGGTTCATCCCACAGCGCCAGTTCTGCTTACCAAAATTGGCTCACTTGGCACTCTGATCCGACATCTCGTGGCTTCACTGTTCAAGCAAGCCAGAGATCTCACCCATGTGAAGTTTGAGAATAGGTTGAGGTTGTTTCGACCCCAAGGTCTCTAATCATTCGCTTTACCAGATGAGACTCGCTCACGCTCAGTCTTTTGCTCCTTTACCCAGTTCCGACGATCGATTTACACGTCAGAATCGCTACGGGCCTCCATCAGCGTTTACCCTGGCTTCTTCCTGACCAGGCATAGTTCACCATCTTTCAAGTCCCAACGTGTACGCTCTGGGTGCGCCTCTGCTCGCAATGAGTATGAGACGCCCCGGGAGTGCGGGGATGCATCGTGACGCAACCCATCATCCCTTAGTCGACGCATGGTCGACCTTCACATTCATTACGCCTTTAGGTTTTGCGATCCCAATGACTCGCGCACATGTTAGACTCCTTGGACAGTACTTCATGACGGGTACTGTAGGTACCCAAAGCAGTAGTGTCGCCGACCGGTATCATTTTGGATGAGCCTGTCCGAGAACACCGCCGGCCAACAGCTGACCAGGCCCGGGGACGGCACTAGGTCCGCACATCCGTCACGACTTCCTACTAGGGGAAAAGTGCACGCCGACCACTCCCGACATACCGCAGTGGACGCGTGCTCAAGACCGAAGTCTCGAACGCTGACGATAAATCCCCCATTAGATCTTTCGGATTTCTCAGGTTTACCCCTGGACGGTTTCACATACTCTTGAACTGTCTCTTCAAAGTTCTTTTCAACTTTCCCTCACTTGTTCCCTATCACTTGTTCCCTATCGGTGTCGTGGTTACATTTAGCCTTAGATGGAGTTTACCACCAACTTAGAGCTTTACTCTCAAGCAACCCGAGTTTAAGGAGAGATTCTACCAAAACGCGTACCGGTGTCTACGGGCCTGGCACCCTCTACGGGTAAGTGGCTCAATTCAAGATGGACTTGGACTCGTGCAACGTCACGGGATGGGTGACACACGTATTCCTATGGATTTTGGGGCGCTGCATTTAAATTCGGTATCAAAAATCACCCATCATATCATGGTTGAGCCGCAACCTCAAAAAATGACGAAAAATCATGCACTGAGGCAAATAAATTTCAAAATAATGCCAGTGATGCAAATTTTCACTTCAAAAACATGTCGACGACTGTGAAGGATCAACCCTTGCCTGATATCAACTTATATTTTCCCAGTAGCAAATGTGTGCTACATCGAATGAGTCAACTCGAGTCTAACCTAGAAATAAATCTAAACTAGCCTAACCTAACCGAACCTCACGAAACAATTAAACTGGTTGTGTTGTCCCGTTGTATTTGCGGCACCGTTTCATTCAGCTTCGGCTTGACCTACATAGAGGTTTAACCTATCCTAACCTAACAAAACTTGACCTAACCTAACCGATTACGCTGGCAACCCTGTTCTTGCGTACTTTCATATTTTGACATTAATAGCAGTAAATGTCTGGAGTTTCGTAACCGCTTGTTGCAAGCATTATTCGCCTGTGCCTGTAACCAGGGCACCTCCACGTGGTGACGGTGGGCAACGGATCCACATTGGCTGAGGCCCTGGGTAAACAGCGTTCATGTCGTCATGGCAGACACAGGTAAAAAGTGTATTACGATGCAGCGAAAAACCCCAGTATCGGCCAGGGTGGGAAAGCGGGCTTTCCGACGTCGTCATCATGCAACCGTAGCTCTTCATCAATGGATCACTTGGTTGGTGTTTTGACCAGAAATTGTTGCACCTGTACACAAAATGGGTTCCTCACGTCATTTGCAATCAATAAAAAAGAACGCCAGACTGATTTAAGCGCTTTAGAAGATAATAGAATGGAAGTTGAAAGTCAACGTCATGAAGACGGTGGTAAAACCAGTGATCGAACAGAAAATAGTTCTGATGATTCCGATGCAAATGACGAAAAAGATGACGAATATGGCGTGCATAAAATGAAATTGAAGGTTCCAATATTAGTGTCGCCAACTAGAACTGAAGGATTTTATTAGAGATCTTGGATTACCGAAAGACGGCGCTAAATTTTCCGCTACATTTCTAAAGAGAAGAAATCTTCTTGAGCCAAAGACAAAAGTTTCATTCTATCGCGACAGGGACAAAGAATTCAGAAACTTTTTCATTAAAGACGAAGAGACGTTTTTAGTGTACTGCACTGACGTTAACGTCAACGGTCATCAAAGCAAAATATAACAATGTTAAAATGCTTCTTGAAAAAGTTAATTACACGAATCACAAATGGTAAATATGTGGTAATCCAAAAATCATAACAATGATATTAGGCCAACCATCGGGTTTCACGAGAGAGCCATGCTTTATATGCCTGTGGAATAGATTGACAATGCTATAAGTATATATCCCTTGAATGACAAATCCACGCGTATTAGTTTTTCAAATATACATCCACGCGCATTAGTTTCTCAAAACTCTATCCACGTGCATTAGTTTCTGAAATGTACATCCACTCGCATTAGTTTCTCAAAGAAGACAAATTGACGCACATTAGTTTCTGAAACATATATCCACTCGCTTTAGTTTATCAAAAGTGACAAATCCACGCGCATGAGTTTCTCAAACCTCCATCCACGCGCATTAGTTTCGCAAATAAGACAAATCCACGCGCATTAGTTTCTCACACGTATATCCACTCGCATTAGTTTCTCAGGCACCTATCCACGCGCATTAATTTCTCTAATGTACATTCACTCGCATTAGTTTCTCCAACCTCTATCATGCGCATTAGTTTCTCAAAGAAGACAAATCGACGCGCATTAGTTTCTGAAACATATATCCACTCGCATTAGTTTCTCAAAAATGACAAATCCACGCGCATTGGTTTCTTAGGCGTAGAGCCACTCCACTTCTTCATAAATTTCTGTCGCGTCACTGTGTGTCCGTCTGTCCCCTCCGCCGTAATTTTTTTCAATTTGTCCGCGATCTTCCTGCAATTGGTCCCGACCTTTAGGCCCTGATCAAGGTGGACTCCAAGCGATCGCACGCTACTGTTATGCGAGATCGACCTCCCGTTCACCTTGACCACTGGCGCCCTAATGTACCAGGTCGACTGGAACATAGGCTTCGTTCGGTTTAACTTGGATCCGATTTTACGAGTTCTTTTAACTTCTTTCTCGTGCTTTCTGTATCTGAGAAAGACCATCTCCGTTTTTGTTTTCGGAAAGTTCTAACCCAGCCTCTCGACATCATTCAGCGATGGCATCCATGATGATCTGTGCCTTCTCTTCGAGGATTCTTCGCGAGTTTGCAGCAATGATGGCCTGAAGGTCATCATCATATGTTGCAGCCTCGTCAGGGACGAAGGCCTTCATAAAGAGGTCTGCGCCCTCATGGATGGAGTCAACAGGCAAACGCTGTTCATCTCTGACCGTGCAGAGAATAGGCCTCAAGTCTGAGTGCACACTGTGATGGCCTTTTCTCGGCCTGGAACCATCTCCTGAAATGCATTACCCTGCGCTTCAGGTGACTAAGCTCCGCAGTCCACTACGGATGCAACTTGCTAAGCCACCTTCTCCGAGGCATAGACGTATTACATGAACTTATGAGAGCTGTCGTCATGTCTCCTGAAAGATCCTCGACATCGCTCTTTTGATCAAGGGGGACTCCCATCAGTGGTTCTAGACCCCTATTAGGAGTCGCCACAAAGACGTCTTTCTTAACCTTTTTGGTGTTATACCTGGTGGGACGCGGGCTATCAATCTGGACACCATGTTATCTGGTGTCATGAATTTTAAATTCAGTCAAATGATGGTCGCTAGTGACAGCGCCCGCGCAAACCGCCCAGCCAGAAACGAATGGGAGTAAACTCCCAGTCACCAGCATGACGCCAATACGCGAGGTCACCCTCGTGCCACTAAACGTCTTCTCGCCATCACGGTTAAGCAGATGATGATCATGCGCGGCAATGAAGTCCTCCACTAGTTCACCCCTCTCATTAGTTAAAGGAAATCCCCAGAGGATGGACTTTGCATTGACGTGCGCACAGATCAACACCTTGCTTCCCCTCAATTGGCGAAGGACGCGAGCAAAATGCTTTAACTAGCGCGAGGTTGGATCCGCGGATTGAAAATAAGCAGAGACTGCGTAGAAGGACACAGTTGGACTGTCGACCTCCACGCAGACCACATGCTGATTGCTAAGATGGTCTAGCAAAGTCACGCCAGTGCGATCGTTATAGGCCAAGACGGTCCCATTGGGACCGGAATAGGGCTCTTGCACGAGTGCAAGATCGATGCTCTCGTTCCGAAGAAGGTCGCTTAGCTCATGCGAGACATGTCTCGCATTCTGCATATTGACCTGGAAAATGATCAATGGCGTGGTGGTGCATTCTCTGACGGGAGGCCTAATACGACCACCCAAGGAAGCACTGTCACGCGACTGAGGCATCGCCGACAATGGTCTGTCAGCAATGTCTTGTCCGTCAGTTCCGTCAAGTCTATGTATGCTATGCATTATGGCTAATGGTCGACACCTCGAATCTGTCCAGATGCCAACCCAACGCTGTATTATATGTCCTGCCGACCATCTAGGGGCCTCAGGACAACGGCCGGGACAGGTGGCAAGCGGGGAGGAACGCACGCAGGAGTGGGGGGCTTCAGGGCTGGTCGATCTGTGGGGACAGATCCCCCGGAACCATTAGCATCCACGCCTGTGATCGCAACCCCGCCTCCACGTCCACGACGGCCACGCTTGCGCTTCCTGACGGTGATGAATCCTTCTGGATCCGCATCGTCAAGTTTCCTCTGCGCTGGAGGGTTACCTTTCTGGGGTTGAGCAGCGCTAACCAGTCTTAAAGGAGCTGCAGCGGTTGATGCTGTTGTAGTACCAGCCGCAGCAGCCGTCTTGGCTACTGCAACGTAGGCTGCCCCACCTAAGCGATCACCCGACAGTTTCGCCCTTTCAGTTTTTCTTTTGTCGGCCGTACTTGGCGTACTTACGATCAGGTGGTCGCCCGCCATCCCCTCATAGACCGGGTCGCGAGCTGTTTTCTTTTGTTGCAACTCCTGAAGGCGACCCTCCAGACGCGCGTTGCGCAGTAGGAGGTCGCCGACAATGGATTGCATTTCCCTAAACGTGCCCTTAATGACCGCCATCTGCGACTTTGTAGCCTTCTTGGTTTCATCGAGGCAGAAGGCGGCCATACTGTACACGCTTACGCGACGCAGGCGTCACATTTTTTTCATCTTTATGGTCCTCAGCAGAACATATGTCCATGTCGCTGAGAACCTCCCTATTGGGGGTGGCCGCAGTCGCTGCCGAAGCAGCGAATTCGAACTCCCCAGGGACGACTGCGGGACTCGTATACTAGTTCCGTTCTGTAAGCATTCGAGCCCATTTTGCGAGTTCTCTTTATAGTTTGCTTGTTCTTCCGGTACCTGAGGAAAATCATCACCGTTTTTGTCCCAGAAAGCTCCAACGCAGCGTCTCTACACCATTCAGCAATGACATCCACAACGAGTTGTGCTCTCTCTCTTCAAGGCTTCTCCGCGAATTCGCAGCGATGATGGCCTGAAGGTCATCGGCATAAGCCGCAAAGCTTTCGCCAAGAAGCCTCTCCAGGATTCTGAGATCATCGAAGACAATGTTCCAAGCACATGGGCCAAGTACTGACCCTTGGGGGCAGCCCTTCGCCGCCGGCTTTGCAATAGTACCTCCGTTCCATGATATCCTCATATGCCTATCACTGAAGTAGTGTTCAAGAAAACGCTGAGGACATTCTTAAGACAACCACGCTTTTGAAGACCCCGGATTATCAGTGACCATCTGAAATTGTCGAAAGCTCCCGTGATGTCAAAGAGCAGGGAGAGCACGAGTCTTTCATCGTGCTCCTTCACTATTCTTCTGACATCACAGATGGCATCTTCTGTCGATTTATATCTCATGAAACCAAACTGACTATCAGAGATCTTACCTGGTCTGAGAACGGTTATCCTCAGTCTTCCCAGAAGAAGGCGCTAAAAAATCTTCCGGAAAGTCGAGAGCAGGCATACGGGTCGATAGGAACGCACTAGGGTCTTATCTTTGTCTCGACTTTTAGGGATGACGATGAGCTCGCCCTCCTTCCATATGCTGAGGAAGACACCAAGCCTCAAGCACGCATTCACCAGGAAGCGGAAAAGAGGCCCTAGCAATGGCCAGGCCAAGTTTATAGTAATGACCTCGACATTGTCAGGACCAGGGGCTTTATTGTTCGGTAAAATCCGACTGCTCTACCGCTATCTGCAAACTGAAAGTAGTTCGAGATCGCATAAAAAGGACCGCAGGGTGTGTTCACCTGTATACAGACACAGTGTTCTGTCGACAGGTGACTCAACACGATCATATTCACATCATCCTTAAGAGCCATTATTGCCGCCTTCGGCATACTTTCTACAAAAGCTACTTTTGCCGTTGAGCCTAAACCAGCAATACCTTTAGCACAAAGATAGGGTTCTTGCATAAGAAGCATATCGACCCCGTGTTCTATCACCTCCTTCCTAATTTCTCCGGTAAGCTTGTTATCGTGGTTAAGATTTAATTGTCATAGAATAAATTCCTTACCTATCCTAGTCCTGAGCCTCAGTTTATTCTCATTCAAAGCGAAAGTTCCTACAGACCTATCTATGTTTCTAGGTAGGCTGTCAAACAGTCTAGGGGCAGTTCTAGACCCCAGACAGCGCGCTTGAGGTCTAGTCCCGGCATTGGGACCAGCGGGGATACCACCGGGAACTCGTGATAGCACTACAACTCAATGTCAAACCACATCCATCGTCCTGCCTTTAGACATATACCTTTCACTCAACAGGCCAATCAAGAGAGCCAATTTTTTCTAGATTTTAATCCCATTTTATTTAAGAAACTTTGCACAAAAATGTCCCGCACCTAATCCCATTGCATGGGAACAGGCCGGTGCATTAGCAATGTCCGTCAATCATAATAGTAATAATGATAATGATTATTATTATTATTATTATTATTGGCTTTTGCCAGAGCCTGCGACGAACCCCACATTATGTCGTGAGTTTTCGTCACATTAACCTGGTCTCCACAGGCGTTAATCCATACAAAACTAACACCCGTGGCCGGCAGCCGCAATCTTCGCCCTTCAGCACCCATTTACATAGGCAATCCAGACCAAGAGACCGCAACCACCATATTACAGGAGACAAGCAACTGTTGGGCTCATATAAAGCTAAACCGACGACTGTTGACTACTTGCTACAGCATCTCGTTCAGCTATCAGCCTCGTTCAACGATCGACAAGCCTCATAATGTTAACCATAAAGACCAACGCAGGCGTTGTCTTTTGCACCTGAGCAAGCCGTTCCTAGGTTAACCCATATAGGTTCCGCCTAGAGCAGCTATTACGAAGTGCTCAGCCAAAGCTGGGTGCTGCACATCGATAGCCCTGACCTTGTATCTCTTAGCCGGAACCCCCACGTAGTGCGGGGGCCCCGTTTCCATCTAACGCCGATCGAGGAGGCGGCTCCAATAGGGACACCGCCTGTACAGGGATCAGACTCTTTTAGACTCCCTCCACAGGGTCTCGTCTATCTGACAAGACGAATCCCCAAGCCAAGGGCTGAGTCTCAACAGATCGCAGCGTGCTAACTGCTCTACCGAGTACAACACCACGCCAGGTACCTAAGTCGTATACAAACGATTCCGAGTCTCGACATCGAATTTGTCATACCCATGATCGACCGTTGGGAGCCAGGCCATTATACCGTGAGATCCCGTCAACGGTCCGCGACTCCATACGGCAAATAGGGCCCGTGCGACGAACGACCGTGAGGCCGATCACCTAGTAGTGACACATTGTTTTGCGCCTTTCGACTCACGAGACTTCTAGAAATATCGTTGCCACCTTTGACTAGAAAGGATACGGCCTTAAAGGCGTTCAGGCATAATCCCACGGATGGTAGCTTCGCACCACCGGGAGCTCGACCGAGTGCGTGAACCAAATGTCCGAACCTGCGGTACCTCTGGTACTCGACAGGATTACTAT
Organism: Belonocnema kinseyi; assembly: GCF_010883055.1. Taxonomy (NCBI): domain Eukaryota; kingdom Metazoa; phylum Arthropoda; class Insecta; order Hymenoptera; family Cynipidae; genus Belonocnema; species Belonocnema kinseyi. Next base: position 10,661,251 of record NC_046665.1, on the reverse strand, counting down.
CGCAACGACGAGTCATCAGTAGGTTAAAACTAACCTGTGTCACGACGGTCTAAACCCAGCTCACGTTCCCTGTTGGCGGGTGAATAATCCCACGCTTAACAAATTCTGCTTCGCAATGATAGGAAGAGGCGACTTCGAAGGATCAAAAAGCAACGTCGCTATGAACGCTTGGCCGCCACAAGCCAGTTATCCCTGTGGTAACTTTTCTGACACCTCCTTCTAAAAACTCCTCAAGCCAAAACGATCGATAGGCCGTGCTTTCGCAGTCTCTATGCATACTGAACATCAAGATGAAGCCAGCTTTTGCCCTTTTGCTCTACGCGAGGTTTCTGTCCTCGCTGAGCTGTCCTTAGGACACCTGCGTTATTCTTTGACAGATGTACCGTCCCAGTCAACCTCCCCGCCTGGCAGTGTCAGATCGGCGATCGGCCGAAGCCTCACACCACTCTTACAAGCTTGGTTCTAGAACACCGTGACAGCCCGGATTAAAATCCTCGGCGCACGCCCTCCGCCTAACCGAGTAAGTAAAGAAACGATGAAAGTAGCGGTATTTCACCGGTGATTTTGCCATCTCCCACTTATGCTACACCTCTCATGTCTCCTTGCCGCGACTTCGGAACCCGCAGTGCCACGAGACGCGTTAGATAACGCATGCTCCACGAGGTCAGACCATAAGACCTTTCTAGCAGTAACTCCCGCATTACCAGCAACAACACTTGCATTCGAACGTTCACTGACCTGTGACGTCACAGGACGTGAGTCAAGTGTGTTGGAAGGTCGCTCAGGGTTACTTGCGCGCTTGCCGGATTTTAGGGACATCCTAGGGGCTGGATCGGTCCGGGACCCAACCAGTACACTAGGGCCAACTGGGGGGGGACGTTTTTCATCCCCCCTTGTCCTAGAGTCAATTCTGATCTCCTCTGAGTCACTATTGTCCGACATCGAGCCTTCTCTGGCGTCACACGACAGAGAAAGCGAGTCTTTCACAGCGACGCGAGAAACAGGATTGACAACACGTTTTTTATCTTTTCTGGGCCCACTAGTGACCGGGGACGTCACAGACTTCACCAGTACACTAGGGGGGGGGGGGGGCACAAGAAACCTTTTTTGGGGGCAGGGAGGCAAAGTTATTATCCCCCCCCTTCGAACCCCCAGAGATATCAGCGAATGGTAGAAAAATACTGCTTACCTTTTTACCCGGACTAACTCCCGCCATCCTTCAGTTGATGCGGACGTTGCAGAGGTCACAACACACACAAAAACCGAAGCACAAAACACTGACTCTAACGTTAAGTTAAACTTTTCAAGAGAACACAAAAACACGTCCGTACCGTACGGATGCTCGAACGCAACTAGTAGATAGGGACAAAGTTGTTGTAGCTATGCGTGGTTGTTAGGCCACGCGGGATACCTGGGGCCATACGGCCTATTACTCTCGATGTTTAATCCCAACAAAAATTGAAGGGAGTGCTTACTATCTACTATCTAGGTACTCACTTCTGCGCTACCAAGGAAAAGCGAATGAAAGGATGAAAATCCAAATCATTAACATTGCCTTGGAAGTGAGGGGAAAGGAAAAATTCCTGCTATAAGGTTCATAGAACCAAAGCAGGCAGAAGGCGAAGTGCCTCAGAAGGAGGAGGGACGGTTAGCATTGCTTGTCAGTGCCCGGGGATGTCAATGACATCCCCAGACACTTCCAAGCAAAGTATCCAGCGGGGACCTCGTGGAGGTTCCACCCCCGAGCCATAGGTAGCTCCACTTCTGTACCAGTTCTGTCTATGTTCGTAACTGTGAGTCTGTCTGTCCCTGCCGCGTGCGGTGGTCACACTCCTTAATTTGAGTGACGGCCACCGCAAACGTGGTCAACTGTTTGAAAATCATGTCAGAACCAACTAGTATCTGTGCAGTCGCAGGCCAGCGAATCTCCGAGCCAATAGCAAGTTCAAGAACTCGCCTAGGATCAGAAAATCGCGGGCACTCTGTGAACACATGCACCATGGTTTTCTCCGGAGAACCACACTCGCACTCCGGCCCGTCATTGAGACTCATCTGCCAGAGTTTGGCAGAGAAGTCTCCATGACCGGTCAGGAACTGCGAGACATGGTAATCCGGAGAAACCCATGTGTTTCCAAGTCGGTCTCGGATGTCAGGAAAACACGTATATGTAATCCTGCCGTCCGAGGAAGCCGACCACTGGCGTTGCCACAGGTCTTTTATTTTGTCATCTACGAGGGAGGAAGAGTCGTCACACAGCTGATATGATTCAATGGTCAGATCAGCAACCTGGACGTCCCTGCCTTTTCGTATGTTGTACTGAGCATTCCGCTGTGTTAAGAAGAGGGAGATGGGCACCTCGCCCGCTAGGACGCATAACGCATCCGTTGATGCAGTCCTGTAGGCCCTCGTCATAGCCAATAGGGCTTGCCTCTGGGCAGACCTTAGGGTGCGTCTGTCGTGTTCGTTCGTCAGGTCAAACCATGCGCCTGCGGCGTAACCAGCAATGGCTTTGAAAAGCCACCGTAGAGGATTTTTATCGTGCAGTAGCTCAGTCCCCATTTACTGGGTGCGACGCGTCGAATGGCTGCAGTCATCTTTTTCAATTAGTCTGCAATTACTCTGCAATGTGTCGTGACCCTGAGGCCGTGGTCAAGGTGGACACCAAGAGATCGCACGCTAGTTTTAAGCGAGATCGATCTCCCGTCCACCTTGACCACGGGTGCCCTAACGTCCCTGCACGACTCGTATACTGGATCCGCTCTGTTAGCATTCAAGCCGATTTTGCAAGTTCTCTTCATTGCTTGCTTATTCTTCTGGTAACTGAGAAAAATCATCTCCGTTGACCATTGGGGGCGGCCCTTCACCGACGGCTTTGCAACATTGCCTCCGTTCCATGATATCCTCATATGCCTATAACGGAAGTAGTGTTCAAGAACGCTGAGGAGATTCTTAGGACAACCACGCTTCTTAAGACCCCGGATTACCATTGGCCATCTAACATTTTCGAAAGCTCCCGTCATGTCAAAGAGCATGGAGAGCACGAGTCTTTCATCGTGCTCCTTCACTATTCTTCTGACATCACAGATGGCATCTTCTGTCGATTTACATCTCATGAAACCAAACTGACGATCAGAGATCTTACCTGGCCTGAAAACGGTTTTCCTCAGTCTTTCCAGAAGTAGGCGCTCAAAAACCTTCCCGAATGCCGAGAGAAGGCACAAGGGTCAATAAGAACGAACTAGGGTCTTATCTTTATCTCGACTTTTAGGGATAATGCAGAGCTCTCCCTCCTTCCATATACTGGGGAAGACACCAAGCCTCAAGCACGCATTCACCACGCAGAGGAAAAGAGGTCCTAGCAATGGCCAGGCCATCTTTATGGTGATGACCTCGACATTGTCAGGACCAGGGGCTTTGTTGTTCGGTAAAATTCGAACATCCCATGCCTCCTGCAAGGTGAATGGCGGCTCGTCATCGGCTATTTCCCCAATGATGTCAGTGACATCATCAGGGTAGTGTACTTCCCCATCATCGCCAGGGACGAAGGCCTTCATGAAAAGGTCAGCGCCCTCACGAATGGAGTCAACGAGTAAGCCCTGCTCATCTCTGACCATGCAGAGAACAGTATCTGTCTTAGTTTTGTCAGTACGTATGTAAGTCTTGTAAACAACACCCCATGGGTCGCGATTTCCCTCGAGACTGACAAAGTCAGTCTGCGATTCTCGACTTGTCTTCCTAATTAGGTTGTGGTAGCTCTTGGTTAGGTCGCGATACGCCACCAACCTGAGAGCGCGCTGTACTGGCCGATTTTCGGCCTGAAACCGTCTCCTGAAACGCATTACCTTGCGTTTCAGGTGACTAAGTTCCGCAGTCCACCACGGATGCAGCGCGGATCATCGCACTGTTGTTTGAAAGCCTTACGGACAGAGAGCCCAAGCCCGACCAGGACCCCATTGGGACTGGAATAAGGCTCTTGCACAAGCGCAAGATCGACGCTCTCTTTCCGGAGAAGATCACTCAGCTAATGCGAGATGTTCTTTGCATTCTGCATATTCAACTGATAGACAGTGATAGCCGTGGCGGAGCGTCCCTCAAGTCTGCCCAGATGACGGCCCAAAGCCGACTGGTAAGCGGGGCATGACTTACTAAGTATGTCCTGATCCCCTCTTTTACACTGGCGCCTACAGGTCACGCAGGCGGGCGGGGCACCAGCCTCCCTCTTGGGGCAAGATGTAATTTTGTGCCCCTTCGCCGCACAATGCCCGCAGGTGTCTGTCGTATTTCGACAGTATTTAGCTACATGACCGTATGCCTGGCACTTGTAGCACCTCGTAATTCGCGTGATGGAGCGGACGGCGCAGCACCTCCACCCCACAAAGAGGTGACCCCTTCTACAGATTGTCTCATGTAGAGAGGAGGAGACCGAGGCGACCCAGTGCACCGAGTCGGACCTTCTCGGACCAGCCCTATAGCGGAGCTTAAATTTTTGTTTAAACTCCGCCGAGGATAGACCTTCAAACAGGTCCCCATTCAGTGACTGGATCGCCTCGACGATCTACGTCTCGCTACAGTCGGCAGAGATGTTGAAAATCATGATCTCCGGATGCAGGGGAGCGGGAAGAGAAGCCTGCAGGCCTCTCGCCGTGAGTGTGGGGTTATTTAAGATTTTTTGAAGATCTGCTGGGCTAGTGGTTACCACCATCACGGCACCATTCCTCATCTTTTTAACCCCACACATCCGGATTCCCTCCCTGACGGGATTCAAGGTCTGCATGATGGTTTTCTTCGTCCTTTCGCTGTCGGTCGTGCCAGCGTCCTGGCTATTAGCCATGGGCCGTAGAACCACGGCTCGGAGAGGCGGACGACGGGGTGGGATACGCGCGGGTGTGGGAGGCTTTTGGGATGGGTGGCCTGTAATAGCAGACCCCCGATCGCCATCGGCGTCCACTCCGGCGCTCACAGCCCCGCCTCCGCGCCGGCGACCGCCACGTCCGCGCTTTCTGACGGCGATGAATCCCTCAGGATCCTCGCCGGCAGGAGCTTGCTAAGCTGGAGGGCCGCTCTTCAGGAGTTGAGCACCATGCGTCAGCCTCGTAGGAGCTGCAGCGGTTGTTCGAGGCGCTGCTACCGACGAGGCAGCCACCTTAGCGATTGCCGCTTGAGTGACTGCCGCGTAGGATGCAGCACCTTATGACCTCGCTTGCTGGCGACGGTGCTATTTTCGTTTCCCGCAACTCCTGAAGACGCCCCTCGAGGCGCGCATTGCGGATCAGGAGATCACCCACGACGGATTGCATCTCCCTGAATTTCCCGGTTATGACTGCCATCTGCGACTTGTTGATCTTTTTCTTATCATCAAGGCAGAAGGCCGCTATATCCCTCTCAATCTTCATTGCCTTGGTTCTGAGGCTCTCCAACGAAACCTCAGACGCCGGCAAGGACGACGGCGAAAATGACGAGGGCTGGGCAGTTGACGCCGGAGCAGACGGCGCCGGCGTCAAGTGCGACCTTACATTCCGTGAGGGAGTGTTGGAAGGCGCTTCTAGCTGCCTTCTCTTCCCCCTAACCTGCCCGGAGGCTTCCTCTGTAGTAGGGGTTGTCGGTGCCGAAGTGGTGGCGCCGCGCCGACCCCCCTGTCTCACGCGGAGGCGTTTACGTGTGAGCCAACTCCTCATGGCCGAGAGCTCGCGCGAGAGCATCCTCAACCATGTCGCCCCACGACACACGCGCGCTGGAGCGGAGGCCGGCGCTGGCTCTGGAGTCGACGCCGGAATTGGCGCCTGAGCGACGCCGGATTCGGCGACGGGACGCCTTACCGCGCCGGAAGCGGACTTCTTCGCGTCGGTAGAGTCTGCCGGCACACGAGGTAGCCCCGCACTCCCCGGCACATGTCCCGCGAGACCCTCAATGGAATCGCCAGGCTTCGCAGATACCACAACGCGAGAGGAGTCTCCCATCGTGGCAAATGCTGCAGGCGACTTGAGTGGTCGCGCGGGATTGGTTGATTCAATTTCGCGATTTTTACACGAAATAAGAGTCGGATCCGCCCCAGACTCTTCCTAATTTTGCCGACCAAAGTTGTGGCTAAAAGAGCCTGGGCCGAATCCGCCTCCTACGGCGAATATTTATTGGCAAGGGGCAGGGGGAGGTAATAACACCATCCCTGCTCCCCCCGCATCGGGCTGCTCTGGATCAATAAACAATTCCAAGGAATTGTTGTCGGGTCTGGTACTTACTCTTTGTTGTAATCGGTCGGGTGGCTTCTTTGCTGCAGGATCCGCCATCCTGCACATGGGAGCCAAGGCACTAAACTGCCTTAAGATGACGAAAGTTACTCCCGCTGTTTACCCGCGCTGGTCCATTATTGCACTAGCATGTGTCAAATCATTCGAGCACAGTGGGAATCTAGTCGCTCGCGTCTATCTGACAAGACGAATCCCCAAGCCAAGGGCTGAGTCTCAACAGATCGCAGCGATGTACTGCTCTACCGAGTACAATACTCCGCCAGATACCTAAGTCGTATACAAACGATTCCGAGTCTCGCAGTCTCTATGCATACTGAACATCGAGATCAAGTCAGCTTTTGCCCTTTTGATCTACGCGAGGTTTCTGTCCTCGCTAAGCTGGCCTTAGGACACCTGCGTTATTTTTTGACAGATGTACCGTCACAGTCAAACTCCCCGCCTGGCAGTGTCCTCGAATCGGATCACGCGGGAGTATGATCGGCGATCGGCCGAAGCCTCACACCACTCTTACACGCTTGGTTCTAGAACACCGTGACAGCCGGGATTAAAATCCTCGGCGCACGCCCTCCGCCTAACCGAGTAAGTAAAGAAACGATGAAAGTAGTGGTATTTCATCGGCGATGTTGCCATCTCCCAGTTATGCTACACCTCTCATGTCTCCTTACAGTGCTAGACTAGAGTCAAGATCAACAGGGTCTTCTTTCCCCGCTGATTTTTCCAAGCCCGTTCCCTTGGCAGTGGCTTCGCTAGATAGTAGATAGGGACAAGTTTGTAGCAGTGCGTGGCCGAAGGCCACGCGGGATACCTGAGGCCAAACGGCCTATAACTCCCGATCTTAAGTCGTAACAAAATAAAGGGAAGTGCTTTTTATCCACTATCCAGATACTAGCACTGCACAACCATGGAGACGCGAATGAAAGGACAAGTCCAAATAACTAACGTTGCCTTGGAAGAGAGGGGAAAGGAAAAATTCCTGCTATAAGGTTCATAGAACCAAAGCAGGCAGAAGGCGAAGTGCCTCAGAAGGAGGAGGGACGGTTAGCATTGCTTGTCAGTGCCCGGGGATGTCAATGACATCCCCAGACACTTCCAAGCAAAGTATCCAGCGGGGACCTCGTGGAGGTTCCGCCCCCGAGTCATAATGGACTCCACTTCTTCACAAAGTTCTGTCACGTCACTATGTGTCCGTCTGTCCCCGCCGCTCGCGGCGGGCGCACTCCTTTATTTGAGTGACAGCTGCCCCGAACGTGGCCAATGCTGTTGTATAAGCCTCTGACGTCAAAAGTCGTGCTGTCTCTGGCCAGCGAATCCCCGAGCCGATTGCCAGTTCGAGCTCTCGCCTCGGGACGGGGAATCGCGGGCACACTGTGAGCACATGCACCATGGTTTCCTCCGGAGAACCACACTCGCTCGCTGGTCCATCACCGAGATTCATCTGCCAAAGTTTGGCTGAAAAATCTCCATGACCGGTCAGGAATTGCGAAGTGTGGTAATCAGGAGAAAGCCATGTGCAGGCAAGCCTGTCCCGGACGTCAGGAAACCACTCATGTGTTATCCTGCCATCCGGGGAGGCCGACCATTGGCGCTGCCACAGGTCCTTGATTTTACTGTCCACGAAGGAGGCCGAGTCGTCACCCAGCTGTTCCGACGCAATTGTCAGATCAGCGACCTGGACGACCCGGCCTTTTCGTATATTGTATTGTGCAACCCGCTGCAACAAGAAGAGGTTGACTGGAACCTCGCCCGCCAGGACGCACAACGCTTCCATTGATGCAGTCCTGTAGGCCCTTGTCATCGTTAGAAGGACCTGCCTCTGGGCAGACCTGAGTCTTCGTCTGTCATGTTCGGTCATGAGGTCGAACCATCCAGCCGCGGCGTATCCTGCAATGGCCTTGAACAAGCCACCGTAGAGAATTTTCATCGTACGGTAGCTTATTCTCCATTTGCTTCGTGCAACGCGTCGGATGGCCGCCGTAATCTTTTTCAGCTTGTCCGCGGTCTTCCTGCAATGGATCCCGACCTTTAGGCCCTGGTCCAGGTGGATTCCAAGGGATTGCACGCTACTCTTTAGCGAGATCGACCGCCCGTTCACCCTGACCACTGGCGCCCTAAAGTTCCAGGTCGACTCGAACATAGACTACGTTCGGTTTAACTTAGAACCGATTTTTCGAGTTCTTTTAACTTCTTTCTCGTGCTTCTGGTATCTAAGGAAGACCATCTCCGTTTTTGTTCCGGAAAGTTCTAAACCAGCCTCTCGATACCATTCAGCGATGGCATCCACGATGATCTGTGCCTTCTCTTCGAGGCTTCTTCGCAAGTTCGCGGCAATGATGGCCTGCAAGTCATCAGCATATGCCGCAAAGCTTCGACCAAGAAGCCTCTCCAAGATCCTGAGGAGATCGTCGAAGACAACGTTCCAAGCACACGGACCAAGTACTGACCCTTGAGGACAGCCCTTGGTCGCGGGCTTTGAAACGTTGCCCCCGTTCCACGATATCCGCATGCGCCTGTCGCTGAAATAGTGTTCGAGAACACTGAGGACATTCGCTGGACAACCACGCTTCCGAAGACCTCGGATAATCAGTGGCCATCTGACATTGTCGAATGCACCTGTGATGTCAAAGAGTAGCAAGAGCACGAGTCTTTCATCATGCTCACTGACTATTCGTCTGACATCACAGATGGCATCTTCTGTCGATCTTGATTTCATGAATCATTTCATGAATCATGATCTTGATTTGATGACCCGGGGATTTGTTGTTCGGTAAAACCCGAACAACATCCCACGTCTCCTGAATGGTGAATGGCGGCTCGTCTAAAGCTGTTTTCCCGACGATGTCGTCGGCATCATCAGGGTAGTGATCCTCCCCAGACTCGTCAGGAACGAAAGCCTTCATAAAGAGTTCTGCGCCCTCACGGATGGAGTCAACAGGCAAACCCTGTTCATCTCTGACCGTGCAGAGAACTGTCTCTGTATTAATTTTGTCTTTGCGTATGTATGTCTTGTAGACGATACCCCGTGGGTCGCGATTACCCTCGAGACTGACAAATTCCGTCTGCAATTCCCGACTAGTCTTCCTTATCAGACTGTGGTAAGTCTTGGTCAGGTCGCGGTAGGCCTCAAGTCTGAGTGCACGCTGTGCTGGTGGGACGTGGGCTATCAATCCGGACACCATGTTGTCTGGTGTCATGAATTTTAAATTCAATCATTTGATGATCGCTAGTGACAGCGCCCACGCGGACCGCCCAGCCAGAACCGAATGGGAGTAAACTCCCAGTCACCAGCGTGACATCAATACTCGAGGTCCCCCTCGTGCCACTAAACGTCTCCTCACCATCACGATTAAGCAGATGAAGATCATGCTCGGCAATGAAGTCCTCCACTAGTTCAACCCTCTCATTAGTGAAAGGGGATCCCCAGAGGATGGACTTTGCATTGACGTCCGCACAGATTAACACCTTGCTTCCCCGCAATTGACGAAGGACGCGAGCAAGCTGCTCTAAGTAGCACGAGGTGTCTTGTCGTCAGTTCCGTCAGTTCTATGTGAGCTACTCATTACAGTTCATGGTCGACACCTCCAGTCTGCCCAGGTGCCGACCCAACGCTGTTATATATGTGGGGCACGACTTGCTTAAGATGTGCTCCCCTCTGCTCCCCTGGCGCCTACAGGCTGCGCAGAAGGGGGAGACACCAGCCTCCCTCTTGGGGCACACAGAGATTTTGTGCCCCTTCAATGCACAATGACCACAGGTATCTTGGGTCTCCCGGCAGTTCTTTGCCACATGGCCATATGCCTGGCACTTGTAGCACCTGGTAATGCGCGTAATCGAGCGGACGGCACAGCGCCTCCACCCGACAAAGAGATGTCCCCTCTTGCAGATGACCTCATGCAATGAGGGGGGCACCGACGCGACCCAATGCACTGAGTCTGACCGCCTCGGGCCAGCCCTATAGCGGAGTTTGAAGTTTTGTTCAAACTCCGTACGGAACAGACCTTCGACCAGGTCACTATTCGGTGAGTAGAGCGCGTCGGTAATATCCACCTCACTCCCACCAGCAGATACATTATAAATTATGACTTCCGGGTGAATGGGAGCAGGAAGAGAAGCCTGCAGGCCTCTTCCACTGACTGGAGGGTTATTAAGAATTTTTAGAATGTCAGCCTGGCTGGTGGTCTCCACCAGCACGGCGCCATTCCGCATCTTCTTCACCCGGACACGTGGATTCCGTCCCTCGCAGGGTTCAGAGTCTCCATAATTCTTTTTTTTGTTTTGTCGCTATCGGCCGCGTCGGCGTCCTGCCAACCATCTAGGGGCCTCAGGACAACGGCCGGGAATGGTGGAAAGCGGGGAGGAACGCGCGCAGGAGTGGGGGGCTTCTGGACCGGTCGATCTGTGGGGACAAATCCCCCGGCACCGTTAGCATCCACGCCTGCGATCGCAACCCCGCCTCCACGTCCGCAACGGCCACGCCTGCGCTTCCTGACGGTGATGAACCCTTCTGGATCAGCATCATCAGGTTTCCTCTGCGCTGGAGAGTTACCTTTCTGGGGTTGAGCTGCGCTGACCGGTCTTAAAGGAGCTGCAGCAGTTGATGCTGGTGTGGCACCAGCCGCAGCAGCCGTCTTGGCGGCTGCAACGTAGGATGCCCCACCTAAGCGATCACCCTACAGTTTCGGCCTATCTGTTTATCTTTTATCGGCCGTACTTGGCGTACTTCCGATCAGGTGGTCGCCCGCCATCCCCTCATAGACCGGGTTGCGAGCTATTTTCTTTTTTTGCAACTCCTGAAGGCGACCCTCCAAGCGCGCATTGCGCAGTAGGAGGTCGCCGACGATCGATTGCATTTCCCTAAACTTACCTGTAATGACCGCCATCTGTGACTTTGTAACCTTCTTGGTTTCATCGAGGCAGAAGGCGGCCATACTGCGTTCTAGTTCTTCATGAAGCCAAACTGCCAGCCCGAGAAGTTCTCAGGTCTCAACACGTTTTCCCTCATTCTTCCGAGAAGCAAGCGCTCGAACAGCTTACCGAGAACCGAGAGAAGACAAACCGGGCGGTAAGACTTGACGTCAGCAGGATCATTCTCCTCTCCCTTCAGGAGGACCCTTATTAGACCCTCCTTCCAGGCAAGTGGAAACAGACCGAACTTCATGCATGCATTTACCAATAGAATATACTCTCCCCCTATAATCGGCCACGCCCATTTTAGAACCCTTACTTCAATCAGATCAGCACCCGGCGACTTGTTGTTGGGCAGACGTTTTAGAATTGTCACAGCCTCCTCGAGCGTGAACTCAGGTTCATCAGCTAGAGCAGCCTGTTCATTCTCGCCAATCTCAACAACATCGCCAGTTGCATGCTGATCGTCACTTGGTACAAACACATCAATAAATCGTTCAACTATTTCCTGTCTACTAATTGCCATTGATCCATCTTTCAATTTAATTGAGGTTGGAAAACCCTGCACTTTGAGCTTTTCTGCTTGTATTTTGTACATCAGCCGTGTCCACTTAGCGCTTTTTATCTTTACGATATCTACGACGAAGTCTACAGACTTTATATTTCATTCGCATTAAAAATTTATTTCACCACGGGTGAGACTTGGAATGCCAGGTTTTCCGTGGCATTGAAGCCTCAAAGGAATCTACAATAGCCTTCGTTAGCTCCTGTGCAAGTTGTTCCGCACTCTACTTATCAGTGACCTTGATGCCGCTAAGAATGGTGTCTACAGACTCCTTTAGGCTACCGTCAAACCTCTCCCGATCGACTCTTGTTAGCAAGAATCTTTTCGGCTGAGGCTTTTCGACCTGGCCGATCTCAGTAGCATCCCTAATCTTGATTCTAGTTTCTATTACGTTATGGTCACTAGTCGTTAAACCGGGCAAAACATTCCACGAAGTTATATACGGTAATAGGTTACCGGTAAACATTGTTATGTCTATATGACTTTCTCCGCGTGCCGACGAGAACGTCGGAGTCGTGCTGTTATTTGAAACTTGCAAATTATGTTCCGCGATAAATGACTCGACTACTTCTACGTTTCTATCCAATATTGGGCTGCCCCAAAGTGGGGACTTGGAATTCACGTCCGCGCCTATTAGTAATTTCTTCCCCCTCAAAGTTCTGAGGATGTAGCTCAGAAAATCGAGGTGCTGATCTGGCTGGTCCGCGTACTGAAAGTAGCACGAAACAGCGTAGAAGGTAACAGCTGGGCTTTGCACTTCAACACAAACGCAGTGTTGATTACATAGATGTGAGAGCTTTGTGCCATTTACCCGAACGTTATGTGCCACGATTGCTGCTCGCGGATTCTCACATCCCAGTGCAGTAAACTGTCTGGATGTTACTCCTAACTCTGTCAGTCTATTTCTAGAAGTAGAAGGCTCCTGCATAAGAACTATATCAGTGCCCCTTGAAGTGTACAAGTCGCGTATTTCATGATTAACTACTTTAGATCGCGCCATATTAATTTGAATAATAACTATGTCGCTCACGTTAGCGCCATTGTAACTAGCAAAGCCTACTGCTCAATGGAATAACCACGTCCATGCAAAGTTTGTCAACATTAATCGTCCGACTTTTCTTATATTGTTGTAAACAGGTAGGGACAAGATTGTAGCATTGTGTGGTTTTTAAGCCACGCGGGATACCTGAGGCCAGACGGCCTATACTCCCGATGTTAAATCCCATTAATAAATTGATGGGAGTGCTTACTATCTACTATCTAGGTACTAACTTCTGCGCTACCATGGAAATGCGAATGAAAGGAGGGTAAACCAAATCATCTGCATTGCCTTAGAAGAGAGGGGAAAGGAAAAATTCTCGCTGTAAGGTCCGTTCTGACCAAAGCGAGCAGAAGACGAAGTGCCTCAGAAGGAGGAGGGGCAGTTAGCACTGTTTGTTAGAGCCCGGCGATGTCAGTGTCATCCCCAGGCGCTCCCAAACAGAGTATCCAGCGAGGACCTCGTGGAGGTTCCGCCCCCGAGCCAGCAAGGGCTCCACTTCAGTACCAGCTCTGTCTTGTTCGTCACTGTGTGTCTGTTCGTCCCCGCCGCTCGCGGCGGTCGCACTCCTTAATTTGAGTGACGGTTGCCGCGAACGTGGCCAATTCCTTGAAATTTGTTTCTGATCCTATTAGTCTGTGTGCTGTCTCTGGCCAGCGAATCTCCGATCCAATTGCAAGCTCAAGGGCTCGCCGAGGAACGGAGAATCGCGGGCACTCTGTGAGCACGTGCACCATGGTTTCCTCCGGGGAACCGCACCCGCATGGTAATCCGGAGAAACCCATGTGCTTCCAAGTCGGTCTCGGATGTCAGGAAAACACGTGTATGTGATCCTGCCATCCGAGGAGTCCGACCACTGGCGTTGCCACAGGTCTTTTATTTTGTCATCTACGAGGGAGGCAGAGTCGTGACCCAGCTGATCTGATTCAATGGTCAGATCAGCGACCTGGACGTCTCTGCCTTTTCGTATGTTGTACTGAGCAACCCGCTGTGTTAAGAAGAGGGAGATGGGCGCCTCGCCCGCCAGGACACATAACGCATCCGTTGATGCAGTCCCGTAGGCCCTCGTCATGGCTAAAAGGGCCTGCCTCTGGGCAGACCTGAGGGTGCTTCTGTCGTGTTTATTAGTCAGGTCAAACCAAGCGGCCGCGGCGTAACCAGCAATGGCTTTGAACAAGCCACCGTAGAGGATTTTCATCGTGCGATAGCTCAGTCCCCATTTACTGGGTGCGACGCGTCGAATGGCTGCAGTCATCTTTTTCAATTTGTCTGCAATTACTCTGCAATGTGTCGTGACCTTGAGGCCCTGGTCAAGGTGGACACCAAGCGATCGCACGCTAGTTTTAAGCGAGATCGATCTCCCGTCCACCTTGATCACGGGTGCCCTAACGTCCCTGCACGACTCGTATACTGGATCCGCTCTGTTGGCATTTGAGCCGATTTTACGAGTTCTTTTGACAACTTGCTTATGCTTCTGGTATCTGAGGAAAATGACTTTTAGGGATGATGATGAGCTCACCCTCCTTCCATATGCTGGAGAAGACACCAGGCCTCAAGCACGCATTCACCACGCAGAGGAAAAGAGGTCCTAGCAATGGCCAGGCCATCTTTATAATGATGACCTCGAAATTGTCAGGACCAGGGGCTTTGTTGTTCGGTAAAATCCGAACAACATCCCATGCCTCCCGCAAGGTGAATGGCGGCTCGTCGTTGGCTACTTCCCCGATGATGTCAGCGCCATCATCAGGGTAGTGAACTTCCCCATCATCGTCAGGGATAAAGGCCTTCATAAAACGGTCAGCGCCCTCACGAATGGAGTCTACGGGGTAGCCATACTCATCCTTAACAGTGCAGAGAATTGTCTCTGTCTTAATTTTGTCGGTGCGTATGTACGTCTTATAAACAACACCCCATGGGTCGCGATTTCCCTCGAGACTGACAAAGTCAGTCTGCGATTCTCGACTTGTCTTCCTGATCAGATTGTGGTAACTCTTGGTTAGGTCGCGATAAGCCACCAAACTGAGAGCGCGCTGTGCTGGCCGTTTTTCGGCCTGGAACCGTCTCCTGAAACGCATTACCTTGCGTTTCAGATGACTAAGTTCCGCAGTCCACCACGGATGCAGCTTGCTGAGCCATCTTCTTCGAGGCATGGACGCATCACATGCTCTTGTGAGTGCGGTCGTCATGTCTCGTGCAAGTTCCTCCACGTCGGTCCTCTGGTCAAGAGGGACGCCCATGAGTGGGCCTAGACCCTCAGTGAGGGTCGCCACAAAGACGTCCCTCTTGACCTTCTTGGTATTATACCTGGTGGGGCGTGGGCTGTCCGTCCGCACACCACGTTGTCTGGTGTTGTGGATCTTGAACTCGATCAACATGTGATCACTAGTGACAGCGTCCGGGCGGACCGTCCAGCCAGAAACGAAGGGGAGTAAACTCCCAGTGACCAGCGTGATGTCAATACTCGTGGTCCCCCTCATGCCACTGAACGTCGCCTCGCCATCACGGTTCAGCAGATGGAGATCGTGCTCGCCAATGAAGTCCTCCACTAGTTCACCCCTCTCATTAGTGACAGGAGAGCCCCAGAGGACGGACTTAGCATTGACATCAGCACAGATCAGCACCTTGCTGCCCCGCAAGTGGCGAAGGACGCGAGCAAGATGCTCTAGGTGATATGAGGTGGGATCAGAGTACTGAAAATATGCAGTGACTGCGTAGAAGGACACAGTAGGACTGTGGACCTCGACGCAGACCACATGCTGACTACTCAGTTATCCCTGTGGTAACTTTTCTGACACCTCTTGCTGAAAACTCTTCAAGCCAAAAGGATCGATAGGCCGTGCTTTCGCAGTCTCTATGCATACTGAACA
>NC_046665.1:10642430-10645533 GCF_010883055.1 Belonocnema kinseyi | reverse complement strand
TGGGACCGGAATAAGGCTCTTGCACAAGTGCAAGATCGACGCTCTCTTTCCGGAGAAGATCACTCAGCTCATGCGAGATGTTCTTTGCATTCTGCATATTCAGCTGATAGACAGTGATAGCCGTGGCGGAGCGTCCCCTAGTCGGCGGGATATAACGACCACCACAGGAAGCACTGTCACGCGGATGGGATGCTGTTGTCAGTAATCTGTTTGTCACGTCACGTCCGTCAGTACAGTCGGAGTCAATTTGTCTGTCCATTTATTGATTTTAATGGCACCTCAAGTCTGCCCAGATGACGGCCCAAAGCCGACTGGTAAGCGGGGCATGACTTACTAAGTATGTCATGGTCCCCTTTTTTACCCTGGCGCCTACAGGCCGCGCAGGCGGGCGGGGCACCTGCCTCCCTCTTGGGGCAAGATGTAATTTTGTGCCCTTTCGCCGCACAGTGCCCGCAGGTGTCTGTCGTCTCTCGACAGTGCTTGGCAACATGGCCGTATGCCTGGCACTTATAGCACCTGGTGATTCGCGTAATGGAGCGGACGGCGCAGCGCCTCCACCCCACAAAGAGGTGACCCCTTCTACAGATAGCCTCATGTAGCGAGGGGGAGACCGAGGCGACCCAGTGCACCGAGTCGGATCGTCTCGGGCCAGCCCTATAGCGGAGCTTGAATTTTTGTTCAAACTCCGCCGGGGACAGGCCCTCGAGCAGCTCCCCATTCAGTGAGTGGATCGCCTGGGCTATCTCCGCCTCGCTAGAATCGGCAGAGATGTTATAAATCATAATCTCCGGATGCAGGGGAGCGGGAAGAGAGGCCTGCAGGCCCCTTGCCGCGAGTGTGGGGTTATTCAAGATTTTTTGAATGTCTGCCGGGCTGGTGGTCTCCACCAGCACGGCGCCATTCCGCATCTTTTTAACCCCGCACACACGGATACCCTCCCTGACGGGATTCAAGGTCTCCATGATAGTCTTTTTCGTCCTTTCGCTGTCGACCGTGCCGGAGTCCTGGCTGACAGCCAGGGGCCTCAGGACCACGGCTGGGAGAGGCGGACGACAGGGTGGAATACGCGCGGGAGCGGGAGGCTTTTGGGATGGGTGGCCTGTAATAGCAGACCCCCGATCACCATCAGCGTCCACTCCGGCGCTCACAGCCCCGCCTCCGCGTCGGCGACCGCCACGTCCGCGCTTCCTGACAGCGGTGAATCCCTCAAGATCCCCGCCGGCAGGAGCTTGCTGTGCCGGAGGGCCGCTCCTCAGGAGTTGAGCTCCATGCGCCAGCCCCGTAGGAGCTGCAGTGGTTGTTCGAGGCGCAGCTACCGGCGAGGCAGCCACCTTAGTGATTACCGCTCGAGTGACTGCCGCGTAGGTTGCAGCACCTTTGCGACCGTCTGACGGATTCGGCTTTTCTGATGTTTTTTTTTCCGACTTACTAGGCGTACTACCGATCGAACGGTCGCCCACCATCCCCTCGCCAGCTGGCGACGGAGCTATATTCTTTTCACGCAACTCCTGAAGACGCCCCTCGAGGCGCGCATTGCGGATAAGGAGGTCACCCACGACGGATTGCATCTCCCTGAATTTTCCGGTTATGACTGCCATCTGCGACTTGTTGATTTTCTTTGTATCATCAAGACAGAAGGCAGCCATATCCCTCTCGATCTTCATTGCCCTGGTTCGGAGGCCCTCCAGTGAGGCCTCAGACATCGGCACTGACGACGCCGAAAAGGACGGGGTCGGAGCAGTCGACGCCGGAGCCACCGGCGCCGGCGTCGCCTGCGTCCTTGAACTCCGCGAGGTGGGGTAGGAGGGCGCCTCAAGCTGCCTCCTCTTCCCCCTCACCTGCCCGGAGGCTTCTTCATCTGTAGTAGGGGTGGCCGGTGCCGAAGTGGCGGCGCCGCGCCGACCCCCCTGTTTTACGCGAAGGCGCTTCCTCGTGAGCGGAGGACTAAAAGATTCCTCCGCGGAGCATACCTCCATGTCACTAAGCACGTCCTGTGCGGTTTTGACCAAAGAGGTGGCCTTTTCTGAGACTTTCGTGGTCTCAGTGGTGGCAAACTCTCTGGCCATCTCCTCAGGGCCGAGAGCTCTCGCGAGAGCTTCCTCAACCATGTCGTTCCACGACACACGCGCGCTGGAGCGAACGCCGGCGCTAGCTCCGGAGTCGACGCCGGAATCGGCGCCGGAGCGGACGCCGGAGTCGGTGACGGGACGCCTCACCGCACCGGAAGCGGACTTCTTCGCTTCGGCAGAGACTGCCGGCAGCGAAGCAGCCGATGCCGGCACACGAGGTAGCCCCGCACTCCCCGGCACATGTCCCGCGAGACCCCCAATGAGATCGCCTGGCTTCGCAGATACCACGACGCGAGAGGAGTCTCCCATCGTGGCAAACGCTGCAGGCGACTTGAGTGATCGCGCGGAATTGGTTGATTCTGATTCGCGATTTTTACGCGAAATAAGAGTCGGATCCGCCCCAGACTCTACCAGAACCCTCGGGGGGCCACTTGGGTCGCTTCTAGAGGGGGCACCGAAAAATTTTTCTTTGCCCCCCCCCGCCCCCGAGGGGGTCGGAATGGCATCTTGCTTACTCCCCGCCCCACTAGCAACCGTTCCCGCGCCTAATTTGGCTGCAGGGACCAAAGGGGGCGCAACAGTCGCAGTGGGCCGCGAGTAAGCACATTCGCCGCCATGACGCTTTTGTTTAGTCAGTTTAATAACTGGCATTTTGCCGACTGAAATTGTTGCTGGCAAAGCCTGGGCCGAATCCGCCTCCAGCAGCGAATATTTATTGGCAAGGGGAAGGGGGAGGTTATAACACCTTCACCGCTTCCCCCCGCAACGGGTTGCTCGGGATCAATAAACAATTCCAAGGAATTGTTGTCGTTTCTGGTACTCACCTTTTGTTGTTGTCTGTCGGGTGGCTTCTTTGCTGCAGGATCTGCCATCCTGCACTCGGGAGCTCCACACAGCACGTCCACTCGCCACGACGTCTCGAACGCAACTAGAGTAGATAGGGACAAGATTGTAGCTTGACTTAGGCGTTTTAGGCCTATGGGATACCTGGGGCCTTTCGGCCTATACTCCCGATCTTAAATCCACGCCCAATA
>NC_046665.1:10639673-10642330 GCF_010883055.1 Belonocnema kinseyi | reverse complement strand
CCCCAAGCCACAAGGGCTTCACTTCTATACAAAAGTCTGTCAATCGTCACGTTCAGTCTGTCCCCGCCGTGTGCGACGCTCGCACTCCTTTTGTTGAGTGACGGCCGTCGCAAACGTGGTAAATGCTTTGTAATGTTTTTCAGTCATTAATCGTCTAGCTGTATCCGGCCAACGAATCTCTGATCCGATAGCAAGCTCCAATGCTCGCCTCAGGTCAGAGAATCGTGGGCACGCTGTGAGTACATGTACCATGGTTTCCTCCGGGCAACCACACTCGCACCCCGGTCCATCACCAAGACTCATCTGCCAGAGTTTGGCAGAGAAGTCTCCGTGACCCGTCAGGAATTGCGATACGTGGTAATCCGGAGTAATCCAGGCACAGCCAAGTCTTTCTCGGATATCAGGAAGACACTCATGTGTAATCCTGCCATCCGAGGAAGCTGACCATTGTACCTGCCACAGTCTTGTCACCTCGTCTTCCACTAGGGCAGCAGAGTCGGCATTCAGATGATCTGGCTCAATTACCAGATCACCGATCTCAACTCTTTTGCCCTTGCGGATGTAATACTTGTTTACCATCCACTGGAGAAGGAGGTCTACTGGCGTCTCGCCCGCCAGCACACACAGGGCCTCTGTGGGCGCAGTTCTATATGCCCTTGTCATGGCCAAAAGGGCCTGTCTCTGGGCAGACTTAAGCGTACGTCTGTCATGTTCCGTAGTCAGGTCATACCATCCAGCCGCGGCGTAACCAGCAATGGCTTTGAATAAGCCACCGTAGAGGATTTTCATCGTACGGTAGCTTATTCCCCATTTGCCTGGTGCGACACGGCGGATGGCTGCCATAAGTTTTTTCAACTTGTCGGCTGTCATTTTGCAGTGGGTCCCGACCCTGAGACCCTCATCAAGCTGGAGACCGAGATATCGCACGCTTCGTTTCAGCGAGATCGATTTCTCCTCCACTTTGATTACGGGCGCCCTGATATTCCTATCAGACTCGTATGCTGGATCAACTCTATTAGCGTTCGAACCGATTTTACGAGTTCTTTTAATTTCTCTCCTATGCTTGCGATATCTGAGGAAAACCATCTCCGTTTTTGTTCCGGAAAGCTCTAACCCAGCTTCACGGCACCATCCAGAGATGGCATCCACAATTACTTGTGCTCTCTCTTCGAGACTTCTCCGGGAGTTCGCGGCGATGATGGCTAGTAAGTCATCAGCATAAGCCGCGAAATCCCGGCCTAGAAGCCTCTCCAAGATTCTGAGGAGATCGTCGAAGACAATGTTCCAAGCACATGGACCAAGTACTGAACCCTGAGGGCAGCCCTTGGTCGCCGGCTTTGAGACATTGCCTCCGTTCCACGATATCCTCATATGCCTATCACTGAAATAGTGCTCGAGAACACCGAGGACATTCCGAGGACAGCCACGTTTTCTGAGTCCTCTGATCACCAGAGGCCATCTGACATTATCGAATGCACCCGTGATGTCAAAGAGAAGGGCGAGCACGAGTCGTTCATCGTGCTCAGCCACAATTCTTCTGACATCACAGATGGCATCTTCTGTCGATCTGTTCTTCATAAAGCCGAACTGGCGATCAGAGATCTTTCCAGCACTTAGAATGGTTCGCCGCAGCCTCCCAAGCAGAAGGCGCTCGAAAATCTTTCCGAACGCCGAGAGGAGGCATACGGGTCGATAGGAGCGCACAAGGGTCTTGTCTTTATCGCGTCCTTTGGGGATGATGCAGAGCTCACCCTCCTTCCATATCCCAGGAAAGACACCCAGCCTCAAGCACGCATTCACCAGGCGAAGGAATATGGTGCCTAATAATGACCAGGCCATCTTAATAATGATGACCTCGACATTATCGGGACCGGGGGCTTTGTTGTTCGGTAGTACCCGAACAACACCCCATGCCTCCTGCCAGGTGAATGGCGGCTCGTCTTCGGCTGTTTCCCCAATGATGTCGCCATTAGCGTCATCATCGGGGTAGTATTCTCCCTCGGCATCGTCCGGGACAAAGGCCTTCATAAAAAGGTCAGCGCCCTCGCGTATGGAGTGTACGGGCGAGCCCTGCTCATCTCTGACCGTGCAAAGTACTGTGTCACTGTTAACTTTATCTGTTCGTATGTACGTCTTGTAGACGACACCCCAAGGGTCGCGATTACCCTCGAGATTGACAAAGTCAATCTGCGATTCGCGGCTCGTCCTCCTTATCAGATTATGGTAATCTTTTTTAAGGTCTCGGTATGCCAACAGCCTGAGGGCACGCTGTGCCGGCCTTTTTTCGGCCTGGAACCGTCTCCTGAAACGCATTACCCTGCGTTTCAGGTGACTAAGCTCCGCAGTCCACCACGGATGCATCTTACTAAGCCATCTTCTCCGAGGCATGGACGCGTCACATGCACTTGTCAAAGCAGTCGTCATGTCTCGCGCAAAAGCCTCGGCATCGCTCGGCTGATCAAGCGGGGCGTTCCAGAGGGGTTCAAGGCCCTCTGTGAGAATATTCTCAAAAACGTCCCGCTTGACCTTCCTGGTATTATACCTAGTCGGACGCGGGGCATCCGTCTGGGCACCATTTTGTCTGGTGTCATGTATTTTAAATTCTATGAGCTGATGATCGCTCGTCGTAGCGCCCGAGCGGACCGTCCAGCCAGTGA
>NC_046665.1:10638558-10639573 GCF_010883055.1 Belonocnema kinseyi | reverse complement strand
CCTCAGAGGGCAGCAAGCGCTGCTCAACTTAAGGAGAATGACCCTCCAGGGCAGCGAAATCTGAGCGAGGGTGATTCGGAAGAATTCACTCTCGTTCAGAAGACGAGACGGAGGCGCAAACGTGGCGGCGGGGCTGCGAGCGCTGGAGTGGCCGTCACTGGTGATCGGGGATCTGCTATCACAGATCCTCCGGCCCAAAAGGCTGCCACGCCTGCGCGCGTTCCTCCCCGTCGTCCCCCTCCCCCTGCAGTAGTTCTGAGGCCTCTGGATGTTGGCCTCGGCACGGGCATGTGTGACAGCGAACTGACCAAAAAAACGGTCATGGAATCTTTTGATCCTGTAAGAGAGGGGATCCGGGTGTGCGGTGTTCGCAAGATGAAGAACGGTGCCGTGCTGGTGGAAACCACCAGCCAGGCTGACGTTCTGAAAATCTTGAACAACCCCTCACTCTCGGGGAAGGGCCTTCAGGCTTCTCTTCCAGTCCCCTTGAATCCGGAATTAATGATATACAATGTGTCAAGTGACAGCAGCGAGGCTGACGTGATCAGAGGCATCCATTCACTGAACACAGACCTAGTGGAAGGCCTACCCTTTGAAGAGTTTGAACAAAAATTCAGACTCCGATATAGGGCTGGCCCGAAGCGGTCGGATTCAGTGCATTGGGTTGCCTCGGTCTGTCCCTCGCTGCATGCGAAGATCTGCAAATTTGGTCACCTTTTTGTGGGGTGGAGGCGGTGCGCGGTTCGGTCGGTGACGCGGATAACCAGGTGTTACCGATGTCAGTCATATGGCCATGTCGCAAAATACTGTCGCGAGACGCAAGATACCTGCGGCCACTGCGCTTGCAAGGGGCACAGGATTGCCTCCTGCCCTAAAAGGGAGGCGGGCGTCTCGCCTGCCTGTGCTGCTTGCAGACGACAGGGCAAAAAAGGAGACCATGATATACTGAGCAAAACTTGCCCAGTATATCAAATGGCATTGGGTCGCCACCTGGGCAGACTTAATCAGACAATGA
>NC_046665.1:10637402-10638458 GCF_010883055.1 Belonocnema kinseyi | reverse complement strand
CCCCCTCCCCCCAAAAAAGGTTTCTTGTGCCCCCCCTAGTGTACTGGTGAAGTCTGTGACGTCCCCGGTCATTAGTGGGCCCAGAATTGATAAAAAACGTGTAGCCAATCCTGTTTCTCGCGTCGCTTTGAAAGACTCGTTTTCTCTGTCGTGTGACGTCAGAGATGACTCGATGTCGGACAAAAGTGACTTAGAGGACATCAGGATTGGCTCTAGGACAAGTGGGGGGGAGGGGGGGGCGAAAAAAAAGTCGCCCCCTACCCCCCCCCCTAGTTGGCCCTAGTGGTGCCCCTAGTGTACTGGTTGGGTCCCGGACCGATCCAGCCCCTAGGAAGTCCCTAAAATCTGGCAAGCACGCAAGTAACCCCGAGCGACCTTCCAACATACCAGTTTCACGTACTCTGACGTCACAGGTCAGTGAACGTTCGAGAACAGGTATTGTTGCTGGTAATGCTGGTGTTACTGCGAGAAAGGTCTTATGGTCAGACCTCGTGGAGCATGCGTTATCTAACGCGTCTCGTGGTACTGCGGGGTCCGAAGGCGCGGCTTCGGACATGGCCCTAGACATGGCTTCGGACATGTCTTCGGGCATGACTTCGGCCGTGGCTTCGGCTACCCCTGGAGCAGACGTGTCATGTGACATGGAAGTGTCATATGACAGTCTGACAATCGGTACCACCCAGGTTACGAGGAAGCGCCTGCGCCCTACCGCTGAGCGGCGGGCCGCTTCCGCCCTACATAATAACGCGTTGTATCCGGGGGGCAATAATAATAACGCCCCCAATTCCGATGACGATGATAATTTGCAAGGTGACTGGAAGAGAAGACAATCGGATTCTCTTATATCTCCTCTCTTTAAGGAGATTCCAGTCCCGGTGCCGCCCGTGCCCGTGCCTGAGCCCTCACTGGAGGTTCTCAGAGCTAGGGCAATGAAAATTGACCGGGATATGTCCGCCTACTGTCTTGATGATTCTAAAAAAATCAACAAGACACAAATGGCGGTCATAACTGGTAAATTTAGGGAGATGCATGCCATTGTTGGCGATCTCCTGATTC
>NC_046665.1:10635315-10637302 GCF_010883055.1 Belonocnema kinseyi | reverse complement strand
TGGCTACAATGGCAGCGGAAATTAGGGAAGGTATTAGAGAGCGACAACCAGTAAGACGCCAGGGAAGACGCTCTCTTATACTGGATCCTCCTATAGAGGAGAGAGAAGAGGAGGAGGAGGATCCCTTCCGAAAATTTTTCCGCGAATTTCAGCCACCACCTCAGGACAGCACGTCCTACAATATACATGAGTTGTACCAAATATGTCGGGAAACTAGGACTGACACTAAGGAGACTACATTGACTCGTCTATCTCTTTACTTGCAGAACATCTTGCCCACATCTCGTCCTCGGCCACATCGGGGGCCCGCAAAGCAACCAGTTCCGCCACCATCTCGAAGGAAAAGTCGTAGAAGCGAGTACGCAAAGACTCAGAAAGCTTGGCTTAGGAATCCCACTATGTGTATAGATAACATCCTGAATGACATGGTTGGCACTAGTCAGCCGTCCAGAGAGGTTATGGAAGCTTTCTGGGCAAATGTCATTACACAGTGTTCCGAGGCCAGGCCCAACCTGGAAAAGTCTGAAGAAAAACCGAACCTTTGGGCTCCAGTCACCCTTGAGGAGGTTATAAAAGTACGGAAGTCTCGTAAAACGGCACCTGGGCCGACGGACTTACCGAAAAATACATCAGAGGCTTTCCTAAGGGAATGCTTCTTGGTCTTTATAACCTCTTCATGTGGTGTGAGGAGTTACCAGAGTGTCTGCTCGCTTCACGCACGATATTCATACCCAAGAAGGGGTTTGAGGATGAGCCTGAGAAGTACAGGCCTATCACCATTCCATCGGTGATAGTCAGGGGTTTCCACAATATTATTGTTGGAAGATTGGTCAATGGAATTGATATTGACGAGAGGCAGAGGGGCTTTAGGAACATGGACGGCTGTAGGGATACCACCTTCCAGCTGGACATGATCCTAAGACAACACTATCGGTCTTTAAAGCCCCTTTATATTGCCTCCGTTGATATCACCAAGGCCTTCCCCTCAGTTTCTCATTCCTCATTATTGGAATGTATGAAATCGTTTGGAGTCCCGTCAAAATTCGTGCGATATATTGAGGGTGTGTACAGGGGTGGGTACACGATTCTACAAGGTTAAGGATGGACCTCCGACAAGATCTACCCAAGGCGAGGTGTCAGGCAGGTAGATCCACTCTCCCCGCCCATTTTCAACCTACTGACACATAGACTGCTTGAGCGTCTATCGCCAGATGTGGGGGTCACAGTCGGAGAGAAACATGCCAATGCATCCGCCTATGTAGATGACTTGTACCTATACGCCAGTACACCGGCAGGACTGCAGGACTCAATATATCGTATCAGCGAATTTCTCACCAGTTGTGGATTGTTGATTAACATCGACAAAAGTTTCACACTGGGCTTCCGTCCATCTGGAAGAGATAAGAAGATGACGGTTGACACCGAGAACACCTTCGAGATTGGTGGGAGGAGGTTGAGATCCATCAAAAGGGGAGACGAATGGACAGCTTTGGGAGTACGTTACAGTTGGGCAGGGAGAGTCCGGATTAGCCCTGAGCAAATGCTTGGGGATAAACTGGATGCGCTGACAAAAGCGCCTCTCAAACCACAACAACGGTTATTTGCCCTCATATGTAAAGTTATCCCACAGCTTTATCACCAACTAGCGCCTGGGGACGTTCTGATCGGTTCTTTAAATAGAACCGATAAGGTCATAAGATCGACCATCAGGAAGTGGCTTAATCTGCCACATGATGTCCCCAATGCGTACATCCATTCGTCCCTATCTACTAGTTGCGTTCGAGCATCCGTACGGTACGCGCGTGTTATTTTGTTGCTCTTGCAAAGTTTAAATTAACGTAGAGTCAGTGTTTGTGCTTCGGTTTCTTGTGTGTGTTGTGACCTCAGCAGCATCCGCATCAACCGAAGGATGGCGGGAGTCAGTCCGGGTAAAGGGTGAGTAGTACTTTTTTACCACCTGCTGATATCTCTGGGGGGTCGAAGGGGG
>NC_046665.1:10630921-10635304 GCF_010883055.1 Belonocnema kinseyi | reverse complement strand
CCCCCCCCCCCCAAGGTTTTTGTGCCCCCCCCCCCTAGTGTACTGGTGAAGACTGTGACGTCCCTGGTCATTAGTGGGCTCAGAAAAGATAAAAAACGTGTGGTCAATCCTGTTTCTCGCGTCGCTGTGAAAGACTCGCTTTCTCTGTTGTGTGACGTCAGAGAAGGCTCGATGTCGGACAATAGTGACTTAGAGGACATCAGGATTGACTCTAGGACAAGTGAAGGGAGGGGGAGGGCGAAAAAAGTCGCCCCCCCCCAAGTTAGCCCTAGTGGTGCCCCTAGTGTACTGTTTGGGTCCCGGACCGATCCAGCCCCTAGGATGTCCCTAAAATCCGGCAAGCGCGCAAGTAACCCCGAGCGACCTTCCAACGCACTTGACTCACGTCCTCTGACGTCACAGGTCAGTGAACGTTCGATTGCAAGTGTTGTTGCTGGTAATGCTGGTGTTACTGCTAGAAAGATTTTATGGTCAGACCTCGTGGAGCATGCGTTATCTAACGCGTCTCGTGGTACTGCGGGGTCCGAAGTCGCGGCTTCGGACATGGCCTTAGATATGGCTTCGGACATGTCTTCGGGCATGACTTCGGCCGTGGTCGGACTTGGGCTATCCGTCCGTAAAGCTATAAAAGTTAATTGTGGTGAACCGCGCGCGGCCGTCCTGGCCTATGACGGTCGAACTGGCGTGACACAACTCGATCATCTGAGCAATCAGCATGTAGTCTGCGTGGAGGACCACAGTCCTACTGTGTCCTTCTACGCAGTCTCTGCTTATTTTCAGTACTCGGATCCTACTTCGTGCCATTTAGAGCATCTTTCTCGCGTGCTTCGGCATCTACGAGGCAGTAAAGTGTTGTTATGTGCGGACGTCAATGCAAAGTCCGTCCTATGGGGATCCCCTCTCACTGATGAGAGGGGTGAACTAGTGGAGGAATTCATTGCCGCGCACGATCTCCACTTACTGAATCGTGGTGACGAAGATACGTTTAGTGGCATGAGGGGGACCTCGAGTATTGACGTCACGCTAGTTACAAGGAGCTTGCTCCCATACGTCACTGGCTGGACGGTCCGCTCGGGCGCTACGACGAGCGATCATCAGCTCATAGAATTTAAAATACATGACACCAGACAAAATGGTGCCCAGGCAGATGCCCCGCGTCCGACTAGGTATAATACCAGGAAGGTCAAGCGGGACGTGTTTGAGAATATTCTCACAGAGGGCCTTGAACCCCTCTGGAACGCCCCGCTTGACCAGCCGAACGAAGCTGAGGCTTTTGCGCGAGACATGACGACTGCTTTGACAAGTGCATGTGATGCGTCCATGCCTCGGAGAAGATGGCTTAGTAAGATGCGTCCGTGTTGGACTGCGGAGCTTAGTCACCTGAAACGCAGGGTAATGCGTTTCAGGAGACGGTTTCAGGCCGAAAAAAGGCCAGCACAGCGTGCCCTCAGGCTGTTGGCATACCGAGACCTTAAAAAAGATTACCATAATCTGATAAGGAGGACGAGTCGCAAATCGCAGATTGACTTTGTCAATCTCGAGGGTAATCGCGACCCATGGGGTGTCGTCTACAAGACGTACATACGAACAGATAAAATTAACAGTGACACAGTACTATGCATACTCAGAGATGAGCAGGGCTCGCCCGTACACTCTATACGCGAGGGCGCTGACCTTTTTATGAAGGCCTTCGTCCCGGACGATGCCGAGGGAGATTACTACCCCGATGATGACGCCAATGGCGACATCATTGGGGAAACTGCAGAAGACGAGCCGCCATTCACCTGGCAGGAGGCATGGGGTGTTTTTCGGGTACTACCAAACAACAAAGCCCCCGGTCCCGATAATGTCGAGGTCATCATTATTAAGATGGCCTGGCCATTATTGGGCACCATATTCCTTCGCCTGGTGAATGCGTGCTTGACGCTGGGTGTCTTTCCTGGGATATGGAAGGAGGGTGAGCTCCGCATCATCCACAAAGGACGCGATAAAGATAAGACCCTTGTGCGCTCCTATCGACCTGTATGCCTCCTCTTGGCGTTCGGAAAGATTTTCGAGCGCCTTCTGCTTGGGAGGCTGCGGCGAACCATTCTAAGTGCCGGAAAGATCTCTGATCGCCAGTTCGGCTTTATGAAGAACAGATCGACAGAAGATGTCATCTGTGATGTTAGAAGAATTGTGGCTGAGCACGATGAACGACTCGTGCTCGCCCTTCTCTTTGACACCACAGGTGCATTCGATAATGTCAGCTGGCCTCTGGTGATCACGGGACTCAGTAAACGTGGCTGTCCTCGGAATGTTCTCGGTGTTTTCGAGCACTATTTCAGCGATATGCATATGAGGATATCGTGAAACGGGGGCAATGTCTCAAATCCGGCGACCAGGGGCTGCCCTCAGGGTGCAGTACTTGGTACATGTGCTTGGAAATTTGTCTTCGACGATCTCCTCAGAATCTTGGAGAGCCTTCTAGGCCGGGACTTCGCGGCTTATGCTGATGACTTACTAGCACTCATCGCCGCGAACTCCCGGAGAAGCCTCGAAGAGAGAGCACAAGTAATTGTGGATGCCATCTCTGGATGGTGCCGTGAAGCTGGGTTAGAGCTTTCCGGAACAAAATCGGAGATGGTTTTCCTCAGGTATCGCAAGCATAGGAGAGAAATTAAAAGTACTCGTAAAATCGGTTCGAACGCTAACAGAGTGGATCCAGCATACGAGTCTGATAGGAATATCAGGGCGCCCGTAATCAAGGTGGAGGAGAAATCGATCTCGCTGAAACGAAGCGTGCGATATCTCGGTCTCCAGCTTGATGAGGGTCTCAGGGTCGGGACCCACTGCAAAAAGACAGCCGACAAGTTGAAAAAACTTATGGCAGCCATCCGTCGTGTCGCACCAAGTAAATGGGGAATAAGCTACCGCACGATGAAAATCCTCTACGGTGGCTTATTCAAAGCCATTGCTGGTTACGCCTCGGCTGGATGGTATGACCTGACAACGGAACATGACAGACGTACGCTTAAGTCTGCCCAGAGACAGGCCCTTCTGGCCATGACAAGGGCATATAGAACTGCGCCCACAGAGGCCCTGTGTGTGCTGGCGGGCGAGATGCCAGTAGACCTCCTTCTCCATTGGATGGAAAATAAGTACTGCATTCGCAATGGCAAAAGAGTTGAGATCGGTGATCTGGTAATTGAGCCGGATCATCTGAATGCCGACTCCGCTGTCCTTGTGGAGTACGAGGTGACAAGACTGTGGCAGGTACAATGGTCGGCTTCCTCGGATGGCAGGATTACACATGAGTGTCTTCCTGATATCCGAGAAAGACTCGGCTGTGCCTGGATTACTCCGGGTTACCACGTATCGCAATTCCTGACGGGTCACGGAGACTTCTCTGCCAAACTCTGGCAGATGAGTCTCGGTGATGGACCGGGATGCGAGTGTAGTTGCACTGAGGAATCCATGGTACATGTACTTACAGCGTGCCCGCGATTCTCTGACCAGAGGCGAGCAATGGAGCTTGCTATCGGATCAGAGATTCGCTGGCCGGATACAGCTAGACTTTTAATGACGGAAAAAATTTCAAAGCATTTACCACGTTTGCGACGGCCGTCACTCAACAAAAGGAGCGCGAGCGTCGCACACGGCGGGGACAGACTGACGTGACGAATGACAGACTTTTGTACAGAAGTGAAACCCTTGTGGCTTGGGGGCGGAACCTCCACGAGGTCCCCGCTGGGTACTTCGCTTGAGAGCGTCTGGGGAAGCTAAAGGCATCCCTGGGCTGTAACAAGCAATGCTAACTGCCCCCTACTCCCTCTGAGGCACTTCGTCTTCTGCCCCTTTTGGTTCGCAAGGACCTTGTAGCGGGAGTTTTTCCTTTCCCCTCCCTTCGGAGGCAACGCGAGTGACTTGGACTTGTCCTTTCACTCGCGCCTCCTCGGCGCGCAGTGGTGGTTAGATTGTGGATAGTTGGCTTATCCCCCAATTTATTGGGCGTGGATTTAAGATCGGGAGTATAGGCCGAAAGGCCCCAGGTATCCCATAGGCCTAAAACGCCTAAGTTAAAGCTACAATCCTGTCCCTATCTACTATCTAGCGAAACCACAGTCAAGGGAACGGGCTTGGAAAAATTAGCGGGGAAAGAAGACCCTGTCGAGCTTGACTCTAGTCTGGCACTGTAAGGAGACATGAGAGGTGTAGCATAAGTGGGAGATGGCAACATCGCCGGTGAAATACCACTACTTTCATCGTTCCTTTACTTACTCGGTTAGGCGGAGGGCGTGTGCCGAGGATTTTAATCCCGGCTGTCACGGTGTTCTAGAACCAAGCGTGTAAGAGTGGTGTGAGGCTTCGGCCGATCGCCGATCATACTCCCGCGTGATCCGA
>NC_046665.1:10617746-10630821 GCF_010883055.1 Belonocnema kinseyi | reverse complement strand
CCTGGTTTCCTCCTGAGTCCATCTTTCCTTCACTCTCTCGGTGTTCGTAGTTTCGTCAATCAACTCCGGGTGCCGATGCCTGACATGCTGTCTCATACTGATATTTATAGGAAAGACTTCTTCACACCCCTTAAAATCGCAAGGAAACTGTATTGGGTCGATCAGAATTTCCTCCTCTGGATGTTTCCATCTCTTATGTAGCAAGAGACCAGTATTCGACTTGCACATCTTGCCGCACCCTTCGAAATCGCACGAGAAACTTAATTCGCGTTAGCGGAGGACTATTAGATACCTCCGCGGAGCATACCTCCATGTCGCTGTACACCTCCTGTACGGTTCTGACAAGAGAGGTGGCCTTTGCTGAAACCTTAGTGGTCTCAGTGCTAGCAAACTCTCTGGCCAAATCCTCAGGGCCGAGAGCTTTCGCAAGGGCGTCCTCAACCATGTCGCCCCACGACACACTTGCGCTGGAGTGAACGCTGGCGCTGGCGTCAGAGTCGACTCCGGCGTTGACGCCGGAGCGGGCGCGAGATAGTCCCGTACTCCCCGGCACATGTCCAGCGAGACCCTCAATGAAATCGCCATGTTTCACAGTTACAACGACGCGAGAGGAGTCTCTCATCGTGGCATCTGCTGCAGGCGACTTGAGTGGTCGCGCGGTATTGGCTGAGATTAATTCGCATTTTTTATGGAAAATAATAGTCGGATTTGTCTCAGACTGTTCCAGTACGCTCGGGGGGCCACTAGGGTCACTTCTAGAGGGGGCACCGAAAAACTTTTCTTTGCCCCCCTCCCCCACCCCTCGAGGGTGTCGGAGTGGCTTGCTGGTGAGTCACGGCACCACGAACGACCGTTTCCGCGCCTAATTTGGCTGCAGGGACCAAAGGGGGCGCAACAGTCGCCTTGGGCCGCGAGTATGAACATTCGCCGCCATGACGCTTTTGTTTAGTTAATTTTATTACAGGCATTCTGCCGACCAAGTTTGTTGCTGGAAGAGACTGGGCCAAATCCGCCTCCAACGGCGAATACTTATTGGTAAGGGGTAGGGGGAGGTAATAACACCATCCCCGCTACACCCCGCAACGGGTTGCTCTGAGTGTGTTAACAATTGCAAAGAATTGTTGTCTGATCTGGTACTTACTTTTTGTTGTCGGTCGGGTGGGTTTTTTGCTGCAGGATCCGCCATCCTGCACACGGGAGCTCCTCACACCACGTCCGCACCACACGACGTCTCGAACGCAACTAGTAGTAGATAGGGACACTTTAATGTATTTCGACATACAAGTATGTACGACTCCATAATCCCGAGGGACACACGCCGCTCCTTCTTTCAAAGGACTCAGAAACTCTGCTCTACATCTAGCAGAACCATCGAGCCAGTGGTGTCGGGTAGCTCTAGCGTGCGGCCAGACTCCGGCGGAGACGGTTATGGAAAAATTACTTGCAAGCTTCGCAGAAGAACTGTTTAAAAGTTTCATTGCGAAGCCAGATCAAGCTGAGAAGACCTAGACGCCTCTTTCGAAGAGAGTAGATTAGCCCCTTACAGGTACACGGATGGACCTGGAAGAGTTACCAGCGGGGACCACGTGGAGATTTATACTCTAAGTTTTTTCCCCCTCAAAAAAGAATGAGGGGGGAGAAGCGTCGCCTGCACTAGCGTAAGTTGAGGCAAACACTAGTGCGAAGCACCCGGGAGCGCAGGTTGCTCGGCCTTTGAGCCGGGGTGCTGCAACCTGCGTTTTTCCGCACTAGCGTAGGACGATGCAAACGCTAGTGCTAAGCACCAGCAGATCCAAGTTGCTCGGTCATACAAACCGGGTGCTGCAACCTGGGTTTATTTGCATTAGCGTAAGTTGAGACGAACACTAGTGCTGGGGCACCCGAAAGCGCAAAGTGCTCGGCCGCACAAGCCAGCTACTACGCAGGCTGCGTCATAGGACACAGAGTTGTGAGCCTTGATGACCTTTTTAAGGATGCTAAGCTGCGAGGATTGCAGTGCCTTCCTTGAGGAGGATCATCTCCGTTTTTCTTGGCGAGAGTTCCATTTTCGCAAATGAACACCACTCTATGATGACATCCACAACCCTTTGGCCGATTTCCTGCACCTTTTTTATGGAATTGCCCGAAATGAGAGCGAGCAGGTCATCAGCGTAGGCAAAAACGTCTTCACCGAGAATTTCTGTAAGACGCTTAAGAAGGCCATCAAATGTTAGGTTCCAGCATGTTGGGCCTAAGACAGAACCCTGCAGGCACCCTTTTGACACCTTTTTCGAAAAACTGTCTGATTTATGCACGAGTGTAACGTGCCTATCGTCAAAATAGTCGGAGATTACTCCGTATATATTTCTAGGGCAATTCCTTTCTTTCAGCTCCTGGAGAATGAGCGGCCACTTTACATTGTCAAAGGTACCAGAGATATCGAACAGGAGCCCCACCCATAGGTCTCTCCATGGGTTGAAACCCTTTCTCGAAACTTGACAATGGCATCCTCCGTTGATCTGCTAGGTCTAAAACCATATTGACAGTCCGCCATCAGCTGTGGTCTCAGGACCCTTGATTGAAGCCGCTTAAGGAGTACCCGTTCAAAGAGTTTGCCGATAACTGATAGTAGGCAGATGGGCCGATATGATTTTACATCACCCGCGTCCCTGTCCTCGCCTTTAAGAAGAACCCTAATCGAGCCCTGCTTCCAGGTTTTTGGAAAAACGTCAAATTGCAAACAGCCATTGAGGAGACGCACCAGATGGGCATCAATTATTGGCCAGGCCTTCTTCAAGACCTTGACCTCGATTCGGTCGAGACCAGGAGCTTTTCCGTTCTTTAGAGTTTTAAGGATCTTACGGACTTCCTGCGCAGTAATTTCAGGCTCATTTTCCGTGTCCGGTGCCGTTGCACTGAAGTCTCTGCCAGACATTTGCTCTGGGGTCTCGGTCTCAGGATCGTCATCAGGCACCAGGGTGCGAAGATACTCATTCGCCATCTCCTCAAGGGAGCTAGTGCAACCGTTTATGGTTTTGATGGTGCTCAGCATCGTTTCAGAGCGAAGATGTTCAGTCTGGAGCTTATACACGTAGCCCCATGGCTCTTCATTGCCAATTATCGTGATAAATTCGCGAATACTGCACTTTTTTGCTGCTTTAATTGCTCTTTTGTAGGTGCGTAGGTGGTTGCGACAGGCGAAATGCTCCAGGTCAGAATTCCCAGTTTTGGCCTGAGCTTGTTGCCGATTTCTACATAGCCTATTAAGTTAATATCTCCATTAGACTTCAGGCGATCTCCACCAATCATTTATGTTGGCTACTGGCAATTGACACTTTACCAGAGCCTGCGACCAAACCCACATCAACCGTGTGCGTCCGCCACAATCAGCTCGTCACCACAGACAGTAACTCCATACAGAGTTAATGTCCGTAGCCGGCAGCAGCAGCCCTCTATCCTTCAGCACGCACTTACATAAGCAATCCAGACAGAAAGACTGCGTCCACCAAAGGACAGACGTCAAGCATCTGTGAAGCTGATTGCAGCCGAACCGACGACTGCTGGCTACTGGCAACAGCATCTCATTCAGCTATCAGCTCGTTCAACGTTCGACGAGCCCCATTACGTTGATCCTGAAGACCAACGCGGGCGTTGTCTATGCACCTGAGCAAGCTTCACCTGGGTTAACCCTTGCGAGTTCCGCCCAAGGCAGCTGTGAGAGGCGCTCAACCGAAGCCGGGTGCCGCACCTCGATAGCCCTGACCCTGGAGCTCTTAGCCGGCAACCCCCACATAATGCGGGGGCTCCGGTTCCGTCTAACGCCACGAGGAGGCGGCTCCAATGGGTACACCGTCTATACAGAGAACAGACCCTTCAAGATCCCCCCGAAGGGAACACCATTCATACGGACTTATAGGAAACATCCTTCGAACTTTCCTTATGGCAAGCAACCCGCTTACTACTTAACAGAAAGAATCTTGAGAACCTCCTTATGGCAAAGCGCTATGTTCACCATTTAACAGGTAGGCTCCTATAAAACTTCCTTGTAGCAAACAGCAAGCTCGCCATCCAACAGGGATTATTTCCAGTGCTTCCTGCAGCACACACCGCGTTCATCACTTAGCAGGAGAATCACTCCAGGTCCATTCCCTTAGGGGTGGTTTCGTTACACGGTAGATAGGGACAGTGGTAATTTTATTCGTCACCGAAATGAGCGGTAATGGAAAA
The DNA here is from genome assembly GCF_010883055.1 of Belonocnema kinseyi. Taxonomy (NCBI): domain Eukaryota; kingdom Metazoa; phylum Arthropoda; class Insecta; order Hymenoptera; family Cynipidae; genus Belonocnema; species Belonocnema kinseyi. The sequence goes on along the minus strand of NC_046665.1, from coordinate 10,626,615 downwards.
ACTAATCGCAAATATTGCAAAGAAGCCTAGGTTTCAATGCAGGATCAGATCGAGCCAAGGTAGATAGGGACACTGGTAATTTTATTCGTCACCGAGGTGAGCGGTTACCTTAATCCGAAGAGCATACACCGCCCTTCCCAGAGGGAAGGCTCATTTTACCCGTCTCTTACCACCAGCGAGGCCAGTTACCGTGAAGATTCGGGTTATGCTTAAACGTGACCGGATTCTCGGCGGAAACGGTGATGGAAAAACTACTCGCAAATCTTGCAGAGAAGCCTAAGTTTCAATGCAGGATCAGATAGAGCCAAGAAGACCAAGGCGCCTATTTCAAGGAGAGTGGATTAGCCCCTCACAGGTACACTAGTGGGCCTGGGAGGGTGTCCAGCGGAGTCCACGAGGAGGTTTCCACTCTTAGTTGCCACCCCCCAATACAATGGGGGGTGGGGTCTACGCCTGTTTCTCGAGGTGCAATTTCTCACACCCCTGCCAGTTTTAAATGGATTTCTCCATTAACCTGTGACTTGCTACGGCCGAGGCACTTTCGTGGACCTCTCCCGGTATCTCACCGGTCGGATGTGCTGCATTAAGGCTACTTCTTTATTTGCAGAGTCAAACCACACATAGGCGTTAGCTTAGGCATAGTTTTGCTCATATTATACATGGTGTTTTTCAGTACCATACTTGTGGATCAAAACAACTGTCATCAGTTCATCGCCGACTCCACGACTCACCATTCCATTTCTCGTTAGTGGGTCCTCACATAGGAAAAACGGCGAGCTTTCGATGAGTCCAAGAGCAGCCTTTTACAGCTTTCGTGGCACAGGGCACCACTGCCAGTGTTAGTTAGACTCCTCTAACAGCCTTTAACTGGTAACAGCCGAGGCGACTCGCGTTCAACCTCTACTAGTATCTCACTAGTCAGATACAACCATATCAGGACCACAGCTCTAAAACGCAAGATAGTAGTGATGACTCCGTTAGAGCTGCAATTGTTTAATCAGAGCCTAGGCTCGTTAGTCTTGCAGTGCATTTTCGTCACGGGCACTCTTGCGACACGCCGTTGCCAATCTTTGTGTGAGTGCAAGCCCTTGACAGTTCCAGGCACCTCGCAAACACGACAAGACTTGGGCGTGTCCAAGTATGACCCTGTATGGTAACTAACTAGGCAGCACAGAGAAATAGAGAGCACTTGATAACTAAACGCAGGGTGGTGATCCCCGGCGCCAATCCACACTTTCGCCCATACATCTCGACCGCCTGGACCTCGTAAGGCCAGGACGGCGTCGCACCTCCACGCTCAACCATTCACCGGCCGGCGCTTCATTGACTAAGGGAGTTACTAATGCAGTAAGCTACATGCTATATCTCTCTGCTGCTTCGTCTAATGAACCTCGGTCACCACTCGACGTGGTGATGAGGAACGCAACGCACAAGACCAGTGACCGAATTTCGCCGCCTCTCCCTGCACACTCCGAAGAGGGAAGTTACAGACGTTGACATCTAGCACGACGTGGACGTATCGATCTGGTACACGTCCAGGGCACTTGTAGGGCAGGCCTTACACGGTCCCTTAGCCGTGGTTTCGCTAGATGGTAGATAGGGACAGTTGTAATTTTATTCGTCACCGAGGTGAGCGGTTACCTTAATCCGAAGATCACACACCGCCCTTCCCAGAGGGAAGACTCATTTTACCCGTCTCTTACCACTAGTGAGGCCAGTTGTCTTGAAGATTCGTGTCATGCTTGAGCGTGACCGGATTATCGGCGGAAACGGTAATGGAAAACTACTCGCAAATCTTGCAAAGAAGCCTAGGTTTCAATGCATGATCAGTTCGAGCCAAGAAGACCAAGGCGCCTTTTTCAAGGAGAATGGATTAGCCCCTCACAGGTACACAAGTGGACCTGGGAGAGTTTCCAGCGGGATCCACGAGGAGGTTTCCACTCTTAGTCACCACCCCCCAAGACGATGGGGGATGGGGTCTATGCCTTTTCGTACTGTCGAGTTGATCAGCACTCCCAGTCAGACACTGGTTGGTCGTTTCCGTTCAACAGTTTTTCGCAGTGGGGTTGACATTAGCCAACCCCAAGGCTAAGCACAAAGGAGTACGGCCTGCTCGGTCGGATGGACCGGGTGCTGCAGGCTGTATACTGTTATCTTCCCTCGTCACGAAGCTCCGACCCCCCTTGATTCAGTTGGACCAATTAAACACTAATACTTCTATCTTCCATTCTCAACCAGAGAATCTCTCGTGCAAACTCGGCGAAGATGGGGAATGTCTCTTTCCTGATCAGTGATTTCACTGTGTCGGATCTAAGCTCACACTTTGCCAGAAGATCGAGAATTGCGACTCTTTGAGGATCGCGTTTTTCACATTCAAATACGATATGCTGCACTGTTTCGACCTGCCCACCCTCACTTGTAGCCACTTCGGCCAGTCTTCGCTCGAAGAGTTTCGCTTTGACTTCGCCGTGGCCTGTAAGCAATTGCGTGGCAGGCTGAAGAATGCCCTGCGTTCCTCTAAAACAAGATCGATTGGAACTGCACCAGCTACCACGCACGCCGCGTCGTGAGACACGGTGTTGTGGGCTTTAATTACCTTTTTAAGAATGCTCAACTGCGAGGATTGCAGTGACTTCTTCATGGTATCGTTCAACAAGTCTGATCATCCGGCCGCTGCGTAAGCAACTATGGGAAGGTGCAGGCCACGGTAGAATGTCCTCATTGCGGGAAACTTCAGACCCCACGTGGCTTTTGCAACACGGGTTAATTTGCCAAACAGCCTTGCAGTGGTCGCTTTCAGGTATTCAACGTGGTATCTGATGTTGAGACCAGCGCCAAAATGAATACCCAGGTACTTTACTTGCTCGCTCAATTTTATTGGTTTCCCATTAATCTTGATCGACGGCTTCTTACCCTTGAAGTTACAAGCCTTGTACCTGATGTTATTTCGCTGACCAGCGTGCTTTGCTTTGGGGTTTCCATTCCCACTCAGGAGGATCATCTCCGTTTTTGTTGGTGACAGTTCCATTTTTGCAAATGAACACCACTCGACTAAAATATCGACTACACGTTGACCAATTCGTTCAATTTCAGCTCTGGTATTACCAGCAATCAAGGCAAGCAGGCCGTCAGCATACGCAAAAACGTCCTCACCGAGGATATCGGTTAGACGTCTAAGCAGACCGTCAAAGGTTAAGTTCCAGCATGTTGGTCCAAGGACCGAACCCTGCGGGCATCCCTTCGAGGCAGTCTTCGAGAAAGTGTCCGATTTGTGTATCATCGTCACGTGTCTATTATTAAAATAGTCAAAGATGACTCCATATACATTCCTGGGACAGTTCCACTGCTTCAGTGCCTGAAGAACAAGTGGCCACCATACGTTATCAAAAGCGCCAGAGATATCGAACAGGAGCCCAACCACGTAGGTTTCTTCATGGGCAGCAACCCTTTCACGAAACCTCACAATGGCATCCTCCGTCGACCTGCCAGGCCTAAAGCCGTATTGGCAGTACGACATCAATTCTGGCCTAACGACCGTTGTTTGTAGCCGCTTCAGGAGAACACGTTCAAATAACTTGCGTTCAAATAACTTAAGACAATCATTAAAGAGCCGCACCAAGTGAGGTCCGATGAGGGGCCATGCCTTCTTTAGGGCCATAACTTCAATCCTGTCTGGGCCAGGAGCTTTATTGTTCTTGAGAGTTTTGAGAATTTTATAGACTTCCTCAGGGGGAATGTCTGGTTCGTCCTCCGTGTCTGGCGCAGTTGTGGCAAACTCTCTGACAGAAACCTGCTCCTGAGTCTCAGTAGAAGGATCATCATCGGGCACGAGCGTTCGAAAATACTCACTTGCCGTCTCCTCAAGGGAACAGGTGTGCCCACTCGCTGTTCTGATCGTACTAAGAACCGTCTCTGTTCGAAGGCGTTCCGTCTGAAGCTGGTAGACGTAACCCCACGGTTTCTCGTTACCGATCTTTGTGATGAACTTACGAATGCTACCCCTTTTAGCGTTCCTAATCGATTTTCTGTACAGGCGGAGGACCCCGCGGAAAGCTACAAGCTCCGGGTAAGAGCTTTGACTATGCTTTGACTATGCACTCAGTAATGGTGTCAGCCATCGCTTCAACATCCTCTTTCCGTTCAACTGGGAGGCCAGCAAGTTTCTCTTCTGCAAGCTCTTTCAAGCTTACTTCGTATGCCTTCACGTCCATCTTTTTCACAGGAAATCGACCGGAGGAGGATACAGAAATGCTAAGTGCCTTCCTAAATCGGATGCCAAAGTCAATAACTCTGTGGTCACTGGATGTCCAATCCACTCGTACATTCCAAGATTCCACAAGAGAAAGTATATTCGAGGTTGCCAATGTGACGTCAATCCAAGATTGACCATTGACACTTTGGAATGTAGGTGGTTGGCACGGATCGTTTAAAACGTGGAGATCATGTTGGACGATGAATTGCTCCAGCTTCACTCCACGCTTCATAGAGATCCGTTGTCCCTTGGGTACAGGGCCCCACAGGGACGAAGATGCGTTCGAGTCCAGCGCCACTACCACTTTTTTCCCTTTCAGGCCTCTCATCACTGCACCGAGGTGAGTGAGATGTCGTTCAATGTCGTCCCTGTATTGAAAGTAGTGAGAGACGACGTAAAATGAGAGGCCAGGGCATCGCACTTCACCGACAATGCAGTGCGTCGTGCAATATTGAGTGATAGGTATGTAGCCGATATCCTTGTTGAAGACTGCCACTGCTGCTTTGGGGCCATACCTGCCTTCCGGCCTGTGAAAGTGCAGGGCAGCTCTGGAACCCAGAGCTGAAATCCTCTTTCCCAGAAAGTATGGCTCCTGAATCAGTGCGATATCGAAGTTGATATCGCACTGCAGTTTAGGCAGCTCATCTGAGACAATCAGTGAACCATTCGCGTTATGCTGCAGTATTCTGATTCGTTGCGGTCGTGTAGTCGAATCATCGGTGGTGCTCTCGCAAGGATCGAGTCCTGCCGGAGGGCGACCTCGCACGAGAAGATCGCATCTGGTCACAACAACAACAGGGGACTTTGTAAGGCCCCAAGGCCTCTACTCATTCGCTTTACCAGATGAGACTCGCTCACGCGAGAGCCAGCTATCCTGAGGGAAACTTCGGAGGGAACCAGCTACTAGATGGTTTGATTAGTCTTTCGCCCCTATACCCAGTTCTGACGATCGATTTGAACGTCAGAATCGCTACGGACCTCCATCAGGGTTTCCCCTGACTTCGTCCTGGCCAGGCATAGTTCACCATCTTTCGGGTCCCAACGTGTACGCTCTGGGTGCGCCTCTACTCGCAATGAGTACGAGACGCCCCGGGAGTGCGGGGTTGTATCATGACGCAACCCATCCTCCCTTAGTCGACGCAAGGTCGACCTTCACTTTCATTACGCCTTTAGGTTTTGCGGTCCCAATGACTCGCGCACATGTTAGACTCCTTGGTCCGTGTTTCAAGACGGGTCCTGAAAGTACTCAAAGCAGTAGCGTCGCCGACCGGTATCATTTTGGATGAGCCTGTCCGAGAACACCGCCGACACATTCACGCGCATTAGTTTCTCAAAAAGTACAAATCTACGCGCATTAGTTTCTCAAAGAAGACAAATCCACGCGCATTGGTTTCTCACACGTATATCCACTCGCATTAGTTTCACAGGCACCTATCCACGCGTATTAGTTTCTCAAATAAACATTCACGCGCATTAGTTTCTCACACGTATATCCACTCGCACTGCTCCCCTCAAAGCAGCCGCTTTGGCAGTATTTGCCGAAGCGACTGATGCGAAGCGTGCAGCACCAATGCGACCGTTTGACGGTTTCGGCTGTTCTGGTGTTTTTTTTTCCTGCGTACTAGGCGCACTTCCGATCAAACGGTCGCCCGCCATCCCCTCACCAGCTGGCGCCGCCACTGTTTTCTTTTCGTGCAGCTCCGAAGACGCCCCTCAAGGCGTGCGTTGCGGATGAGGAGATCGCCCACAACGGATTGAATCTCCCTGAACTTCCCTGTAATGACCTCCATTTGCGACTTGTTGATTATCTTTGTATCATCAGGGCAATAGGCGGCCATATCTCGCTCGATGCTCATTGCCCTGGCTCTGAGGTCCTCCAGCAAGACCTCAGAGGCCGGCACGGCCGGCAGCGACAACTTTTTTTCCTGTGTGGAAGGGGGGATAGGCGCATTCAGCTGCCTTCTCTTCCCTCTGGCCTGTCCGGAGGCTTCTTCATCCGTTGTAGGAGTCGGTGGTGTCGTAGTGGCAGCGCTCCGCTGATCCTCCCTTCGTACGCGGAAGCGTTTACGCGAAAGTTGAGGGCTTTTTATTTCGTCTGCTGAGCATATTTCCATGTCGCTAAGCTCTTTCTGTGCGCTGTTGGCCAAAGAGGTGCCCCCAGCTGAGACCCTAGTGGTCTCAACGGCAGCAAACTCCTCCGCCAACTCCACAGGACCTATAGCATTCCAAATTGCAGCCTCAACCATGTCATACCATGACAAATGCGTCGCTGAATTGGAAATAGCACCTTCCACCGATCTGGAAACGGTCTTCCCTGTGACGTCAGAAAGTGCCGTGCACTTAGTAGCTGCTGCAGATACGGTGGAAGATGCTACTTCCCTCACCACTTCACCCGTGTTACCCCCAACACAGTCGCCAGGGAGAGTGGATACCACGACGCGCGACAAGTCACCCCTCGTGGCAGCCACTTTTGGCGCGCGGAAAGGTCTTACGGGATTGGTCGAGACATTTTCGGGTTTTTTGAGAGAACTATTGGGCGGATCTGCCCAAGACTTTACCAGTACACTATTGGGGTCACTAGGGTCAATTCTAGGGGGAGCCCCCCCCCCGCCCCCTAAGGGGTCCAAATGGGTTCCTGGTGTCTCAAAACACCCTCTACGACCGTTTTCGCGCCCAATTTGGCCTCAGGGGCCAAAGCGGGCGCCACAGTCGCGGCGTGTTCTGAGCACGTGCTTGCACCGCCATGACGCTTTTCTTTCGTCGTCGAAATGACTGGCATTTTTCCGGTCGACTGAATATCTGGCAAAATCGGGGACACATCCGACTCTAAGGCCGAATATCTATTTGCTTGGGGTAGGAGGAGGTAATACTACCCTCCCTGCTACCCCCCGCAACGGGATGCACTGATTCTAACACTTTTTTCAAAGAATTATTAGATGATCTGTTACCTACTTGTGGTAATCGACGCTCGGGTGGCTTCTTTGCAGCGGGATCAGCCATCTTGCGAACGGGAGATCCAGCAACACGTCCGCCTTCTACGACGTGTCGAACGACACTAGTAGATAGGGACAAGATTGTAGCAATGCGTGGTTTTTAAGCCACGCGGGATACCTGAGGCCAAAGGCCTATACTCCTGATGTTAAATCCCATAAATATGTTGATGGGAGTGCTTACTATCTACTATCTAGGTACTAACTTCTGCGCTGCCATGAAAATGCGAATGAAAGGAGGGTAATCCAAATCATCTGCATTGCCTTGGAAGAGAGGGGAAAGGAAAAATTCTCGCTGTAAGGTCCGTTCTAACCAAAGCGAGCAGAAGACGAAGTGCCTCAGAAGGAGGAGGGGCAGTTAGCACTGCTTGTTAGAGCCCAGCGATGTCAGTGACATCCCCAGGCGCTCCCAAACAGAGTGTCCAGCGAGGACTTCGTGAAGGTTCCGCCCCCGAGCCAGCAAGAGCTCTACTTCTGCACCAGTTCTGTCGTTGTCGTTACTGTGAGTCTGTCTGTCCCCGCCATTCGCAGCGGTCGCACTCCTTAATTTGAGTGACGGCCGCCGCCAGAGATTGGCAGAGAAGTCTCCATGACCGGTCAGGAACGACCACTGGCGTTGCCACAGGTCTTTTATTTTGTCATCTACGAGGGAGGCAGAGTCGTCACCCAGCTGATCTGATTCTATGGTCAGATCAGCAACCTGGACGTCTCTGCCTTTTCGTATGTTGTACTGAGCAACCCGATGTGTTAAGAAGAGGGAGATGGGCGCCTCGCCCGCCAGGACGCATAACGCATCCGTTGATGCAGTCCTGTAGGCCCTCGTCATGGCTAAAAGGGCCTGCCTCTGGGCAGACCTGAGGGTGCGTCTGTCGTATTCGTTAGTCAGGTCGAACCATGCGGCCACGGCGTAGCCAGCAATGGCTTTGAATAAGCCACCGTAGATGATTTTCATCGTGCGGTAACTCAGTCCCCATTTACTGGGTGCAACGCGTCGAATGGCTGCGAGTAGTAGTGTCAGGTGGTTGAGTAGTGTCACGCCAGTACGTTCGTTGTAGGCTAGGACGGCCGCGCGCGGATCGTCGCACCGTTGTTTGAAAGCCTTTCGGACGGAGAGCCCAAGCCCGACCAGGACCCCATTGGGACTGGAATAAGGCTCTTGCGCAAGTGCAAGATCGACGCTCTCTATCCGTAGAAGATCGCTCAGCTCATGCGAGATGTTTCTCGCATTCTGCATATTGAGCTGGTATATACCAGGTGTATACATATGAAACCGGTATTGCCATCTAGCGGCCAGTAGGCACACTTGTAGGCACTGTCGGAACTTACCATTTGTGCTAATTGGCGTATTGTCATCTGTCAACAATATCTAATACCAAACATTTCAAGTTTCATATGATATCGTGATTTTTTTCGCTCTTGAAAATGTCGAAATACGTGCCTTCAAACAACGATTTGCGGGGAGCACTCATTTTCTGTTTCCATTTGGGTAAATCGGCGCTAGAATCTCATCGAATGCTTGTCGAATCTTACGGAGAGCATGCTCTTGGTCGAACGCAGTGTAATGAGTGATTTAACAAGTTCAAAAGTGGCAATTTTGATGTGAGAAACGCTGACCGCGGCAAACCAC
>NC_046665.1:10600881-10617646 GCF_010883055.1 Belonocnema kinseyi | reverse complement strand
GGGCGCATACTTTGAATAAAATATTTGTTATCATTTTCTTGAAATAAATGTGTTTTTTTCTTGAAAAAATACCGGTTTCATATGTATACACCTGGTAGTAATAGGCGTGTTGGAGCGCCCCCTATTTGGTGGGATATTTCGACCACCACAGGAACTTTTGTCACGCGAATGGGATGCTGTTGGAAGTAAACTGTTTGTCACGTCACGTCCGTCAGTACAGTCAGAGTCAATTTGTCTGTCCATTTGCTAAATTTAATGGCACCTCTAATCTGCCCAGATGCCGGCCCAAGGCCGACTGGTGAGCAGGGCATGACTTACTGAGTATCTCGTGATTAGCGTGATGGAGCGGACAGCGCAGCGCCTCCACCCCACAAAGAGGTGACCCCTTCTACAGATTGCCTCATGTAGAGAGGGGGAGACTGAGGCGACCCAGTGCACCGAGTCGGACCGTCTCGGGCCAGCTCTAAAGCGGAGCTTGCATTTTTGTTCAAACTCCGCCGAAGACAGACCTTCAAATAGGTCCCCATTCAGTGAATGGATCGCCTCGACGATCTCCGCCTCGCTACAGTCGGCAGAGATGTTGTAGATCATGATCTCAAGATGCAGGGGAGCAGGAAGAGAAGCCTGCAGGCCTCTCGCCGTGAGTGTGGGGTTATTTAAGATTTTTTGAATGTCGGCCGGGCTGGTGGTTTCCACCAGCACGGCGCCATTCCTCATCTTCTTAACCCCACACACCCGTATTCCCTCCCTGACGGGATTCAAGGTCTGCATGATGGTTTTTTTCGTACTTTCGCTGTCGGCCGTGTCGACGTCCTGGCTCTCAGCCAGGGGCCGCAGAACCACGGCTGGGAGAGGCGGACGACGGGGTGGAATACGCGCGGGAGTGGGAGGCTTTTGGGATGGGTGGCCTGTAATACCAGACCCCCGATCGCCATCGGCGTCCACTCCGGCGCACACAGCCCCGCCTCCGCGTCGGCGACCGCCACGTCCGCGCTTCCTGACGGCGATGAATCCCTCAGGATCCTCGCCGGCAGGAGCTTGCTGCGCTGGAGGGCCGCTCTTCAGGAGTTGAGCACCATGCACCAGCCTCGTAGGAGCGGCAGCGGTTGTTCGAGGCGCTGCTACCGGCGAGGCAGCCACCTTAGCGATTGCCGCTTGAGTGACTGCCGCGTAGGATGCAGCACCTTTGCGACCGTCTGACGGTTTCTGCTTTTCGGATATTTTTTTTCTGACGTACCAGGCGTACTACCGATCGAACGGTCGCCCGCCATCCCCTCGCTTGCTGGCGATGGTACTATTTTCGTTTCCCGCAACTCCTGAAGACGCCCCTCGAGGCGCGCATTGCGTATCAGGAGATCACCCACGACGGATTGCATCTCCCTGAATTTTCCGGTTTTGATTGCCATCTGCGACTTGTTGATTTTTTTCCTATCATCAAGGCAGAAGGCAGCCATATCCCTCTCAATCTTCATTGCCTTGGTTCTGAGGCTCTTTAACGAAACCTCAGACGCCGGCAAGGACGACGCCGAAAAGGACGAGGGCTGGGCAGTTGACGCCGGGGCAGACGGCGCCGGCGGCAAGTGCGACCTTACATTCCGTGAGGGAGAATTGGAAGGCGCTTCTAGCTGCCTTCTCTTCCCCCTAACATGCCCGGAGGCTTCCTCATCTGTAGTAGGGGTCGCCGGTGCCGAAGTGGCGGCGCAGGACTATTTGATTCCTCCGCGGAGCATACCTCCATGTGATTAAACACGTCCTGTGCGGTCTTGGCCAAAGAGGTGGCCTTTGCTGAGACTTTCGTAATCTCAGTGGTGGCAAACTCTCTGGCCAACTCCTCAGGGCCGAGAGCTCTCGCTCGGGTGGCTCGGGTAGCTTCTTTGCTGCAGGATCCGCCATCCTGCACACGGGAGCTCGACACAGCACGTCCGCACGCCACGACGTCTCGAACGCCACTAGTAGATAGGGACAGTAAGAATCGCGTTTAATTTTGATTAATCAATCAGGTGATTGGTCAACCAAGTCAAAAAAGTTACGCTAACCAGATTAGCCTGTAACTTCCCCTCTGCGCGAGGGGCGCTCTACCCGTAGCAGACCTCTGCCAAGGGAACGGTTATGGAAAAACCGTTTGCAGATTCTTTATGAAACTTTTACTGTTTTTATAAAGAATCAGATCAAACCAGAAGGCCCCAGACGCCTCTCCTGGGGGAAACAGATTGGCTACTTGCAGGCACACGAATGGGCCTGAAAATATTACCAGCGGGGACCAACTGGGAGGTTTCTGCTTCAAGCCGTAACCTTCTCATCTGCAAACAAACAGATGATCAGGGAACCGCTTCGCCTTTAGCTTTGGAGTTATTTTATTTATTGTAGGATTTTTAAGGTAATTCCAACCTAAGATCTCTAGGAATCTGAATCTGCTCAACAGAGTCCAGACTCTCACAACTGGCTCCGACAAGTCCGCTGCTGTGATCCCCCATATTTACAAATATGTCTAATAGTTTTCCTTCGTCAAATACACTCAGTAATGGTGTAAGCCATCGCTTCAATATCCTCTTTCCGTTCAACTGGGAGGCCAGCAAGTTTTTCTTCTGCAAGCTCTTTCAAGCTCGCTTCATATGCCTTCACGTCCATCTTTTTCACAGGAAATCGACCGGAGGAGGATACAGAAGTGCTGGGTGCCTTCCTAAATCGGATGCCAAAGTCAATGACTCTATGGTCACTGAATGTCCAATCCACGCGTACATTCCAAGATTCTACAAGAGAAAGTATATTCGAGGTTGCCAATGTGACGTCAATCCAAGATTGACCATTGACACTTTGGAATGTAGGTGGTTGGCACGGATCGTTTAAAACGTGGAGATCATGTTGGACGATGAATTGCTCCAGCTTCACTCCATGCTTCATAGAGATCCGTTGTCCCTTGGGCACAGGGCCCCACAGGGACGAATATGCGTTCGAGTCCAGTGCACTACTATTTTTTTCCCTTTCAGGCCTCTCATCACTGCACCGAGGTGAGTGAGATATCGTTCAATGTCGTCCCTATACTGAAAGTAGTGAGAGACGACGTAAAATGAGAGGCCAAGGCATAGCACTTCACCGACAATGCAGTGCGTCGTGCAATATTGAGTGATAGGTATGTAGCCGATGTCCTTGTTGAAGACTGCCACTGCTGCTTTGGGGCCATACCTGCCTTTCGGTCTGTGAAAGTGCAGGGCAGCTCTGGAACCCAGAGCTGGAATCCTCTTTCGCAGAAAGTATGGCTTCTGAATCAGTGCGATATCGAAGTTGATATCACACTGCAGTTTACGCAGCTCATCTGAGACAATCAGTGAGCCATTCGCGTTATGCTGCAGTATTCTGATTCGTTGCGGTCGTGTAGTCGAATCATCGGTGGTGCTCTCGCAAGGGTCGAGTCCTGCCGGAGGCCGACTTCGCACGAGAAGATCGCATCTGGTCAAAACAACAACAGGGGACTTTGCAAGGTCATCAACAGGTTGGTTCCGACTTTTTCTTATTTGACTTTTGTTCATTGTGGTTTTTAGTTTGGTTTTTTTTGCCAGAGGAACACTAGTTCCCCTTTCATTCTAAATATTCCGTTCAACTAACAGTCACCAAAATTGACAATTGAATTGAAGTCTCAAAGTGATGCTTCTCAACGAGGGGGCACACCTGATTCGACAGATTATTCAACAACGATAGGGTTGGCATAGTCTGGTGAGGGACTACGCCGGCCTCTGAGCGCGGTCAGCAGCCACGAGGGGTCTACTGCCGCGTCATCGGCAAAGGAAGTGCCACTTAGAAGCCGGGCGAAAATTCATTGAAATCCACAGAGCCGTCCGACAAGCAAGATTACATTCATCATACGAAGATTGCAACTCGCCCGTAACACGATACGGTCCTTTTCCGGGTTAACACGGCAGGCAGACCTCCAACTTGGCCTATGGCCAGCGAACAAGCGCTGATCAATGGCTCGTTCAACGTTCGACCAGGCCCGTGCAGCATAGGTCACTGTGGGCGTGGTCATTGCACCTGAGCTAGCTCATTTCGGGTTAACCTTTACGGGTTCCGCCCGAGAATGGCTATGAAGAGGAGCTCAGCCGAAGCTGGGTGCTGCACCTCTTTGGCTCATAACCCTGGTCCAGAGCAATGTATCTGGACAGGGCTGCTCAAGGTTGGCTACTGTCAATCGACATTTCACCAGAACCTGCGGCCAACCTCACATCGTGTCGTGAGAGTTCACCACAATCAGTTCGTTGCTACGGGTGAGACTTCTAAGCGCATTAACGCCTGTAACCAATGAATAGACTTTTCTGGACCCTCCTGCAGGGAACAGCGTGCTTACCGACGGACAGGCAAGTTCCTTCAGAACGCTACCTTATGACGAACAACATATCACTGCCTAACAGGAAAAGGTTGTCCAGGATGTCCTTGAAGCAAGCACTACTAATCTCACAACTTGACAGGCAAATCCTTTCGAACCACCCTTGCAGAGACGGCGTGTTTGCTACCTGACAGGTAGAGTTTTTCTAGAACCTTCTTGCGTTAAGCATTGGGCCGTATGCCCAGCAGAAGTATCTTTCCGAGTCCATTCACGTAATGAAGCTAGAGAGAAATAGAGAGTACTTGGTAACTAAGCGCAGGGTGGTGTTCCCCGGCGCCAGTCCGCACTTTCGCCCATACATCTCGACCGCCTGGACCTCGTAAGGCCACGACGGCGTCGCACCTCCACGCTCAACCGATCACCGGCCGGCGCTTCATTGACTAAGGGAGTTACTTCTGCAGTAAGCTACATACTATATCTCTCTTCTGCTTCGTCTAGCGAGCCTCCATTACCCCTCAACGTGGTGATGAGGAACGTAACGCACAAGACTTGGGACAAATAGTCGGAGATTACTCCGTATATATTTCTAGGGCAATTCCTCTATTTCAGCTGCTGGAGAATGAGCGGCCACCATACATTGTCAAAGGCACCAGAGATATCGAACAGGAGCCCCACGAAATAGGTTTCTCCATGGGTTGAAACCCTTTTTCGAAATTTGACAATGGCATCCTCCGTTGATCTGCCAGGTCTAAAACCATATTGACAGTCCGACATCAGCTGTGCTCTTAGTACGCTTGATTGAAGCCGCTTAAGGAGTACTCGTTCAAAGAGTTTGCCGATAACTGATAGTAGGCAGATGGGCCGATATGATTTTACATCAACCGCGTGCCTGTCCTCGCCTTTAAGAAGAACCCTAATCGAGTCCTGCTTCCAGGTTTTTGGACAAACGTCAAATTGCAAGCAGCCATTGAGGAGACACACCAGATGGGCACCAATTATTGGCCAGGCCTTCTTCAATATCTTGACCTCAATCCGGTCGAGACCAGCAGCTTTTCCGTTCTTTAGAGTTTTGAGGATCTTACCGACTTCCTGCGCAGTAATTTCAGTCTCATTTTCCGTGTCCGGTGTAGTTGCACCGAAGTCTCTGACAGACATTTGCTCTGGGGTCTCGGTCTCAGGATCGTCATCAGGCACCAGGGTGCGAAGATACTCATTTGCCGTCTCCTCAAAGGAGCTGGTGCAACCGTTTATGGTTCTGATGGTGCTCAGCACCGTTTCAGAGCGAAGACGTTCAGTCTGGAGCTTATAAACATAGTATGTTGAGTATGGTGAGTTTCTTGTTCCACCAGGGGTGAGACTTCCTAAACACCTTCTTAGCAGGCATCGAAGCCTCACAGGCCGTTACTAAGCTCATAGTGATAGAGTCAGCCATCAGCTCGATATCAGCTTTACTTTGGAGTGGAACGTCAGCAAATTTCTCTACCACCTGTTGTTTCAAACAGGTTTTAAAAATCTCATTCATCTTTTTTACTTGGAATCTTGTTGAGGGAGGAGTGGGAGTTCCGGTTTCCTTCGTAAAGCGTATGCCGATGTCGATAACTTTGTGGTCACTGGAAGTCCAGCCAACAACGGACAATCCAAGACCCAATAAATGGCATCATATTGGATATGGCCAAGGTGACATCAATCCATGATTGCCCATTTACAGTCTGGAAGGTCGGTGGCTGGTGCGGGTCATTTAAGACGTGAAGTTTGTGCTGAGCGATGAATTGCTCAAGCTTCTCTCCACGTTGGACTGATATCCGTTTATTCTTTGGCGGGGGCCCCATAATGAGGAGATTGCGTTTGCATCCAGTGCCACAATCACTTTCTTTCCTCTCAAAGCGATCATGAGCTCGTCGAGGTGGGATAGGTGCTGTTCAATGTGGTCTCTGTATTGAAAATAGTGAGAGGCGACATGGAACGAGAGGCCAGGGCATCGAACTTCACCGACGATGCAGTGCTTCGTGCTGAGTTGTGTAACGGGAATATAACCATCTCTTTATTGAAGACGGCCACGGCCGCTTTGGGGCCGTACCTGTCCACACACTTACTGTGCACGATGGCCCTAGATCCTAATGTTGGTATTTTGTTATTATAGGAGTACGGCTCCTGAATCAACGCGAGGTCAAATGCGGTGTCGTATTGCAACTTGCGCAGTTCATCTAGAATTGTTGATGAACCTGCTGCGTTATGTTGCAGAATTCTTATTCTATTCAATCGGCTGTTTGTTTTTTCGGCGGCATTATCACTTTGATCGAGACCTTCCGGGGGCCGATTCCACGTGGGAAGTTCACATCTGGTCAATATTACGACTGGATTATGTCAAGGGTCACTAGCAATCTGAGTCCAATTATTTTTGATATTTATTTTCAATTTACCCATATTGTTATTGTGTTTACTGCGGATCTAAAATACACAGGAGGGCGGTTACCGCTTACGACCTCCGGGAGAATATTATAATTTTATACCGGGTAGTTTGGCCCCCAACCTCACATTCGCTTCCGTTCAAAGACAGAGTTTTAAGCCCCTCTGCCAAGCCCACCATCACGGAGGTACAACTAGGTTAGGCTATAAACTTCCTCCCTGGCCCGCCGTTATGTTTCGTATTTGGAGAGAGCCCACGAGCCCACTTCCCCATTTGCACCCCCCTTTTCCGCTGTACTTAGCTGAGCTCGCTGCAGCGGGCCGCCCCGAAGTCCCAGTCCATACATTTCAATATGACCTAACCTAATTTTAATCCGATTCAGCCTGGTTCAATTTGGTCCAGTTCCATTGAACCCAACCCGAAACAGCATAGTCCAATCAAATCCAAATAAATGAGTTTAGTTTAATTTGTTTTAATTTAATTTGGTTTAATTTATTTGAGTTTTTTTAGTTAGTTCAGTTAATTGTAGCTACACTTAATCTAATTAATCTAGTGCAAAGGAGTCAAGTGAAATCAACTTGACTTAATTTAGTTAGCTTGATTCAGTTCAGTCTATTTTAATTTAACTTGATTTAATTTGGTTTGAATTAGTTTAGTTTTAATTCATTTTAGTTAGATTTTAGCTTTGTTTAGTTTAATTTAGTTTTATTTTAGTTCAATTTAACTTAGTTCAGTTTCGCATTACTTTTATTTTATTTTATTTAAATAAACCTCAATTTGATTTAGTTTGATTTAGTTTATTTTGGCTTAGTCTACAATTCAATTCAATTTATTTTACTTTGGTATAGTTTAGTTTCACTTGATTTAATTTAATTTAATGTAGTTTAGTTAAATTTAATTCAATTTGATCTGTTTTGGTTTAATTTAATTTAACTTAACTTAAATTAAGCTTAGTTTAATTTGATTGAGTTTAGTTTAGTTTAATTTATTATAGCTTAGCTTAATTCAATTTAACTTATTTTAATTTATTTTAGCTGAGTTTAGTATAATGTAGATTAGGTTACCTTTAATTTAATTTAGTTTGATTAGTTTGTTTTGATTCATATAGTTTAGTTTGATTTAATTCGGTTTAATCTTTAACGTAATTTCGTTTTATCTGCTTTCATTTAATTTAATTTGATGTGAGATGGTTAGTTTAGTTTAATTTAATTTAGTTTAATTTAGTTTAATCTGTTCTGATTTGCTTGATTTGATTGATTTTGATTCTGATTTGATTTTCGCTTGTTTTCTTTCCACCGTGCTGCACCCCATGATGTCACTTTATTAACGTTGTAGGAGTAATTTCATAATTGTTTCGGCCCTTTATTCGTGTGAGTCCGTCCATCCCTTCCCAGTTATCGCAGCGCAAGTGCTCTGTTTTCGACGTGCATTCCTCAGCTATGTATCAGTGAGTACTTGTAGAACACAAACACCCATATCACATCGACATGTCATCACTGCAGCGTTACGCTGCGGGTTTTGTGACAAGATATTTCGGGGGCAGCCCACCCTTACTCTACTAGAGTTATCTCTCTTGTTGGTTGGGGAAGACACCCCTGTCATGCACCGCAGTTTGGTAAGGCGCTCTGTTTATGCGTGCATTCCTCAACTATCTATCAGTGCGTACTGATAGAACACCAGGTCTCATATCACGCTATGTTTGTCATCAATGCACCCACCTTATGCAGATGCATGTTTAGAATTTACAGTTTGGATTCTGTAACTTTACAATGTGAGATATATGTATGATGGACATCATGCGCCCCAGCAGTTCCGGTAAGGTTTATTGTTGCTTTTAGTTGGGATTTGTTTAATAATAATAATAATAATAATAATAAATTTAATAATGTTATTTAATTGTAATTTTCATAGTAAAGTAATTTGTGTTTCAAGTGAGCCTCTATGGGTTTTAAGATGAGCGTTTTCATACAGTTTTGGAAAGTTATGTTTAGAATTTTACTTTTTATTGGCTGGTACATTTACCATGTTTAGTTATATTAGTACTATTTTGACTAAATACTTATACGTATGAGTAAGATTTACCTTATAAGAATATTAGAGTCTCTCTTTACCCTACGGACTCTTTAGGGTGCACAATGAACGACCACGTATCCAGTTTTAACGGGTGGGTTATGTGTATTTGGTTAAGAATATCAGCAGAGCATTTCGGAAGAGTTACGTGGGGGATACGTACATTCCCTATATATGCAAGATGGCTCTCGGAGCCACTGCCCTAGTGAGGTTGTATGAGGTTAGAGGAATGTTCCAATGTTTGTATGCTAGCTGGAGAGGACTACACAAAAGGATGATCTAGTTATAAATTAAGGATTTTCAGACAGATGTGAAGATTGCACTTAACAGTGATGAGACTTTACCCTACTTGACCTGCCAGATTAATAAATTAGCACCGTAGATGAAAGATGTCGCAATACTTCACTGTACAGTGCACAGTGACGCGACCCGTCAAAATCGAAAAACGTTATTTTCTGCCGCAATTCGAGATTTTTTACCACAAAAACACTTCCACTTGAACGCGGTGGTATTCCGAACACGATATGACACAAAGTTTCACGAAAGTCGAAGAATTAATAACAAAAATAGAAATGACGCTGTTTGACCGTACAGTGTACAGTGACGCGACCTGTCAGGATTGAAAACGCTACTTTCTGCCACAATTCGAGATTTTTTTACCACGAAAACACTTGCACATGAACGCGGTGATATTTCGAACACGCCATGACACAAAGTTTCACGAAAATCGAAGAATTAATAACGAAAATAGCAATGACGCTATGTTTCACTGTACAGTGTACAGTGACGCGACCTGTCAGAAATGAAAACGCTATTTTCTGCCACAACTCGAGATTTTTTAACACGAAAACACTTGCACTTGTTCGCGGCGGTATTCCGAACACGATTAGACACATAGTTTCACGAAAATCGAGGAATTAATAACGAAAATAGCAATGACGCTATGTTTCACTGTACAGTGCACAGTGACGCGACCTGTCCAAAATGAAAAACGTCATTTTCTGCCACAATTCGAAATTTTTTACCACGAAAACACTTGCAAAAATCCCAACAAAAATTGAAGGGAGTGCTTACTATCTACTATCTAGGTATTCACTTCTGCGCTACCATGGAAAAGCGAATGAAAGGATGAAAATCCAAATCATTAACATTGCCTTGGAAGAGAGGGGAACGGAAAAATTCCCGCTATAAGGTCCGTTCCAACCAAAGCGAGCAGAAGACGAAGTGCCTCAGAAGGAGGAGGGGGCGTTTAGTACTGTTTGTTAGAGCCCGGCGATGCCAATGATCTCCCCAGGCGCTCCCAAACAGAGTATCCAGCAGGGACCTCGTGGAGGTTCCACCCCCGAGCCATAGGTGGCTCCACTTCTGTACCAGTCCTGTCTATGTTCGTAACTATGAGTCTGTCTTTCCCTGCTGCATGCGGTGGTCGCACTCCTTAATTTGAGTGACGGCCACCGCAAACGTGGTCAACTCTTTGAAAATCGTGTCAGAACCAACTAGTATCTGTGCAGTCTCAGGCCAGCGAATCTCCGAGCCAATAGCAACTTCAAGAACTCGCCTAGGATCAGAGAATCGCGGGCACTCTGTGAGCACATGCACCATGGTATCCTCCTGAGAACCACACTCGCACTCCGGCTCGCCACCGAGACTCATCTGCCAGAGTTTGGCAGAGAAGTTACCATGACCAGTCAGAAATTGCGAGACATGATAATCCGGAGAGATCCATGTGCTTCCTAGTCGAGTTCGGATGTCAGGAAAACACTCATATGTAATCCTGCCATCCGCAGAAGTCGACTATTGATGCTGCCACAGGTCTTTCATCTTATTTTCTACGAGGGAGGCAGAGTCGTCACCCAGCTGATCCCATTCAATAGTCAGATCAGCTACCCGGACGACCCTGCCTTTTCGTAAGTTGTATTGTGCAACCCGTTGGGACAAGAAGAGGGAGATGGGCACCTTGCCCGCCAGAACGCACAACGTTTCCGTTGATGAGGTCCTGTAGGCCCTTGTCATGGCCAGAAGGGCCTGCCTTTGGGCAGACCTGAGGGTGCGTCTGTCATGTTCAGTCGTCAAGTCAAACCATGGTGCCACCATGGTGCCACCATGGTGTCAAACCACAGGTGCCCTGAGATTCTTTTTCGGCTCGTATAATGGATCTCTCCTGTTGGCATTTGAGCCGATTTCACGAGTTCTGTTGACAGCTTGCTTATGCTTTTAGTATCTGAGGAAAATCATCTCCGTTTTTGTCCCAGAAAGCTCCAACCTAGCGCCTCGACACCATTCAGCAATGGCATCCACAACGAGTTGTGCTCTCTCTTCAAGGCTGAGGACGCTGAGGACGTTCTTAGGACAATCACGCTTATTAAGACCACGGATTATCAGTGGCCATCTGACGTTATCGAAAGCTCCTGTGATGTCAAAGAGCAGGCAGAGCACGAGTCTTTCATTGTGCTCATTTACTATTCTTCTGACATCACAGGTGGCATCTTCTGTCGATTTAAATCTCATGAAACCGAACTGACGATCCGAGATCTTACCAGGTCCGAGAACGGTTTTCCTCATTTGGCCAAGAAGCAGGCGCTCAAAAATCTTCCCAAATGCCGAGAGAAGGCACGCGGGTCGATAAAAACGAGCTAGGGTCTTATCTTTATCTCGGCTTTTAGGGATGATGCAGAGCTCTCCCTCCCTCCATCCGCTACTTCCCCAATGATGTCAGTAACATCATAAGGGTAGTGTGCTTCCCCATCACCGTCAGGGACGAAGGCCTTCATAAAAAGGGCTGAGTCTCAACAGATTGTAGCGTGGTAACTGCTCCACCGAGTACAGCACCCCGCCGGTTAACTAAGTTGTATAAAAAGGATTCCGAGTCTCGACTTTGAATTTGGTATACCCATGATCGACGCTCAATTCGACAGTACGAAAGAAGCAGGTCGCAGCACCCGGTCCATTCCGACCGAGCAGCCTGTACTCCCTGGTGCTTAGCCTTGGGGTTGGCTAATGTGAACTCCACTCCGAAAAACTGTTGAACGGAAACGAACAACCAGTGTCTGACTGGGAGTGCTGATCAACTCGACGGCACGAAAAGGCGTAGACCCCACCCCCCATCGTCTTGGGGGGTGGTGACTAAGAGTGGAAACCTCCTCGTGGGGCCCGCTGGAAACTCTCCCTGGTCCACTTGTGTACCTGTGAGGGGCTAATCCACTCTCCTTGAAAAAGGCGCCTTGGCCTTCTTGGCTCGATATGATCGAGTGATCCTCACTGGTGGTAAAAGACGGGTAAAATGAGTCTTCCCAATGGGAAGGGCGGTGTATGATCTTCGAATTGAGGTAACCGCTCACCTCGGTGACGAACAAAAATTACCAGTGTCCCTATCTACTATCTAGCGAAATCACGTAGGGCCAATTGGGCCGAGTAGGGCTTGCCCTATGAGTGCCCTGGCTGTGAACCAAACCGATACGTCCTCGATCGTGCTGGATGGGCAACACCTCTACCCTCCCTCTTTGAAGTGAGTAGGGAGAGGCGGCTGAAGTTGGTCCCTGGTCTTGTGCGTTACGTTCCTCATAACCACGTTGAGGGGTGATCGAGGCTCGCTAGACGAAGCAGCAGTGAGATATGGTATGTAGTTTACTGCAGGAGTAACTCCCTTAGTCAATGAAGCGCCGGCCGGTGATTGAACGTGGAGGTGCGACGCCATCCTGGCCTTACGAGGTCCAGGCGGTCGAGATGTATGGGCGAAAGTGAGGACTGTCGCCGGGGAACACCACCCTGCGCTTAGTTACGAAGTGCTCTCTATTTCCCTCTAGCTTCGTTACGTGAATGGACTCGGAAAGACACCTCTGCTGGGCAAACGGCCCAATGCTTAACGCAAGGAGGTTCTAGAAAAACTCTACCTGTCAGGTGGCAAACACGCCGTCTCTTCAAGGGGGGTTCGAAACGATTTGCCTGTCAAGTTGTGAGTATAGTCGTGCTTGCTTCAAGAAAACACTGGACAACCTTTTCCTGTTAGGCAGTGATATGTTGTTCGTTATAAGGTTGCGTTCTGAAGGAACTTGCCTGTCTGTCGGTAAGCACGCTGTTCCCTGCGGAGGGGGTCCAGAAAAGTCGATTCACTGGCTACCGGTGTTAATGCGCACAGAATTCTCACCCGCAGCAACGAACTGATTGTGGTGAACTCTCACGACACACTGTGGGGTTGGCCGCAGGTTCTGGTGAAATGTCGATTGACAGTAGCCAACTGTGAGCAGCCCTGTCCAGATACATTGCTCTGGACCAGGGTTACGAGCCAGAGGTGCAGCACCCAGCTTTGGCTGAGCTCCTCTTCATAGCGATTCTCGGGAGAAACAAGTAAAGGTAAACCCGAAATGAGCTGGCTCAGGTGCAATGACCACGCCCACAGTGATCTGTGCGGCATGGGCCTGGTCGAATGTTGAACGAGGCTGATAGCTGAACGAGATGCTGTAGCAAGTAGCCAACAGTCGTCGGTTTAGCTTTAAATCAGCCCAACAGTTGCTTGTTTCCTGTATTATGGTGGTTGCGGTCACTTGGTCTAGATTGCCTATGTAAATGGGTGCTGAAGGGCGAGGATTGCGGCTGCCAGCCACTGGTGTTAATCTCGTATGGATTAACGCCTGTGGTGCCGAGCTGATTGTGACGAACACTCACGACATAATGTGGGGTTGGTCGCAGGCTCTGGCAAAAGCCAATAGTAATAATAGTATATGTCTAAAGGCTAAAGGTCTAAAGGTCACCAAGGTGAAAATGAATCACGCCGAAACTTTTCAGATTTTTCAACCCTATTTATTCAAGAAATACTATCTAACAAACCATGTAAAATCAATCATAATGAAAAAAATAATACTTCAGATCACAGTAGAGTCGACAAAATAAGGCAATTGCTACGCTTAGATCATTTAAATCAAGAAGATGAAAAACATATCGAGAAACTCATTTCATTACATGCGGACGTATTCTATATACTGGGTGAACCATTAGAAGAATCAACTTTAAAAAAAGAAACTATTTTTAATTGGACAGAAAAACAACAATGCGCATTTGACATAATAAAAGACAAACTTTGCGAGGAGCCGGTATTACAACGACCTGATTTCTTTAGCGGAATATGATTTCGATGCAGTGTATAAGGCGGTAAAAACAAACGTCAATGTGGAAGTTCTTTCAAGAAATCCAGTAGATAATTTTAAGGAAACATAAGAAATTCAAGTGAAATTTGTAAGGCAAATGATATTAAAGATAATTTTAGTATAGAAAATAATCAAATAGCAGTAGAAGATTTGTATTGTTATGAAAAAGCAGGTTATAATTAGATTGAAGGAAATATTGTAAATAATAAGGAATGTATGCAATCGGAAGTCGAAACTAATTATGTAAAATTATTTCATGCAAATGATCAAACATTCTCGAAAGTAAAATCAGTGAATTATTACTTAAGAGATATCCTGTTAAAAATTCGCATTATACCTGAAAAATTGAAAATAAATGGCAATTCTGAGCCTAAGAATACGAAATGGAAAACTATGCTAACTAGGGGGCAATTAAAAAAAAACAAAATTAGGTAAATAATATCAGCGAATTGAATGTGAATCTGATCCAGAGTATACTATTGCTAAAAATAAGAAAAGGCAAATTAAGAAACAAGATGAACAAAAAAATTCTATGAATAATGATTCAGAATCATTTTCTGAATTCTCAGGCGGCGAAGCAGAACTGGATTTAATTGAAAATACCAATATACAAAATCATGATACAAATGAAAGCCCATTTGAGCTAGATATTTCAGAAAATTTAAACGGAAATAACTCATTCGAAAATCGTCCTCCCCCCAAACCACCCCCTGAACAACCCGGATATCCAGATTAGCCTATCTATCCATAAAAAATATAAATGAATGCCATAACCAATTAGCCATGAGAAGAGATAATTATGCATATTTTCTTACCACGCAAGGAAAACCTCGAGACAACGATTCAGAGCTTTGAGCAAAACGCGGAGAAATTTACAAAAAGGATTAGCAAAAGAAATTCACAAATGTCAACAATATCACATAGCATTATCAATTCAATCTGCAAATAAAACTAATTTAAATGAAACTATCGAAATTATTCAATTAGCAGTTTATTCTTTACACTCTATGGTAGAAAAATTAAAATTGAGATCGATCAGTGTAGGAAAAACTAAATTGATTAATAATTTTCCTAGAGATTATGCAATTGGCTGAATCGGTGATTCTATTTTTTTTTTGTCAACTTCTTTCTTCAATCTCTCCAACAAAACAGTTACGTATACTTTACACAATGTTTGCATCAGCGTAACACTCATATAATCTTTAACCTCCTCCCCTTTGCCTCTCTTTACTATTGGTATCCCTACACCTTATTTCCTTAATTCTGGCAACCTCTCTCCAATCTCTAGCACACATTATCTATGTTCATTCCTTCAGTTCCGTCCGTCAATAATTTCAGACTTTATTTTGCATCTCATCTATATCAGGTGTATTTCCATCTTACATTATTTCTAACACCTTGACTATTTTTTCCCTTGTTATGTGCTCTTCCTCATATCTTTCTTTACCATTTTGTCTTCTTTGCGAACTTTTCTCTCTACCCCTCCTACCAAATCAAAAAAATATTTGTTCCATTCTACCGTTTCGAAATCCTAGTATACTCTTTTGTTCTTTTTCTCTCTCTATTTACTACCCTAACAACCTCTTCATCCATCCTAGGCTTCTCTGCTTCTTCCTCAAACCTTTTATTCTCTCCCTCTATCTTTTTATTACACAACTCAGTATACTCCTACTTTTTTCTCCTATATTCTTCTCCATTACTTTTTTCCTTTATCTTAATATCTTTCTGATTTCCTTTTTTCTCCTTTTACAATCCTCGTCGCATCCACTTCTATTCCTCACTTTACAAACTTCATTTTTCCTTGTGCATTCTAATCCTCTTTTTAATTCGCCTACCACTTTTTTCATCATCTCGTCCACATTTCCCGCTCTCATTTTAATATTTCTGACCTTTTCCATAAACTGCTCTTTTCCTTGCATCAACCAATCCCCCTTTCCTTCTCTTTTTACCTGTGCTCCCTTTTTATCCATATTGCTATTAATTTTTTCTCACATTAATGCCACTATTAGGGGAAAGTGATCCGAATCAATAAAATCACCTACCTGTAGTTTCTTGAACTTCTCTTGAACCACCTTTACCTACTGTCACCACATTTTAAACCAAGAGATTCCCGATGATAGCTGCAGGCCGTCGCGTGCACACCCTGAGCATCCAGGATACATACTATCTAGTCCTTGGGTCGCTCCTTGGGTCAAAGTTCACAATAAAATTTTTTGGTTCCGTCGTTAACAATTTAAAATGTTGATAAAAATTACATTTCCTGCTATTGTAAAAAGTTGTGAAGTGGTCGTGAAGTGGTCGTCGGGGCCGGTGTGCCATGGACTCGGCTTGTCTACCTATCAAAGCCAAGACTGGGCGCGGTCAAAGCGAGGGCGTGTCGCCGGGCGAGACACTTCGTCTTGTCGAGGTAAAGCTCTATCACGTTGTATCCTGCGGGACTCGGATCGACGTTTCCGTATGTGCGGTGTCGGAGGCTAGGTGATCGGCGAGGCCAGACCCAGGCTGAGGGTTTCTGACTCGCTGTCCGAGATTGCGAAGTCCGCCGCCAGTGTCCTTTCGCCAGCGGATGGCAAGCAAGTGGCAACTCTATCCCGTTGCGGCCGTAGCGTTGAAGCAGTCACAGGCCTGGAGGCGGCTTCTTGTAAAAAGTTGAGGTACTGCTTTAGACTTCTGCGGGCTCGACTGGGAGGTATCTTCTTGGCCTTCTTCGATGGTACAGCATTTATCTGCGAAGAAACCGACTGCTGTATTTTGCTAGCAGGCGGCAGGAGGTAAGAGGAGGAGGTGATCCACTTGCTGCAATTTTCTAGCAGGTATGGGGGGGGGGGG
>NC_046665.1:10561791-10600781 GCF_010883055.1 Belonocnema kinseyi | reverse complement strand
CCAGCAGGTGGGGAGGGCGGAGAAGATAGGAAACGTGTTTCTGTATTTTTCTAGTAGACAATGGAAGTAGTGTGAAAATAGACTTATCTTCAGGATCTCAAGGACCTCTTCTCCGGGAGTAAAAGGTACAACGATTGTACTTTCAAAAACTTTATTTTTCACTAGGTATTCTCACAAACGAGTCGTTGTCGTAGTCGAGGGTTTTCTGTCTACTATCTATTGCGGGTCCCCTTTTAAAGGAAAAGCATCGTCTAAAGAGAAGAGGGGCTCTATTTTTTAATCACAGTTTTTTAAATGAGCCACTACCTTCACTCATTGCGTTTGTAAGGGCTGGTTAGTGCTTCCTCCTTGTCACTCTTGGCAGAGTGTCTCATTCTCTCTTTCTAGCTTGTTTGGCTAGGACTAACGGAAGGGTTAAAAGCGTGGGTGTGAGGGGAGTGATGGATCCTCTTCTTTCCTGCCGCCATTCGCACTTTCTCCTGATTTTCCGGGCTAGGGCGGCTGGAGGCCGAGGTGGTTGGAGAGAACCAAGTGTCGTTCTTTCTGGGAGTGAGAGTGAGAGCCGTGCGTAAAGCTGTATGATACTAAATAATTAGAAAAGGAGATCTTAAAATTGGTTGCTTTCATTTTTTGAACTGTAGCTTGTGAGGATGGATTTTTTTATCGAGTTTCAACTTGCAGGTTTAGCGCAGTGGTTAAGACTCCCGACTAATAGGCGATAAATTTAGGTATAGATATGTGGGTTCGATACCCCGTAGCGTTTAGAAATTTCATATGTAATATAATGTTAAAAATGTAATAAATGCTTTCACTCTAAACAGGACTATTAATATTTAAAGTCAAAATATTCGTAATCGATTTGTATTTATTTTTAAATACCCTTTTTGTCATATCGTTGAAATATAGCAGTACGGTACTAGTCAGCACTGACACAGTACTGCACCCATTGTGAATTTCCTATTGGGGCAGTACTGTGTCAGTAGCAATATCCAGTGCTGGGCCAACACTAGCGGCGCAGTAGAGAATAGCGCTATCATCCCAGAGTTACGCCAGTGCAGATTCCAGAACTAACAAAAAACTCATAAGGGCTTCATGATGGCAACCATGAGGGCTCTATGATGGCAACTATCAGGGACCCCTTTGGAGTAGCATGTCTTTGTTATGAGGGGCCTCGCCTGGATTACCCTCATGGATTCCACAACAATTTTTACTCAGTTCAATGATTAAAAACAAATTTTATTTAATTATTTTATTAATTTTTCAATATTTTTTAATTTCTTTCAATTCTCTTGATTGATTTTTAAATTCAGCTTGATTTTTCATGAATTTCATTGAGTTCTTATCGTTTCCCTTAAACTTTTCTAAATTCACTCAAAGTTTACGGAAATATATATGATTTTTTATTTAGAAATATCACAATTTATTTCAATTCTTTTGAATTTTATTATAGTGAATAGTTGCTGCTTCGGTTAAGAACTAGAACAGTTAGAAAAATTTGAAGATTTGAAAATATTTCTTTCAATTCACACTGAATTTTATTAAATTCTTTAAAATTCTATTGAATGTTCTAAGTTCATTTAAATTCTTCTAAATTTACTGAATTTCACATTAATTTTATTATTTTATTTGCAAAAGTTGTTATGTAATTGATCCTTAGGTCTTTTACCCTTCGATGAATTCTTTAGTCCAGGAATATGGTACTTTCACACCGTATTAAGTAGGTAATGGGCGATTTTTTGCTGAAACAGTTTATTAAGGAGTCCTACGAAAAAGTCCAAGTATTCTAGATATTATACCCGTGCGTCCCGGAGATATTTTTGAAAAAAGTTCAAAAAATCGTGTTTACGGAGACTGACCCCTTCCATTGCATTTTAGAGAAAAATGTTCAACACCAAAATTAAACTAGAGAAAATTCTGACAAACTTGAAGATAAGAAAAACCTTTTATGTTCAACAAGAGTTCAATTTCACGAACAAAAATTTAAAAGTTAAATTCAGGTAGAGGCAATTTGGGGTAATTTAGAAAAATGCAATGATCTAGCGCTAATAGCTCATAATTTATAGCCTCACAAAGTTGACCGCTTTTGACCTATTTTTCAGGGCAAGTTACTCGTGTTCAGCTTTTTCAAAATACTTTACTTCTCCGTCAGGCTACATAAGTGGTGCGAAATAAAAAGTTGCAGCGCAAGAAATTCTGCGTAAATCTAAAAAAAAATATATAATCTTCTAGTCTTCACAGATCAAGAGTTATGACTCTTTAAAGAAACATAATGTTTTGCTAGTTCACTTTTTCTCCTTTTTTGTTGAAAAATAATAGATTTTTCAACAACTAGTTAAATAATACGCTTCACTCTTGCAATTGTGTGCATATTTTATGTATTTACTTTGTGAAAATTACTACTAGAATATCTATTCTCGAAATGAAATGAAAAGAATACAAATTAACTGATTTTACATTGTTTATTTACTATTGATAAAAAATCATATTAAATGTCACGTCCCGACAAAATAGGCGAGGGTAGTTTATTAATGGGAGTAGTAAGGGAGGTTAAAGGGCTAATTAAGTCAGGGTGGTAAAGCTACCTTTCAGTCTTGAAACGGCAGGAGAAGATTTGTGGTGCCGATGATATCCCCGATAATTGCTAGAATTTCATTGGAATTCTACCGGGTGGTTTAAGTTGATGTTTGTTGAAAATGATGACCCGATGATTTGACTAATGTTTTATATTCACCGCATCGGCCAGTAATGGTAGTGGATGAGTAATAAATATGTTCAACCGCAGTGTTCGACGCTCGCATCGTCTCTTCTCTTGATCCTTCAGGGATATAAAATATCTTAATCATAATTTGTATATTAGGTCAGACGCTTTTTAGTCTCAGTATCTGACTACATAGATGTTCTCCCACTGCGTGGACTACCCATTAATGGTAACGAAAGCATATAATTATAATGAAACGCTATTATTGTTTTTAAGCACGCGTGTGTATTTATACTTTATATTTTCGGTTTTAGCTTTGTTGTCGTTTTAAACTATTAAAGTATAAATACACTCGTAAGCTTATAATCCTAACTATAAAAATTGTATACCGGTACAGCGTGAAACTGTAGTTTCTCAATGATCGAGCATTGGTATTTCACCGGAGCTCTCAGAGTTCTTATTCCTACATTGTAACACTACACTTATGGACCGTAGCACAGTTACCATAATTAGATTTTAGCTCTAGGTAAATCAGTGACTTGCCCATGCGCTCTGAGGTTTTATCTTTCTAGGGTAACACTGTAAATATTTTACGGTTTTTGTCTTACCGATCGTACCCCAGTTACCATCATTAGGTTCATAGTAAAACGTCATTTTATATGAGCTATGTTCGAATTTTACTTTTTTTAATTATCAATAGCTGCATCCTTAATTAATCATAACTATTCTTAGCGTGGGTAGTTAAGTTTAAATTATGTAGTGTTCTGTTAATGAGTGATGGTGTGTTTTAAAATATTGTGCTGAATCTGTGTTTGGCACATGTCCATGGTTGTAATTACTGGATGCTGGTGCTCTATGGGTAAGTAGATACTATGTTTACTCTTCATGTTCGTGCCCAGACCGGGATGCTTTATTCCTGTGCTTCCTTTGTCTTTTCTATTGTGCAGAAATTGTTTTAGGGTCATTAAAATTTTATGATGTCATCTCGCCATCTAGGTCGTTCCTTTCTTGGTCAGTCCTGTGATTATCGTGCACCATGGCAGACACTTTTTCGAATTGCAGTTTCTCTTCTTTATGCACTGTTCTATATGAAGTTTTTTGTGCTGAGAATTGCCTAAGCAGGGATTTAAGCAATAATGCTGCTTCATCAATGACTTCTGATGAGTACAAGTTGTTCGCATTGCTTTTCTTGTGGTTTCTAGCTTGATGATGGAAACATTTCCGGACCTCGATCATTTCCTGAAGGCTTTCGCTGAATTAAATTCTTTGCCCCTTTCTTTATTGTATGGTGACAGTGTCGTAAATGGTAACCGCGTTCAAACTACTAGTGTCGTAGCTAATGCCCCACTTGATTCTTTCACTGTTTCCAACTAATATGTGCTTGAAGTTGATTTATCGTTGTTTAAACCGGAAGTGACAACCTCGATTGACCATTTTAGCATTATCTTAAATTCGGGATTGCCTGTTAATCCTAGTGCTTGCCTGTCAAGATTAGAAAGTTTATCAGTGAGGGTGTCCCACCTTGAAGATGCGTTGGGGATTCATTAATTTTCCATTTTTGGGTCTCCCGGGATTAAGACTTTTAAAGTTTTTATGTCGTTGAATCAGGACATTTTGAAGCTAAATGTTGCTGAGAGTGATTTTTCTGTCATTCATCGTTTAAACCATCGGCGCAAGTGCTATCTTTTAAGAGCCGTGTCATCCAAGTTAAAACATCAAATTTAAGATAATTCTGTCCTACTTGAAGTATTACTGTTAAGTTGTGCTGGTGCGTTCTTTATTTGTTTTCTTGTTCCGAATTTGAAATTATATTTGTTTTGAGGTGCTTTGCTTAACGTGTTGTCTTTTTTGTTTAAGAGGTTCCGACCACGCGTCGGGCTTGCTGTTGCCTTCAATGAATGAATTTGTATGCTGTGATGTTGTCACCCAATCCGGCTGATAAGCCGGTGAGACGAGGTCGAGGTCGAACGCGCAGGAGAGTGCGGCCTGCGCGTATTGTTACTCGCAAGCAAGGCCTTGCTCGCTATCTTATCACTGGCCAAGAGTTACAAGACGCGTACACGGAAATGCATCACCATAGTCGGCGGTTGTATGACGTCATCTCAATGCAGTTGCTTCACTCTCGGACATGGAGATAAGAACCTGTACTCACGTACATTTATATTGCGTCAATTTTATTGGTTCAGCATTCCAGATACTCCGTATCGATTCTGTCCGTGTGAATGGTTCGTGTCACTCGATCGGTCCTCACTTAGGTGTAAATGTGGTCATCTCTGAGTGAACAAACAAGGTGAGGAACCTATTTTTCTTTTCTTATTACCATGATCATCGTAAAATTTGACCGACCTTCTCATTATGTTTCAGTACCTTAATTTGAGTTTTTATAGGTTCCCGGCTTGTCCTGTGGCGATCTGGACTCCGATGTCAATAACGAGGAATAGTGATTCCGTGTGTGTGTATGTTTGTAGGATGGAAGATGTGTGTTTGTATGCTTGAATTGTATATATTATATGTGGAGCTATACATAGAAATTCTCAGTGAGATGGCCATCGCTTATCAGTTATCCCGAGCGGAATTGCTAGTTGTAAGAAGATAGAATCTTATCCTTTCATTCTGTGGAATTAATCTTAGATTTTGTAACTTTTTGCGTTAATTTCGTTTGTTTTTCCTGGATTAAAGGTTATCTTCTTCTTGTTTCACCATTAATTAGTAATTATCGCTTGGATTGCAAAGCCATATTCCGTTACGTGTCCTTCGATGTACATTTTCCTTGGTATTGCTTGGAATCCGAAATTCTGAGGAACAAACCTATGGTGCAAAGATTGTCTCACTTTTGATATAACCAAGCTGACGGCGGCTCTACTTGGGTACTTAAATATGACTTATAAAAAGTCATCTGATAAACCTTGCCTTAATTTACATAAAAAAAATCAATAAGACTTTTCGATATATGTATCTGCGACCTCTCTCTTGAGGTACAGGATCACAGTACGTAAAAATAAGTGAGAATTTTCCTTTGCTAATTAGCTAAATACATTTGAGTTCTGTGCCAGTGAAAGAACTCTCAACTTCAAATTGATTTTGATTATTCGCCGCCTGCCTTAGTTGTTGCAAAAATATCTGCAAATCTTGTCCATTTAGGACAAGTAGCCTAAAGCTTTACATGAAATAAGTCGTCTATTTTATTTAAGATTTGGAGATAAACAGCTCTGTCTATTATGCACTGAATAAGTAATCAGCAATGGCGAATCGAGGACAGATAAAATGTTATGCGCCTAACGCAGAACAGCTCATAAAACTGCCTTTAATCACCGTTCACTGAAAAAACAGGTAGTAGGGTCAACTACTTTCATTAGTCAATATGCCACTAGTACTCCATTGCTTAGCGAAATCAATTTTTTGTTGGTATTACTGCCGTTTAGGTTACTTTGTCGTTCAAGTTATCTACTGACTTGTACAATAAATCTAGATTATGTACTAATAATAGTTGCACATAAGATAATGCTTTGTCTGCGTCTCTCACTCACTCACACTCGCCCTCACTCATCTCATTTTTTTAACTATTTACATGACTCACTCGTTTTCTCTCTCTTCCTCTCTGTTACTCACTCACTCACTCACTCACTCACTCACTCACTCACTCACTCACTCACTCATTTACTCACCTAATCACTCACTTACTCACTCTCTCACTCACTCTCTCCATCATTCACCCTCACTTCATTATTTTCACTATTTACATGATTCATTTACTCATTTGCTCTCTCTTCCTCTCTGTTACTCATCCACTCACTCACTCGCCCTCAATATCACCCTCGCCTTCAGTCACTTTATTATTTTCACTATGTACATGACTCACTCATTAACATATTTTGTTCATGATGAAAAGATGTGACAAATGGCAAAGTTCAAGCCAATTTCACAAAGAGCCATTTTCAATGTATTTGGTACGGCGTATTTTAATAAAATTTCGAACTTTAATCGAAACCAACATTCAAATAAGAATTTTAACCAAAGTCCAAGATTTCACACAGATCCAAATTTGAAACAAAACTCAAGTCCAAGTGCAACCTACGATGAAAATTACAAGCAGAATTTTAATTTTAACGAATTTCAACCGATGTCAAACTTCATCAGTAATATGCAATTATAGCAGAAATTCGGGACATTTCTTGAAGGAGTACGAACTCAGAAGAAGGAACAATGAACGATACCGGCAACAGGGAAAATACCAACCTCGGCAACCTTCAGAAAACTAGAAGACCCTCTCCAGAATAGTTGCCTAGAGAGACGCTTAAAGGATAAAATGTATGCACCCCAGTTAGATTATGATAGGCTAGAACAGGTAAATTTATGCTCGAGTAATGCAATCCCTAATATAACTTTAACAACAGAGGGATTGAAAGAAGAAGTTGAAATGACGATATTCCCAGGTGCAGGTCCCAATTTACTCAAAGAAAATGTAACTCCTCCAAGCACAAAAATTAATAAATGGGTTCGTTTAAAATTATCTGATAGAAACGAACAGTCAGGATATAACCGGGGACGAGTAAAAATTAATACCTTAGGTACACTCAATATATTTAATATAATCTCAGATGAGGGTTACGTAGATTGTGACGGCGTACTAGGAATCGAATTTTTCAGGAAAAATAATACAAAAATAAATTATTCAGAGAGACAGTGATAAATTCACAATAAAAGATATCCTTTTAATTGTCAAGAAGTCATCACCCTACCACCAAGATCAATATCTAGTTTCTATGTTAATATAAGAAATAAGGACAAAGAGACAGGATAATACCACAATTATTATATGACCCGTTAGCTTTTATTGGAGATGCAATAGTAACTAATAATCACGGTAAAGCATATTTAAGGGTAGCAAATACACATGAACATAAAATAAAAATGCCATTACCTGAGGTTGAATTGCAAGAATTTACCAAAAAGATAATAAACCAAGGTGAAAATGAATCACGCCGAAACTTTTCAGATTTTTCAACCCTATTTTTTCAAGAAATACTATCTAACAAACCATGTAAAATCAATCATAATGAAAATAATAATACTTCAGATCACAGTAGAGTGATCAATCTCAATCTCAATCTCCATATAATTAATCTCCATATAATTAATCTCCATATAATACACCGGTTTGTATTGTACCGAAGAAAAACAATGCGCATTTGACATAATAAAAGACAAACTTTGCGAGGAGCCGGTATTACAACGACCTGATTTCTCAAAACCATTTAAAATAACGACAGATGCATCAGGCTATGCAGTAGGAGGAATATTATGACAAGAGAAAATTGGCAAGAACAAGCCTATAGCTTATGTATACTTCGCATACTTTAAATGACAACGAGAAAAAATATATACATATGAAAAAGAAGCATTAGAAATTATTGATTGTGTACAACTCTTTCGACCCTATGTATATAGAAGAAAATTTACACTGATAACCGACCATTAACCATTGGTATGGTTTAAAAACTCAAAAGATCCTTGTTCACGTGTTACAAGGCGGATTTTAAAATTAGCGGAATATGATTTCGATGTAGTGTATAAGGCGGTAAAAACAAACGTCAATGTGGACGCTCTTTCAAGAAATCCGGTAGATAATTTTAAGGAAACAGAAGAAATTCAAGTGAAATTTGTAAGGCAAATGACATTAAAGATAATTCTAGTATAGAAAATAATCAAATATCGGTAGAACATTTATATTGTTATGAAAAACCAGGTTATAATTAGATTGAAGGAAATATTGTAAATAATAAGGAATATATACAATCGGAAGACGAAACTAATTATGCAAAATTATTTCAAGCAAATGATCAAACATTCTCGAAAGTAAACTCAGTGAATTATTACTTAAGAGATATCCTGTTAAATATTCGAATTATACCTGAGAAATTAAAAATAAATGGCAATACTGAGTCTAAGAATACGAAATGGAAAGCTATGCTAACTAGGGGGCAATTAAAAAAACAAAATTAGGTAAATAATATTACCAAATTAAATGTGAATCTGATCCAGAGTATACTCTTGCTAAAAATAAAAAAAAAGCAAATTAAGAAACAAGATTAACAAAAAAATTATATAAATAATGATACAGAATCATTTTCTGAATTATTAGGCGGCGAAGAAGAATTGGATTTAATTGAAAATACCAATATACAAAATCATGATACAAATGAGAGCCCATTTGAGCCAGATATTTCAGAAGATTTAAACGGAAATAACTCATTCGAAAATCGTCCTCCCCCCTAACCACCCCCTACCAACCCCGGATATTC
Organism: Belonocnema kinseyi; assembly: GCF_010883055.1. NCBI lineage: Eukaryota > Metazoa > Arthropoda > Insecta > Hymenoptera > Cynipidae > Belonocnema > Belonocnema kinseyi. Next base: position 10,591,781 of record NC_046665.1, on the reverse strand, counting down.
AGATTAGCCTATTTATCCACAAACATATAGATGAATGTCGTAACCAATTAGCCATGAGAAGAGATAGTTATGCATATTTTCTTACCACGGAAGGAAAACCTCGAGACAACGGTTCAGAGCTTTTAGCAAAACGCGGAGAGATTTACAAAAAGGATTGGAAAAAGAAATTCACAAATGTCAACAATATCACATAGCATTATCAATTCAATCTGCAAATGAAACTATCCAAATTATTAAATTAGCAGTTTATTCTTTACACTCTATGGTAGAAAAATTAAAATTCAGATCGATCAGTAAAGGAAAAACTAAAATGATTAATAATTTTCCTAGGGATTACGCAATATCCCACTAAGGAGCAACTACGTGATCTATGATCTCTATTCGTTTGCAAGATATATTCCGAATATTTAAACCATTTCACTTCTTCTAACTTTATTCCCTTCCATCTCCCTGTCTATTCTTTCACTCTTCCTCCTCCTTTCCTAAGCTTCATTATCTTCTTTTTCTTACTACATAGTATTTCTCTTATCTTGTATGCAAGTCCACCATCCCTTCTTCATCCTCTACCATCAACACTATATTCACTGCTTATACCAGTGTATATATCTTTTCCTTGCTTTTTTAACTCCTCCCCAACCTTTTCCCCTAATTTCTCCTTTTAAGTCTGATTTTAATATATTAAATAAAAGTGGGCTCAGGAGACGTCCCTGCGTTTTGTCTCTATAAATTTCCGATACTCTATTAATCCCTCTCTTATCTCCATTTTCACCATACCTTTTTTATTTCGCCCGTGTTCAATGAGTCAAACGTCGCCTTGATGTTCACGAACATTACTGTCATTGGCCCTCTTTTCCTTTTAATCATCTTATATACTATATAGTTCAGAACATATATATTGACCATAAGTCCCCTCCTTTTCTAAACCATGGTTGAATCGGTGATTCTACATATTTCGCCAACTTTTTTCTTTAATCTCTCCGACAAGACAGTTAAATATACTTTAAACAATGCTGGCAACAGCGTCACACCCCTGTATGTTTAACCTCCTCCCCTTTTCCTGTCTTCACTATTAGTATCTCTACACCTTCTTTCCATAACTCCTGCGACTTCTCTCCTCTTCATTCTCTAGGGCACATTATCCATGCTCATTCCTTTAGTTCCGTCCCTCATTAATTTCAGACTTCATTTTGAATCTCATCTATACCAGGTGTATTTCCATCCTACATTATTTCTAACACCTTGACTATTTTTTCCCTTGTTATGTCCTCTTCTTCATATCTTTCTCCACCATATTGTCTTCTTTGCGCACTTTTCTCTCTATTCCTCCCACCAAATCAAAAAAAATATTCGTTCCATTCTACCGTTACGAAATCCTAGTTTACTCTTTATTTCTTTTTTTCTCTCTATTTACTACCGTAACAACCTCCTGTATTCTTCTCCATTACTTTTTTACTTTTTCTTAATTTCTATCTGACTTTTTTTCTCTTTTTACAATCCTCATCCCATCCACTTCTATTCCTCACTTTACAAACTTCATTTTTCCTTGTGCACTCTAATCCTCTTTTTAGTCCGCCTACCATTTTTTTCATCATCTCGTCTACATTTCCCGCTCCCATTTTAATATTTCTGACCTTTTCCATAAACTGCTCTTTTTCTTGCATCAACCAATCCCCTTTTCCTGTTCTTTTTACCTTTGCTCCCTTTTTATCCATATTGCTATTAATTTCTTCTCACATTAATGTCAATATTAAGGGAAAGTCAATAATTATCAATATAATCAATACAATCACCTAGCTCTAGTTTCTTCAACTTTTCTCGAACCACCCTAACATACCGTCACCACATTTTTAACCAAGATATTCCCGATGATAACTGCAAGCCGTAACATGCACACCCCGAGCATCCAGGACACATACTATCTAGTTGGTCAACTCATGCAGGAACGACCTACATCCAAGGGCACAATGTGGCACTAATAGTGCTTTATTACCATCTCTGTCACTCTTACGGCATTAACCTTAATATGGTTCCACTAAACGCTCCTAGAGAAATAAGGTCAATTGTCGAGAATGAGAAGTGCCGCATATACTGGAACTTCATATTCTGGAGAATTATATCTGTTGCACGCTCGAGACCTGACATAGTTCTCCTTGACTTCGAGAAGTGAACCATACTCGTTATCAAATTTTCGGCACCAGCTGACAAAAACTTCTTCCGTGTATAAGTCCGAACTATCACTTGTCCCGTTTAATATTTTTATATCGGGATTTCTTATTTCGAGTTCTTTCAATTCGTTATTGGTCCAGTGTATTAATGAATCTAGTCTTCGAGCCAGTTTAGTTTCACTTACTGACTCCATTTTCTCAATTGCCTCAAGGATCTCTGAATCGGTTTCTCCTTCCGACACAGCAGTGATTCCATGACAAGGTCTCTTATCTTCTTCAGTTTCTTCTTTTTCTACACAATCTTTGTAAGTTTGTAATGATTCCTTAAATCGAGATAATGATTCCTGCAGATCCTCTTTAGTTATTCGTGTATTGTTAAAGTCACTTTTTTGTCTCATTGCTCATCTGTTCTTTCTTCTTCTGCCGAGCTATCTTCACTATCACTCTGAGGTGAACTTATGGTTATAATGGGTCTGGTTTGTTTTACTTCTTCGGCTTGATCTTTATTTTCATTGTCTTCGAATAACTCCAGGAATTGTCCTAGTGCTTGGGGGGGGGGGCACTCAGGGGTAAGTAGTGGGTTGGGAATGCTGCTAACGGAATTTCCAAACTTGTTAAAACACGTCGTTTTTTCTAGAATATAGGAGGACTGGGTTTATTGGTTTCATCGAAGTGATCTTTCGAGTCAGTACTGGAGTCTCGGTAGTTCGGCTTTGGTAGTCTTCTTTCCCCTTCTGTCCTACGCCGAATAAAACGCCTACCGATAGTGCTTTCATTTAAACTGCGGGAAGTTTTGGAAAGGGAGCCTGTAGTTTGACTGCTATCGTTAGATTCCGTGATAATTGGACGATGAGTTCTTGAAGTAGAGGGCTTAGAACTGCCAGTTTCCGCTTATGGTCCTTTCTTTGTCAGGACTGCAGGCTTTATCCTTGTATTGGTGATCGTGTGTTTGATAAAGGGTTTAGCGGGTTGCGCATTGCTTTGTTTGGTTTTACGTGTCTGTACTGATAGTAGCCTGGCCGGCTTCTTTTCATTTTTCTTCCTACTTTCGTCTGATGAACTGTTTGAGATAGGATTTCTGGAAAGAACGTCGACATTTGTGTTTAATTTTCCGGGCTTATATTTGAAAGAATATTCATAGCCGCTCAATTTTAATCGCCAAAGAATTAAACGTTGTCCAGCGTCTTTTATTGAATCTATCCATTTTAAAGTCTCATGGTCAGTAACTAGTGTGAATTCTTTTCCATAAGCATAGGTTTCATATCGTTGCACTGCGTATAAAGCTGCGAAACATTCCTTTTTCGTAGTGGACTAATTGCACTCGGCACTAATGAGCACATGGGAAAAATAGGATATTTTAAATGTTTTTCCTCACTCAACACGGCACCTACCGCGTATCCTAAGGCATCTGTTGTTATGGTAAAGGGTTTCTGAAAGTCAGGGTATTGTAAAATTGGACTTTCGCATAAGGCCTGTCTTAAATCCTTGAAACTTTTTTCTTCTGCTGAGCCCCAAATAAAAGATAGTCCTTTTATTTAAAAGGTTAGTTAAGGGCTTGGTTCTTGCTGCAAAATCTTTGATGAATCTCGTATAGTACCCGGCTAGTCCCAAGAATTGCTTTATATTTTTAGGATTTTTGGGTATAGGAAATCTTTTCACTACTTCGATTTTCTTAGGATCTGGTTTTACCCCGTCACCGCTGATTATATGGCCAAGATATGTAATTTCTTTATAAATAAATTCACTTTTTTCTGGTTTAATTGAAAGATTTGCCTCTTTTAATCGGTTTAAGAGGCGCATTACCTTTTTTCCATGATCCTCCAGGGTTTCTGCGTTGATCACTAAATCGTCAAGGTAGACAAACAATTCCATTCTTCTTTTTGAGTAGGCGAAAATCGATGAGGTCGAACGTGAATTGGCACGTCATCCATAGTGTGTATTTTATGGTGCACTATGTGATTTAGAGTTAAAGGTTCTCCAGACAGATGAAAAACACAGGGATATTCTTGAACTATTTGTTTCACGTGTTCTTTCTCTTCTTTGTTTAGGTAATGTAGTTCTAGGGTTCCTTGAATGGCTTCTACTCTATTTTCTGGGAGTATGTAGTCTTCGTTGCATGAGTATTCGCCCAATTCATCACCTGGTAAATTATAATATTCAAAGGGGATGAGTTCTTGTAGGTCTATTTCTATTTCAAGGTCCTCATTCGTTGTATTAATTGCTTATGAATGACAAATCCCGTTTGAATTTGACACTACGGCTTCTCCTATTATTAATCCTTCTATAGTTAGTGGGGTTTGAATAAGTCACTATGGTGTTATGCCAAAATGAAATTACCACATTTTCTTGACAAAGATATTCTCGGCCTAGAATTCCATCCGTATTGATAGGAAAAACCGGTGAAACTATATTATCTGTATAATTCCAGTTATTTCAATAAATTCACATTCTGTTATTAATGAATCTTTGTGTAAAGAGTCCAATTTCATTTGGTTAATGTCTGCTCCGGTTTCGACTAAGAATGAGGCTTTCTTTTCCAAAAATTCTGACGATAAAAACTCAACGGCTAGAGATTCTTGACTGAGCTTTGTGTGGAAGATTTTAAGCGTTTCTTTAGGATTCGTACGCTTGCCTGACGCCCTTGTTTCTCCTCGCCCGTCGCTGCGTCCGTGCGGCGAGCGGAGTTGTAGTTCAAAATCTCCTTCTTAGGTGGAAGAGGATATTTAGAGCGGGGTGGCGTATTTACTCCTCCCCGGGAATAATTGGTGTTTGGATAGCCATTATTTTGCATGGGCACAGTTGGATAGTAAGATAAGGATTATATGGCATGTCAAGGATACTGATTGGGAGGCATGTAGTTATTTTGATGATAAGAAGTTCCAGGAGAATGTTATTGTTATTCCCGTTGCATCTGGTTTCGGGTTTGATGGTTGAAATTTCGTACAAATACCACGCATAAGTTTCACGAGGAGTAACACGCCTTTTTAAGTGCTTTATTAAATCATTTATAGTTATAAATTTTTTTCATGAATGGAGTCTCTTGCCGCAACTTTTAATCGTGCCAAAACAGCCTTAAAATATTGTTTTTCACAATTTGCTGGCTCGAATGATTCCCCATTTATGATATCTTGGATAAAGTCTCTTACGGGTATATTTTTTCCATCATAACTGGGGACAGTTACAACTTGTTGTACAGCAAAACACTCTGCCATGAATGTCATCATGGCCTCACTAAGTGTACGGTTAACATCGCCGCTAAATTTTGTTTCACTTGTATCATCAGGCATTTTGCTTTTTTTTATTGTTGCTTTTAATAAGAAGTAAAATAAAACTAAAGGATAAAAGATTAATTATCTGTAGCTGATTTGAAATGTTAACTACAGGCTCAAAATGATTAAAACTTGTAGAAGGACTGCTCAGTTTTCAAAAGAGGATTCGAGTTAATGAATCAATTCTCTTAATTATACCATCTTGGTCATAGGTCGCTTTTTGAGAGGGGTTTTCAATTTTTGAAAGATAAAATGTTTAAATATTGTGAAAATTCCCTGCGAATTTCAGCTTTGTAGCTTGACATTTGTAAATGTAACGCAATTTTGAGTGCATCTGTTTTTTTGCGAATTTCGATTTTTGTAATGCACCATGACAATGCACCAACGCACAATGCCATCATTATCCGTGAGTTTCTCACCAAAAACTCAACTAATACAATTCTGCAGACATCAAATTCGTCAGATTTAGCTCCCTGTGACTTTTTTTTTGTTCGATCGACTGAAAAAAAACCACTACGCGGAACGCGTTTTAGCAGCCGATCGGAGATAATACAAAAATCTAAAACGGCACTGATCGGCATACCGAAAATTGAGTATCAAAAATGTTTTGAGAGCTGGATCAAGCGCTGGCATAAGTGCGTGGCAGTCGATGGGAATCGACTGTTTTTACTAAACTGAAATCAGGTTCTGAATAGTATCGAAAATCGAAAATATTATTTTTGAGGTTTAGAGAAACACTGAATTTCAATTTAGATTAAAAATACTGAATTTAAACCAAAAGTGACAATCCCACCGCTGCCGCTAAATCAACTAACATATCCCGAGCAAATAGGCGAGGGTAGATTATTAATGGGATAGGTAAGGGATGTTAAAGGGATGATTAAGTCAGGGTGGTAAAATACCCATAATTGGTAGAATAGCGACGGAATTCTACCCGGTTGTTTTTAGTTGATGTACACGAAACATTCCGAAATCAACTTGTACGACGACCGAAAGCCGAAGGGACGTAGTTTATTCATAACACTCCGTACTATTACACGATGGAAAGTAACAGGTACGTGACTTTATACAATGCTGTTCTTCCTTAAGGATTATTTCACGTTTGTTGAAAATGATCGCGACTTTATCCAAGTGATTCGTACATTTGCAGTATAAGTTTACAGTGGGACTGCTACAAACTAAAAGAGTATCTGCGAGGGTAGTGCTGGGGTTTATATACGCTGGCGACTTCGGAAAAGTCACGTAAAGGTGCATTTGTAAATTGTCACGTAGAGGTGCATTTGTAAATTGTCACGTAGAGGTGCATTTTGTAAATTGGCACGCTCTGACAATTCAGGGAAACGTTGCTTCATGCGCGATATTCTCGATATTGTGTTTCGTATGACTCGATGTTTTGACTAATGTTTTATATTCACCGCATACGCCAGTAATGGTAGTGGATGAGTAATACATTTGTTCAACCGCTGTGTTCGATGCTCGCATTGTCTCTTCTCTTGACCTTTCAGGGATATAAAATATCTTAATCATAACACAGGACCACAAACTGCTTAAGCCTTCAACATAAGGGGGGACTTGATGTACCTTATGTTTTTGCGGTCGCTGATTCTGAATTCGGTGTCCGTTTGACGCCATCAGGTCAGTATCAAGGTCAGTTTAAGGTCAAACCTACAAAATTCATCACTCACCAACTAAATCAGGGTACCTTCAGATTTAAGTGGTCGCTGAATTCGAATCCAATGTCCGTTTGACGCCATCAGGTCAGTTTAAGGTCAACCCTACAAAAGTCATCGCTCACCAACTAAATCAAAGTACCTTTCGACTTCAATGGTCGCTGAATTCAAATACGGTGTCCGTTTGACAACGGCAGGTCAGCATCATGTTCAGTTCATGGTCAAACCTACGAAATTCATGGCTAACCAACTAAATCAGGGTACTTTTAGGTTTAAGTGGACACCTCGAGATGAAGATTAAGAGATTTTAATAGTCAAATTTGGAAAAACCTGAAGAGTTTTCATGTGGATTCTGTGCTATTTAGAATTTGTAATCTTGTCGCCATTCAAGAATGCTATAGTATCAGGTACTTCTTGAATAAATTAAATTTGAACTCGTTTAATACAGCGTGAGAAACGCTTTGAATGCAGTTGAAGTGGTTTCAGCTTTACCCATTGTGAACCACGTAGAGGTACCAGATCTTTCAGAACTTACACGTTACAGAAACGGGGGTGCCAACGCCAGGTTTATGTGATGTATAAAGTATGATTTCATGACTTGAAAGTTCACGCCAAATCATGGGCAGAGAGATACGAAGTTTTTTCGCCTCGTCTTTGCAATGTCTGCTAATTTCATTTAGACAAGTCGAACAAATGAGATGAGGAATCCAAGAATAGTCAAGAATTCCTTTTGCGCCACTATAACAATTATTGTACATATTTTTTACAGCATCTGTTGAAGACTTTTTATTGATTCAATTATGTATTCAGTATATAACAGCAACATTGAAAGAGATAGTTCTATAAAAAAGAAAGTGCAACAATGAGGACAATTTAAACAATGCAGAGTGAATGGATGTCAGAAAATCAAGAAGGTAGAGAAAATGATCTAGAGAAAGAGTCCGCATCGGATAGTGAATTTAAAAAAAAAAAGATACTTTAGTCAAAAAGAACTAAGCGATCAAATTCGAGATCTAGGTCTTTCAAAGGAAAGTATATTGTAATAATGTGAAGGGGTTAGTTGCACAATTTAAAAGCATACCTTATAATGCTAACGAGTGGCGACTATTCATAGATTCGTCTACAAAAAGTTTAAAAGGACTTTTGTTGCATAATGGTAATAAATATGTACCTCTAACAGTTGCACACTCTGTTAGACTCAGCGAAAGATACGAGACTCTTTAGTTTTTTCATAATAAATTGAATCACAATAGCCACAAATGGCAGCTCTGTGGAGATTTAAAAATTATAACAACAATGCTGGGACTACAGAGTGGATTTACAAAACACCAGTGTTTTAAATGCGAATGGGATAGCCGAGCTCGTGAGCAGCATTATGTAAAAAAAATGGACTCTACGAGAAAATCTTAATCGAGGATCATTTAATGTTATAAATAAACATTCAGTAGATCCAATAAAAGTGCTGTTACCACCATTACATATAAAACTCGGCATAACATAACGTACACCTAGTCCTTCTTATGCTGCAGGCTTAGGCGGTTTGTGGTCCTGTGTAATTTTTATATTAGATCAGACGCTTTTTAGTCTCAGTGTCTCACTACATACATGCTCTTCCACTGCGTGGACTACCCATTAATCGTCAACGGGAGCATATAATTATAATGAAACGTTATTATTGTTTTTAAGCACGCGTGTGTATTTATACTTTATATTTTCGGTTTTAGTTTTGATGTCGTTTCAACCTATTAAAGTATAAATACACTCGTGAGCTTATAATTCTAACTATAAATATTGTGTGACGGTACAGCGTGCGACTGTAGTTTCCCAATGATCGAGCATCAGTATTTCACCGGTGCTCTCCGAGTTCTTATCCCTCCATAGTAACACTACACTTACGGACCGTAGCACAGTTTCCATAATTAGATTTACACTCCGGGTAAATCGGTGACATACCCATGTGCTCTAGGGTAACACAGTAAATACTTTGCGGTTTCTATCTTACCCATCGTAGCCCAGTTACCATAATAAGGTTTATAGTAAAAGGACAGATCAATTGTTCTGTTAATCTTCGTGACCTTCGTCCCAGTAATGTTGGTGTCAATTTTCTTGCTTTTTATTTAATTTAAATAAATGCAATTTCTATTGACTAAAATAGATGGCTATAAAATAATAATAATAATAATAATAATAATAATAAAATGCTAAAAATAAGCGGAATTTATCATTGAATGTTAATTTTAGCATAAATTTTTAATAATAGATTCAAATTGTCACCAAGTTTCACGATTACTGGGACTATCTCGATTACTGTGACTTTCAACCTTGAATACATTAATGATGCACACATATTATAGAGTGAAGCATATTATTCAAACAATTGTTGAACAATTGATGGTTTAAAAAAAAAAAGATGAAAAAATGAACTTGTAATGAACTACAAATGCATGCACACCACCAAAATGCTCAAATACGGTCGCAGTACATTTTCCAATACATAAAGAGCCTTCCTAATGGAAACGGTCAAAGTTTCATGATCATTACTCGTGACCTATATGAGCTAAAACATTGTTTTTCTTTTATTTTAAACAGAATTTAGTCCTCCATAATTTATTTTCATGACATTTTTCTGTGAAGACTAGAAGATTATATGTTTTTAGATTTACGCAGAATTTCCTGTCCTGAAACTTTTTCTCTTGCACCACTTATGTAGCTTCACGGAGAAGTGAAGTATTTTGGAAAAACTGAAGACTTTTTTCACCTTTGCTTTTTCGCCTCTATTGCCCCAAAAATCCGGGTTTTTTTAAGGATCATAATTCGGCACCTATTGAAGATAGAAGGTTTTTTTCCCTCAAATTTTTCAGAATTTCATATAGTTCAATTTTTTTGCTGAAAATCTTGCTCTAAAATAACTAAAATAATAAAATAATAATGATAAATTGTTATTAAAAATATGTATTAATAATTTTTTTAATAAGGGTTGTGAGTAATATTTGCACTATTTCGTGTGATTCATTGTTAGTTGAAAACTTAACTTGGTTTATTGAAAATTCCGCTATTTGGTTGAAAACTGATTTGCTTACTCGAAAATTTAACCATCCTATCTTAAGTTAAAAATGTGTCTTTGTTAGTTAAATATTATTTTTTTAAATGAAAATTTATTTTATTTAACTGAAAACGTATTAATTCCATTTTTGCTTGAAAATTTACAGTTTTTCATTCAAAATACATTAATTTCGTTGAAAATTATTTCTTTATGGTCCGCACCTCCCTCCTCCCATCTTAATTTCTTATTGAAACGTTTTAAAAACATGTAATAGTTGATATTTCAACCAAGGAAAGATTTTTATGTTGAATAAAAAGAAATCACAAAGGCGCATTTTCAACGAATTACATACATTTTGAATCGAATAGTTTGAACAGTGGATCTGATGCTAGTTCACATTTGATTAGCTGAATGTTTAGTTTTTGTTTGTTCCTACAAATTTTGAACTAAATAGTTCATGAAGTTTTAATCGGACTAACTACTAAGGCTTTGGAATTAAAACAGTTGAATTTTTAACACGTTTAAACTCGGTAAATTGTGCAATTTTTAATATTGTCAGGATCGTCTTGTAAAATAACTTATTGTTCCAGTCTTAATCGATCTTAAATTTAATTTAAAAAACAATTAATATTTAATTCTACTTGATCAACGTAAAATGTTTTTAACAAAAATTTTAATTTTAAACAATTTCAATGGTTATTTGTTCAAGCTTACAACATCCATATTTAAATTCTTTAAATTGGAAATATACGTTTACTAATAAAGACCTAGAATGGAAAATGGTTAAAGTATGATTTTTCGGAATTATGTATTGTCAACTAAATGATCTCATAATTGAAAAAAAACCAACAATTGAACTTAACATTTCAAAAAAGGTGAAATTTAACCTACTTTTAATTGCATGATTTCATGCTTAATGAAATTTGTGATATTTTTAGTGATTGGACAGATTTTTCTTATACAAATTCATAAAATTCCAGGTCAAATACTAAGTTCACTCTCGTTTCCCTAAAAACGCCTAAAACAGTAAAAATAGGAATTAAAATGTATACAATTATTTGAAAATTTATATAAGGTGAACTTTTTATCTCTAATAATAATTCACGACCTTCAGAAATCAATGCTGATTAAAAAAAAATTTAATCAAAATGCGCCGTAGCGAATCATCGTCCAGTACAAAAAAAAGCTACCAAGAATTTTTATCTTAAATTATCACATTTTTTAATTTTTTACACAATTTTTATAAATAAATTTACGTTTCGATCATTATTGAATGGGTAGACTCCAGTTCTTTTGAATTATCCTTTTGTTTGCGTTTTTTGTACAAACTGTCAGGCAGATGAAGAATTACATATGTTAGAATATTATTTTTAAGTTTCAGTTTCAGGCATTTTTTTAATCAAAACACATCACACAAGAGATAGACAAAGACATTAGCTTTGTTGCTCTTGTAATTTTATAATGATTCTACTTACAAAAAGCATTTAGGAGGCATTGTATGAGGATCGCCAATTTGTCCACACGTAACATATGAGCATTGCAATTGTATGGGCTTTTGATACTCAATATATGGCCGTATCAGTCTCCCTAGTTCTTTCTCCATTATAGTAAACATTTTTCGCTAGAACTTTAAAAAATGATAACAAAAATATTAAGACATATGTCTGGAAACTGTTTTAATTTATTTTTCAAATTACTGAAACTGTAATTTCTGTCTGAATGACGTAAATTTCTTTTATTTTATAAAAGGAAAACATTTCGCGGATATAATTTAATGTGTATAAATACCGAAAATATATTAACTTGATTTAAATTTGATTTTATGGAAGGTCTGAAGGAGAGGTTTATATTTTGAGACACAATACAGTTATGATATTACAATTATATTTTATTTACTATTAAATTTTACGACAAAAATTCTTTAAAGATTCCAATTTTAAATGTAAAGGAATGTATATTAATAAATATTTATAATGTTATCTAAATTTCATGAAGATTAGCTGCCGAGATTTGAGGCCTCAATGCAAACATGTAAACAGGATACAGACCACGAGGCATCCCGTTCTGTTTCTGTTCTTTAATGCAACTCAAACCAGCACGTTTGAATATTTTATGCAGTTCTCCGTAGGGTCTCGTCACAGAAGAATCAGCAGTGTCGATATCCATTTTGTCTACACTAGTGACATTCTCTTTAATGACAATTACACCGTTTTCCTTCAAACCATGCCTGCAACAATCATAAGCAGCTTTTGAAAACGTCACTTATGGGTTCAGAATTCAGACGCATACAATTCCATTGAGGGCTAAGTGAACGAGAAATGTAGTAAAAAAAGTATGAAGTTTAATAAGAATCACTCATTACCGAGTAAGAGCCTTTCTACATTTCGAAGCTTTACACTTTTCGAAAAATGAAGTCGAAACCATACCAAGTCTGCAATGCAAAAACATCTGTCCTTCACTTTCGCGTCTTTTCATTACAACTTTATTCTCTTGTAGGTTTTTCAATAAACTTATTGTCTATTGTAGATTGTGTATAATAATCCTTTGAAGTATGTGATCGTCCCCAATTTGTGATCTCTCCTGATTACAACCCAAATTAGTAAAATAGGGAATATGAATGCTAGGGTACATTACAGAATGTAACATACCTTCACATTGTTCGAAGCATTGACGGGGAAAATGGAAAAAGTAATTGAACTACACATGTTTACACAAAAACCAGTTCAATCACGATGGTAATAATTAGGGACATTGATAATTGATTTTAAATTGTCCAATTCTTAAAATTTTCCTCCTGCTTTTTTTAGGTAAAGTATATACTTGAACAAACACGTATAATTAAGAAAAATTGTAAGATTATTTAAACATTTTTTTTATTTTCATAATTGATTACAGTACTCGTAACGTCTAGAAAATACTTTCATTCAGTGCTGCCAGATGATGAGCTTGGAATGCGCAGAAGCAACTTTTATAAATAATTAATCCAGATAACCATCTTTACAGAATATTTACAAATAATTAATCCAAATAAGTTATATTTTCATAAATACAATACACTTAAAGTGTGTTAAATGAATAAAATAATAAAATCTCAATATTTTTAATCTATTTTTTTACTGATATTTAGGATATTAATACGATCGAGATATTATTTTATTAAAAAGAGTACAATTGAAGTTCAATTCATTCATGAAAATATAACCAACATTGAATAATTACTCATAAATATCATGTAAATATTTTTATCTGGATTAATTATTTACAATAATTGCTTGAATAGAATGAAATTTAAAAAAATGCAACGAATAACATTAATTTTTCTATGTAAGTTTAAGATCCTTAGATCTTACGTTATCGATGAATGATTATTTATGAAAAAAAACGTTCAAAAATCGTTCATAAACCGCATTATTAGGTAAAATACAAATTTTTTACGTATGTGGTTTTCTTCGGGGACCCATGAATGGGAGCTTCATGGTCTTTGCACGACCCTTAAATATTAATCGATTTCGCTAAAATTTACAGTTTTTTGCATTCGAACAAAACTGGGGAATGTGAGTAGAGAAATTCTTAATAGAAAATTCCATTAAGTATAAACAAGAACGACCCTGGCACGCATATATAAGTCGGTAGTAGGATCAAAGCGAGTAGGGGTAGCCGTGACAGAAGATAGTGCGAAAAATGAAAGTTTACCAATGTATTAGCAATTTTATAGATTCCGTGCCTTTTATATCAAATAAATACATTTGATCTCTTCTGGTCATTTATGTGCTTAGAAGGAATTTAATGAAAATTGCTATATGCAAATTTTGGAAAAATAGTATATTGTATATTGTGCTCCAAATTTGTAACGTGGTCAAAGGACAAAGTTTCAGTAGGGTTCGTGGTAAAACAATGGCGGGGTTGAGGAGAAGAGCGTTTGTGGGAGATTCGGGGGTCGAAGCCCCCAGGAAGAAAGACAAAACAATATTCAGTAGTTAAATTAATTTACTCGTACACCGGCACACTTCATCAGAAGAAAAGGTCATTTTTTCAGCTCATTAACTATAAGCAAGCTTTGCAGTATATATTTTTTCCAACTTTTCAGGAAGCGAATTTGATACTAGGCAGTCTGATAAGTCCCTGAAAAATGAAACACGGAGACGTTTTTTTGGCCAAAGTCGGTTTTATTTTTCAACATACTCTCCTTTTAGGTCGATACAGCGAGTCCAACGATTTTCTAACTTTTTAATACCGTCCGGAAGGTACTCGATCGGAAGGTCTCCAAAATACGCCTCATTTTCAGCTATGAGCTCCTCATTTGAGTAAAAACGCTTACCGGTGAGCCATCTCTTCAGGTTAGGGAACAAGTAATAGTCGCTGGGGGCCAGGTCTGGTGAATACGGTGGCTGGGGAACCAATTCGAAGCCGATTTCATGCAATTTTGCTTGTGCAACTAAGCATGAATGAACAGGTGCATTGTCGTGATGATAAAGCGGTTTTTTCTTCTTCAAATGCGGTCGTTTTTCGGCGATTTCGATTTTCAATTGGTCTAATAATGATGAATAGTAAGCTCCGGTTATGGTTTTACCTTTTTCAAGATGGTCCACGAATATTATGTCATGTGCATCCCAAAATACGGAGGCCATAACCTTTCCGACCCATTGTTGCGTTTTTGGACGCTTCGGAGCACTTTGGCCCGGTGGAACCCACTGCATTAGCATTAGCTACCTCTCTCAATTTCACTTTGGGATCATTCAACATCATATCATGGATTTTTTCGACATTTTCTGGTGTAGTGACCTCTTTTGGGCGCCCAGATCGTTCAGCATCAACTGTGTTCGTACGGCCATAACGAAACTTGGTAAACCACTTATGAATCATTCCAATCGACGGTGCAGAGCCCATACATAAATGGCTGAAGTTTTGACAGGCGTCATTTGAAGGATCAAGCTCGACGAAAATGGTTCACATTAGTGAATACTAATGCCATCTCTTAGAATTTTCAGGTACTTATCAGACTGCCTAGTATGTTTTAAAAACTACTTGGCGTATTCCAGCTTCATGGAAACCTAGATCTTCACCTCATTTTATTCAAATTTTCTATTACATACATCAATTGGTTTACTAGTGATCAAACAGCCTGTCAGATAGAGTTAGCTGTACTGTTTCAGTCATATTCAGATCACTGTTTTGTTCCAATTATACCGTCTGATGGCGTCAGTTGTACAATTAGAGTAATATTCTCGTTTTGTTTAAATGTAAGAGAATAGAAAGAGATAGCATGAGTGTGTCAAAATATTTTCCACAAATGACTTTGTCACACTTTTGGTAAAATACTCACTTTGTACACGGTAAAGAAGCAAAGAAAGTAACAGACTGGAGCTTAGTACGAAATAGTATATTGAACAACGAGTGCAGGCATCGATGACCCGCACGAGTTGCTAATACTACTCTTTGTTGGAAGTACGTAATAATGGGCGGTGGGACGAAGGACTGGGAATTCGTGGTCCCCTTGGGTTCCAGGGTTCCCTAACAGAAGAAAGGATTTACAAGGAAGAAAAAAGTAAGTCAATCAATAATATAAAAATTACATTTCCCTTAACTGTGAGCGTCATCAAGGATAATCCCCTTTTTTGTTTTTAACTTTGTAACCATTTTTAAATCACCATTGAAGTTCCCTTTTACCTTAAACGACTAAAAATATTTCAAATACTTTCCTGTGATTTCCAAAGTTAAAAACTTGATTAATTAGCTAACAAATTAATTGTTTTAATGAAAAATTCAATAACTTTGTTAAGAAATCATCCTTTTTGTGGAAAATTAATCTTTTTTTGGTTTAACAGTTCATTTATATTTGGGTAGAAGTAAAATTTACTTAGAAGAAGGCCGGAAATGGGCAGATGGGACCATATAAACTCCCATCTGATACCACGCTGCTAAAGACACTAGTTGAGATATGTAAAACAAAATCGTTAAGATGGTTTAGGCATGTTAAGAGAATTAAATATGAACAAGTGTATCCAGGTAAAGTAAATGGCTACGTGCCAAGATGCACATCGCGGAAAGAATGTGTAACGAGAGGTGATACGCGCGTGCGTCACCAACGCACACGTCCACTGGGCTCCCGTCGCCGAGCCTAGCGAGCCTCTACCCCCACATCTAGCGAACCGGCAACCATCACCAATACCAACCCATTTAAGTGACTCCTCGATACCGTGAACGGCAGTTTAACTGGATATGACGAACCGATCACATCGGAGAGCATCATGTGTTACCAGTGAAGGAAACTTTCAGAAAGACTTTAATTTTTACAACCATTTGTCGCTGACTTTTCTTTTTATTTAACTTTACCTCGCGCTGTTCTACGAGTACAGCTTCGTTTCTCAGCATGCCAGGAGTTTCATGAATCAAATCTGTTTGAAAATAAGCCAGCCGACAACCCGGACTACAAGGAGGACCTCGACCGGACTAACGACCTCGAAGCCATGCAAGAAGAGTTAAATAAAATGGCAACATCGTCATCTTCACTGCAGGCAACCAGAATGTAGTGGATGAGAATGGACTCCATACCGACCCAGGTAAAGTTGCAGCAATCCAGAGCCTCATACCACCTAGAAACCTGAAATAAGCGCGAAGATTTTTGAGACACATCTCTTGGTACCGCAGGTTCATCAAGGACGTAGCTCGAATATCATCACCACTCCACCAGCTATTGAAAAATAAGGCGCAATGCATCATCGCTTATGCCAGTTGCGCCTTAAACAAAGCCGAGAGTATCTACTCGGCCACCGAATTGGAATGTCTCGCCGTATAATAGGGCATCTGAAAAATGAGGGATTATCCAGAGGGATACCATTTTAATGTTCTTACCGACCATCTATCATTAAAATGGCTAAATAAAATTGAAAATCCATCAGGAAGTCTAGCCAGATGGGCCATTTAACTTAGCCAGTGGGATTTCGAAATCAAATACGGCCGAAGATCCGACAATGGTAATCGCCGAAACATTATCAAGACAACCCCACGGAACGTCCGCCGTTTGCTAAAAGGCAAGTGAAGATTGGTACACTGAGAAAAAAATACTCTTGAATCACAAGTGCCGGTACTTTTGGATTCCGCATTATCGATACAATAGTTTATATTAATAATCCAATACATTTTTCTTTGAGTTAAATAATTCGAGTTTTTTAATCAAAAGTACAGTACTATAGATTAAAATATTGAAGATTATATGAAGTTCAAGCATATAAAGTTAAGAAAAATAAATACACATTTATTTCGAAAAAAATTTTATTTAAAGTGTTAAACATACTTTTGAATTAACAAAGTAGCGCCTAAACAAAAGTTTTTTGGAGCTGCAAAAACACGATATTTTACACATATCATTGCATACTATAGTTTTATAAAGGTCATTCCATGATTTAGTGAAGAAATCTAACCTTCAAAGAGACAATATATTTACCTGGTTTTGGAAACTGAAGATATTTGACAGTATTTGATAAATAACAGGGTTAATTATAAATACATATTAAAATAATATAGTTTTTTACAGAGTTTTTTTTATATATTGATAAATCTCTACTAAACTAGAAAATTTTCGATCAACACAAAAATATAAAATAGTTAGAAATCAAAATAAATAAAAAAAATCATCACTAATCATTTCTTTCCCAGGTTCACCGCTACCTAAAATTTCTAAATGTCTAGCTAAGTCTCTACAAAAAATTGTTGGCAAAAGTGAATACCACATTAAAGTTACATGGGAATTTAAGAAAAAAATGGATAATATTATGATACCTGATAATTATAAAATTTTATCACTTGATATTGTATCTGTGTATACAAATATATCTTAGAAGTTAATTTTAAACTCAATGAAATAAAAATGGAATGAAATAAAAGTACACACCTTTTTAAGTAAAAAAGACTTAAATGCAGTTCTCAGTTTATGCATGAGCCAACCGATATGCCAACATCTTCAGCAACTTCTCTGATGGTAATTCGGCGATTTTTCAACACCATTTTTCCACTGCTTGAACGTTTTCATCTGTTGATCACGTGTTGGGACGTCCAGGGCGAGGTTCGTCTTCGACAACCTCTCGGCCTTCTTGGAACAGCTTGTACCACTTATACACATTTTTCTTACTCAGAGTAGACTCACCGTATGCAACTGTCAACATTTCACGAGTTTTAGAGCACTGGATTCTATTTTTCACACAAAATTTAATGCAAACTCTTTGCTCCATTTTTTTCGAAAGAAGAAAATCGTCGAGCACACCAAACCCTTCTAAACTTTTACATCTCTGCCAGAAAAACAACACGAGCTATATAGTCAAAACTGTGAATATATGATCGTGACGAGTGTACCAACGCAACAAAACAAAAAATTAAAAACTTGAATGCACGTACCCCGCGAAAATTGAAAAGTCACCTTACTTTTTGAACACACCTCGTATAATTTTAACCCTTAATTGTCACTTGTCTGTCTCTAATGAGTTTCTTAAAATGTAACTGAGTAACGTAAATTAATCCAGGATTTATTCCTGATATTATAAACAATACCTTCTTAGAATGATCTACAATTAGTTTTAACACAAATACAAACATCCAGTTTATATATACAAAAAAAAAACTCTTTTTAAAAAACTATATTATTTTCATATGTATTTATAATTAACACTATTATTTATAAAATACTTTCAACTATCTTCAGTTTCCAAAACCAGGTAAATATATTGTTTGTTTGAAAGTTTGATTTCTTCACTACATCATTTCCGCGAAACAAAGATACTTTCGATTTGATAGTATCTACTGTAGTGACAATGAATGGCGCTTTCGAATACGGTCAAAATTATACACCATCAGATCTACAGCATCTGTGATAGAAACAAAGAAAAATAAATTTTGTGTCACCTGTATATTCTATTATCAGATCAAGATATGTATTTCTTTCTAAGGTAAAAGATTTAAATGTTAAGAAATATCTTGTTGTATGAAACATAAATGCGAATGTTTAAAAAAATTGCGTAACTGTCTGTAAGGCACAGTAAAATTGAACGAAAAGTATTAACCCTCTCCAATTTATAAAATATTTTCTATGATTCATGAGCGTATACAAATGGGTTAAATTAATATATTTTCGAATCTTCCAAAAAATGTTCAACACCATCAAATTGAACTGGAACTATATACAAAAAACACATTGCGGTATAGGATATGGGGGTGATATTTGGTTAATGTTTTGTTTCTCACTCGATTTGCATATTTGTCAGTCGTTCTTTCTAACACGCACGGAGCGCTTCGCGCTCCGTGAGTTGGGTTCTTTTCTGTAAATACCACTTATTTACATTAAACTGGGAAAGAAGAATGCAATGTTAAAACTTTATAATAATCTCACCTGAGTTTTTTAATCCTACGAGTAGATCGCTCTTTTAATAGCTTGATCCTAACCTCAAAATCTCAATAAACTGTCATCGCATTTTACATCAGCAATGGAATTTGACAACTTAAATTGAAATAATACAATACTTCGCACGAATATTCCTTAATGTTAATACTCGTAGAAAATAATAAGTTACAACTAGAATATTAAGTTAAAACTAAAAATACCGTATTTTTACAATATAACCTCACTTAGAAGCAGAAAAGAATGATTGAACTGATTGCACTTCACTTTCACCACAAAACCACCAGCCCAAATATTCACTCTGAATTTCGAAAAAACAAAAACAATTTTAAAAAAAGACGGCAATATATGCAGACTATAGGGGCTTAGGGAGGAGGCTATTCCCCCGAAGGCCGCTCGGAGCACGTGACGTCACAAGTGAAAATGCTCTATTGTCTTACTTGAGGAGGAGATATTCGATCCTCTCTGGATGTACCGCTGTGAAGCGCCTGTTGTCTCGATGTGTCATCTGCGCGAAACATCGAGTAAATCCTTGTCACCAAGTTATGAGTCCTTTACCATCTTTCAGAGTCAACACACCAGTTCGACCATTTGCAGCGGCTACACGAGCCGTACATTTGGAGGTTGTTTCGTATTATACTGCTGAAAGTTTCATGGCCGCCGACCGACAGTTACGCGAACTATTTTCAGCCGCTGATCGACAGTTACGCGAACTATTTTCAACCGCTGATCGACAGTTACGCGAACTATTTTCAGCTTCAGCTGAATTGGGTGAGACTGCTCGGTGTATCACCGACAACCACACGACATGGAAATTTAAAACAGCGGTACGATCTGTTAATCAACATCTCCGCCGCGTTATTGGAGATAATACTCTAACCTTCAAAGACATGTTAATATTGTCAATAATGGATGTAAGGCTTTCACCTAGAGAGCGTTGGCAGCTCGTGGCACAAATGTTCTAAACCTTCTGGAAGAGATATTGACGAAATATCTTCACGAGCTTCAATCTCATCCTAAATAGCAAAAGCCATCCACTCCGGTCAAGATCGGTGAACTAGTTTTGATTCTACTGGAGAAGATCTCTCCCACTAAGTGGCCTCTGGCTCGGGTAGTTCAAGTGCATGTGGGGTCAGATGGTCAAATTCGATTCATGTCTCTGAGGACGGCCACTGCTCTTTTAAAGAGGCCTGTCGTTAAACTTGTTTTACTACCTATTTCTGTTACAGGATCCACGGAAGCTGACTCACCATAACCTTATTACAGGGTGGACGCATGCTTGATATCTATATCAGTGTGGGCGTAAAATTGGAGGCCTCTTATTGCCATGCAATGTCTAACAACGAAGTAATTCGTGAATCTATCGCGAAGGTGGGCGGAAATGTTGAAGATCGATCGTTCCTGTTATTTTATTTATCTCGATCACGGGTGATCTAGCAGCGTGTACGGACCTGGTAATTCGGCCCACTCACTCTTTTTGGGGGAACGAGTACCTGAAGGGGTGGGCGAACTGTCAGTGCTGCTCAACGCATGATCCGAGTTACTTCCTTGTATGAACGTAATCCCTCCTTATGTGTGCGTCACGTGTTTTTTGACTACTTCACGTTTCGTCACGTTTTGCACTGACTAACAATGTACTAATTTTAGGGTATCCATTTTTACGTGGAAAAAGGGTACAATAGAAATTACTTGTAGGTAAAACGTAGCGTTATTTATCACCCTACCCATCTAATATCACTGTCGGATCATTTTCTAGTTTGAATCTCAAACAATGAAAGAAACAAAACCATTAATGTAATGAGCAGGACTAATACGGGAACACATGTAGAAACCGCGATCTAGTGTGAAATTCTTAAATGCCCTTATGACACATACTTCCTCGAGAACACGGGAGGCTAGCGCGTACACTTAGGCGGGTGATCATATGGGTGCTCCTCGCTAGTCACAGCACTATTGCGTTGATCTATCGGTTTACATATTCTCTAGCTGTCCTCTACTATCTTAACATTTGCCACTACCCTATTACTCTTAAATCTCCCTGCCTAAACTACCCTTTCGAACGGAAGTAAGCAATATGAACATAACTTTGTCAATTCTGCGTCGAAAGCGATTAAAAAAATTTCTTATCCAATAAGGAGGGTTCCGTACAAATACAAGGGTCACGCGTAAAAAGCATTTGCAAAAGTCAATTGAAATGCATGGCCCACAGTAAATACTATTGTAAACCTAGAAGAGAACTATTTGAAATTAAAATTAAAAGGAAAGAGAAATCTGCAAATTGTAAAAAGTTTTCGTTACCTTAGCAGTTTTCGATACCTTAGCAGAATTTCCACTTGAAAGTTAACTCATGCTGCTAAAAATTAAATATTTGGCTATGCGCTCAAAGTCCAATCATTCACAGCAACACGTGCCATGCCTCGCCCCTAACAAAATTCATTACCTATCAAAAATTTTCCCACCTATGTCCACCGACAGTGAGCCTAAAAGAAACACCCATCGAAAATACATCTTGGCAGTTTGCAGAGCTACTTAACCCGAGCAATTGGTTTGTTGAAGGGAATCTTCTCCTGAAATCTATTAACAAATGCCTGTCAAGTTCCAAACGCTGGTTCATCACGTTATCCCTTACGGCTTGCCTTCCGTAATAACATTTTCATTCCATTAATTTCTTGTTGAAAGTTAATTGGGTCGAAGTGTAAAACTATTAAAAATAGTTTCCTAACGAGGGCGCGTTACAACCTTCATCGTGGGGACGTAAAACGTGAAAAATTTCTCCATCCAACAAGTGCACCCGTGGTTTAAAATTACTGTTGAGTCATTTGGAAATAACCGAGTTTCTGAAAGCCAGAACAATTATTACCGAAGTCAACAGTTCTTTGGGAAGGCCGTGCCAAACTCGGTAACCCCAACAATTTTCATTATCAACCGAAATAAACGCCTTAGTCAATTTTTTAGTCGAATCTCAAAGATTCTGAGAATTTGCCTATTGCAGTTTACTATTTGGATTAACAAACGGAGAGAAGAACGATAAGATGATATGCGAATTTAAACGCACTCCACGCAAACGTGTGTATGTCGTGACTCTGTGAAAATGAAATAGAGTTGTCTCAGCGATAACGATAAAGCGATCCAAATAAACATCGACCCTTTAGACAAAAGGTAAGCTAAGGGTTAACCCAGAACTATACCTACCGTTTTTCTAATGGTAGACAAATTAAGATTAGCGATAAAACTCAGTAAGTGCTAGAAACATTTCCATTTTGTATTGTGATTTATAAATCCTTTCAACATGTACCAATTATCTTGAAACAATGATCTCTACTTCTATTTTGCATATTAGGACTTGCATGTTGGTGGCGGTAGTGAGAAAGTGTGCAGCGATAGGCGGTGAGAAGTTTTTACGCAGTTTGTGTCTACAGGGGATTTAAGGGGTGAAATAGTAAGCCACAGTAGCCTTAAAGACGTCTGTTGGCTGCAGTACGTACTTGGGTGTATGGATAGGTTACAGTTACCGATGGAAGAGCGGGAGGTGGGCAGCGACAGTACTGGCAGTGCTGATAGTGAATTAGACGGAGAGGAAATTTCCAGAAGGACACGACGGCGAGCTGTGCGTGGCCTGGTGTCGAGTGGCATGTCAGGGAGAGGAAAGAATCGGAGCGAAGGAAGCGATAAGGTGAGGGAAAGAGCGTCTACTGCAAGCGAGGGGGAGGATCTCTTGAAGGGGAAAAGGGAAAGCAAAGAGAGTCGCCAACCCCCAGAGGGAGTTCACGTCGGTAAGGAAGGAAAAAGAGGATGAAATAAATGTGATGGAAGAAGATATTAGGGTGTGGAAGGAAAGGGCGAAAAAAGGCTGGAAAAGGTGGATGACAGGTCGGGAAAGGGATGTGCCGAGAATGATAAATGACAGGGCTAGGAAGGAGAGAAGTGAAGGGAGAGCGGCGCGGCGAAGGCACGGTATCTGAAAATGAAAACAGACGAGAAAATGTGGGTATGCGACGAGAAGAAGATGTTTGAGGAAGCGCAGGGGAACTTGTTTCGTGGGAAGTAGGGGAGTGGGACTAAAGCAGGGTGGAGTAGTGTTAAAAGTGCTGTACTGGAACGCAGCAGGGGTAAAGAAGAATGATGAGGAGTTTTGGAGGTATATTCAGGAATTTGATGTGATTGGATTACTGGAGACGTGGGTAGAGAGAAAGGAATGGGATAGAGTAAATCGAAAGTTACCAAGGTCGTGTAGGCTGTAAAGATAGGAGGGGTAATGTATAAGATTGTGACTGTGTACAATAAGGATGGGATGGAAAGGATTACAGAAAGAGTGGAAAACTTACTAGAAGAAAGAGAGAGAGAGATATGAGGGTATGGTGGTACTGGGGGGAGAATTTAATGCGAAATTTTGGAAGGGGAGGGGGCTTTACCGGGAAGGGGAGAGCTTCGAAAGAAAATCGAAGGATAAGATAATAAATAAAGAGGGAGAGAT
This sequence comes from Belonocnema kinseyi, assembly GCF_010883055.1. Lineage (NCBI taxonomy): Eukaryota > Metazoa > Arthropoda > Insecta > Hymenoptera > Cynipidae > Belonocnema > Belonocnema kinseyi. Next base: position 10,567,772 of record NC_046665.1, on the reverse strand, counting down.
TCTAAGAGACTGGATGGAGGACAGAGGCTGGACGGTGGCGAATGGTATGGTATAAGGAGACGAAGGAGAGAACACATATGTGAGTAAAATGGGTGTATTGGTGATAGACTATGTGATTATGAACATGCAAGGTTGGGAGGAGATAGAGAAATTCACAGTAGAAGGGAGGGTGGAATCAGACCATCCGCCATTAAGTTTGTGGATACAGGGGAGGCTGGTAAAAGGCAGGGAGGGGAAGGCGGGTCGTTAGGGGAGAGTGTGTCATGGACTAGAGAAGCGATAGAGAAGTATCAGGAGCAGTTGGGTAACGTAAGCTTTGAGGGAGTCTGTGCACGAGATATGGGAGGATCTAAAGGAAAAAGTGAAAGAAAGAAAGTGAAAGTGTACAAAAGAAGGTATTTAGGAAGAAGAAGAAAGGAATGGCGAAGCTGTGGTGCGATAGGGAATGTTTGGAAAACGTAGGATGGGGATAAGTGAGAAGATAAGGTGCGACGATTGGAGGAAATTTTATAAGGATTCATTTCAGGGGTCAGATACACGAAAGAGAGATGAGGGGATTCGAAGAACGAGGGAGATAGAGAAAGAAATAAGGAAGTCGAAAAAATCTAAGGCAGCAGGGGTGGATGGAGTAGAGGACAAAGCGTGGATGTTTGGTACACAAGAGGTAAGGCAGAGGCTGAAGGGGGTAGTGCAAAAAGTATGGAGGGGGAGGGATTCCCAAGAGGGTGGAGGGAGGGTTTAATCGTACCATTTTACAAGAAAATGGATAGGGAGAGGCAGTAAAATTATGGAGGAATTACACTAATGAATATTACGTATAAAATATACGCGATGGTGTTGGCAGATAGGCTGCGCAAGGATGTTGAGGGGAAAGTAATATTGCCGGAGACGCAGACAGGCATGAGGGAGGAAAGGAGTACCATTGACAAAATTACGTCTTGCAGCACGTGGTGGATAAGGAACTAACCAAAAAGGGTGCCAAAGTATACGCGTTTTTTGTAGATCTAAAGGACGCGTACCCTTCAGTGGATCGGGGGAGGTTGTGAGAGTCAATGGAAGGGACTGGAGTGAAGAGAGGCCTGATCGAGAGTGTAAGGGCGGTATACGAGGAGACTAAAGATAGTGCTGCTAGCCAAGAGCAAAAAGGCTTTTAAGGAGATGATGAAAAGGTTGAGGAGATACTTGAACAAAAATAGGTTAGAATTAAATGCGGATAAGTCGATGGTTATGGTGTTCAGGAAAGGAGGTGGGAGATATAAGGGAGGGGAGTGGAAGGGTAAGGGAAAAGCAGTGCAGGAGATAAGTTTGTGTATCTGGGTTTCTTGTTTTTCAGGAAAGGGGCCTAGTGGATGATCATATAAAAGAGAGGTTGAGAAAGGCAAATGTGGCGATGAGGCAGGTTTGGGGGCTGGAGAAGAGGTTGTTTGCAGATGATTTTGTAAGGAGAATGAAATTGTTTTATTCGCTAGTCATGAGTGTCTTATTTTACGGAGTGGAGGTGTGGGGTGCAAGGTAAGTGAGGAGGTAAATAAGATACAGGAGAGGTATGTGAACTGGACCGTGAGGTTGGCAAGGAATACACCGAAATATATGGTCACGATGGAGACAGGCAGAACGAGTTTAGGGATTATAACACGGAGTCGAACGTGTAAATATGAGGAGAAATTTTTGAAGAGGAGGTGGGTAAGCTGGTTAGGGAGTGTTGGTGGGAGAAGAAGAACAGACGTATGGGTTGTGAAGATGGAGGTGCAAAGGAAAAGGCATTTTAGAACGAATGGATTGTAATTGGATGAAGTGAGAAGGAAGCATGAGGAAGGTAGGAAGGCATATGAGATGGTTCAAAAGAAGGGCATGGAGAAAGAGAAGGCAGAAGGAGAGGACAGAATAAGAGAGTCAAGGTTTAACGGGAACTATGTGTAGATTATGCCAAGGGAGAGAGCGCAATATCTGCATGAGAAATGAGAGCAAGGAGGTCAGGAACTTCTAACGAGAATGAGATGCGGTTGCATGGAGAATTAAAATAGGATCTGGCTTTCAAGAGAGAAGAGAATGTGTGAATTGTTCGGGAAGGGGGATGCAAAAGTTGAACACTAGTTGGAGGGATGTGAACAGGTGGAAAGGAGTGGGATGATCATGGAGGTATTGTTGCATGAAATGGGGGACAAAAGGGCAGTAGAATGGGTGAAGGGGATATTGGGTAAGATGGAGAAGAAGAAAAGGAAGGAGGAAAGGGAATGAAGAAGGAAATATTGTAAATAGGAGTGGAAGTAGATGTCAGAAAACTGTAAATATTGTAAATAGTATTTAAGTATTAGGTGTTAGCCGCGGAGGCAGAGGCTGGCAATGCGAGGCATAGCGAGAAAAGAGCGACATGAGTACGAGGCGAGGCAAGGCGCAGCGAGGAATGTTAGGATATAGGATCGAGCGGATTAGTTATAAGGTGTGGATGGATCGTAATTTGTAAGAGGTAGATGTAAGAAAATTCTGTAAAAAATGGAAGTGTAAGCAAGATATTTTTTTAAGGCCAGCTGGCCGAAAAATAAACGTTTATCTATCTATTTTGCATTTTGAAGGTTGATAGAATAAATTCAATTGAGCATAGAATTATTGAATGAGAACAATTAAATAACGTTTCACAAAAATAATAAGCGCAGTCTGACATTGGACTTCGTTTAGTTTGGGTAGCCACCGTAACCCAGTATATATTTTTAATAAAAATGTAAATTTAGGGAATTAAGCTTGCCCTCATTAAATACAGATGTGTTAATAGCTAAAACTGTTTATAATTCTTTGTAGAAAATTTATCGTTATGTTAATTGTTTCAACCATTTGGCTGAATTATTTATTCAAGGGCAAGATATTCTTTTCAGCCGTTTGGCTGGAACTAACTTTATAAATCAAATTCTTAAAGAAGCTGATATTCTCAATTAACAGATTACTATTACGTGTTACCTTGTTTCGTGAAAATAATTCCTCTTAACCGTTTGGCCGAGCGTAATTATTCACGAAGAAAATTATTATCAGCCTTTTGGCCAAAAATAATTTTTCTATTGGATTATTTTATCAGCCGTTTGGCCGATAATATTTATTTCAGAAGAGTTCACTTCAGACATTTGGCCAAAGCAACTCCAGGGTGAAACAAGTCTTAAAAATTTGAGAGTGAATCAACTGTTTGCCGTTTGGCAGACAAAAAAATAGTTTAATATCAAAAGCAATCAAAGAAATACTACACGAAATCCTTCAAAAGAGAAACGAAATGCTATCGGTTTATTAATTTGGAGTAAAAATCAGCAACGATTCCTATTTTGAATTAAAGTTGGAAACTAGCTGTCAAATTGAGCTTGCATACTTAAAAGAATTTCGGGTAGCCTTGGTATTTCGTTACTTAAAGTTAAATAAAATGTCAAAAAATGTTTAACCAGCAGGAAGAAATTAAACCGATTTGTAAACATAGGTACCGAGAAGAGAGAAAAGTTCGAAAACCCTTGAAAAAAATGTTACCATACCAAGCACTATTAAAATCGACTGTTAAAATCGAAGAAAGCCTAGTCGAAGAAAAAACTGTCAGCCCTGCTTCACCTGAGCCAGGAACAGGTTATCCCAGTTTGTCCAACGACAAAGTATCCCAAGATTTTTTTGAAACCGCTCTTAATTGAGCAGAATCATTCGTGCAATTGGGTAAAATCGCACAAAGGGGGCAGCAGAATTAGATGCCTGATCTAGTGCTATATTAAATAGAGGAAAATTGCAATAAAATAAATTTCCTTTAAAAAACCTTATCCTCAAATACCTTCAATGGTAATAAGAAATATAGGCATATTACTTTAAGGAATAAATACAATTCTGGTGAGCGATCCCTTCCTTCTTGTGTAACCACACGGATAGCCACCTTAAATCCTGGATGGCCACCTTAAATCCTGGATGGCCACCTTAACTCCTGGATCACTGAAGGGTGCATTTTTATCTTTAGGGTTATTTAGTAGTTGTCCTATTTTCGCAGGTGGTTTAAATATGGTTTGGATGTTGTGTTTGTTGAGAATTCTTCCTATTTGTTCTGTGACAGCTTGGATGTAGGGTAGAGTGGTGGTCATTTTTCTCTCTCTTTCTTTCGTAGGTTGTGTTGACTTGCTTTTTTGAGTGGATTTAGTTTTGCAGCGAGAAAACGTGCAGGGTTGTAAGTTGGTGAGTTTATTGCGCTGACGATCGGTCTGAGTGGAATGTTTTCATTGTGGATTTTTGGGAGCCCGTAAAGTTTTGGAGAGATGGGATTAGTAGGAATTAAGTTGCATATTGTTTGGCTGTCAAGATTAGAGTCTTTGAGAAGATTCTTTGTTTTACTGACTATTGTTTTTGTGGGGTCCTTTTTAAGTTTTTTGTATGTATCGTCAGTTAGAAGGTCCATGATTTTGTTGTTATAGTCTTCTTTATTCATTATTACTGTTGTGTTGCCTTTGTCTGCGGGTAATATTATAATATCTTTATTTTGATTGAGTTCTTTAATTGCGGTTTTTTCTTGTTTTGTTAAGTTTGAGGATGGAACTTGAGCTTTGCGTAAAATGTTGGCCGTCCTTCATCGTATTTCATTTGCTTTTTCGGGTGAAAGGGTATATATTGTGGATTCTAAATTGCTGATTATTTCTTCTTTTGGGATTTTCGATGGAGCTACAGCAAAATAATGTCCTTTAGATAGGGCTGAAATCATTTCATTGTTGAGAGGGTGGTCAGAGATGTTTTTTACTGTATTTGTTAGTTTAGTTTGCTTTACTGGAAGTAATTTGTCAAATTTTGTTTTTTGTTTTTGGGTGGAAAGCTTTTTAATCCGTTGGGATTGGTCAAACCATATGCGGTCCAATGTGGACCAAATGTCAAAACTGAGGGTATTTGATAGGAAAAGATGAAGTTTTAATAATTTTTTAGAGGTAGTGTGCAGAAGAAATTTGGTATGTTGTATTCTTTCTTTAACGAGAAGTAAACTTGTATTATGCAGAATCGATTTGGATTTAGATATTCCCAAATTATTTTTCAGTTGTAAGAATTTTGGGACTATTTTGTTGTCTCTGCACCGTTTCAAAAAAGCTAAGGATGTTAGTAGCTTACCTTGAGTAGTCCTGAGCTTACTAAAGGTGTTGGTTTTAGTAAGAATACTCTCCCCGTAGAGTTCCTTGATAATAGATTTTACGCTTTCACGATGATTCATTTTGATAAAAAGAGATATTTCGGGTTTCACTCGTGTAAAAAACTACGAATTGTTTGCCGACGTTTCGTGAACATTGCTGTTCACATCTTCAGGGCTGACCTGAAACTGAGGAATCAGGTCATGATGTTCTTAGGTATACTTTCTACGATGCCTGTGATTGGCCAGAGCGCCCCACCGTGGGGACTGGTCGAACTCTGGGGGAACTCTACGGGGAGAGTATTCTTACTAAAATCAACACCTTTAGTAAGCTCAGGACTACTCAAGGTAAGCTACTAACATCCTTAGCTTTTTTGAAACGGTGCAGAGACAACAAAATAGTCCCAAAATTCTTACAACTGAAGAATAATATGGGAACATCTAAATCCAAATCGATTCTGCATAATACAAGTTTACTTCTCGTTAAAGAAAGAATACCACATACCAAATTTCTTTTGCACACTACCTCTAAAAAATTATTAAAACTTCATCTTTTCCTATCAAATGCTCTCAGTTTTGACATTTGGTCCACATTGGACCACATATCGTTTGACCAATCCCAACGGATTAAAGAGCTTTCCACCCAAAAACAAAAAACAAAATTTGACAAATTACTTCCAGTAAAGCAAACTAAGCTAACAAATACAGTAAAAAACATCTCTGACCACCCTCTCAACAATGAAATGATTTCAGCCCTATCTAAAGTACATAATTTTGCTGTAGCTCCATCGAAAATCCCAAAAGAAGAAATAATCAGCAATTTAGAATCCACAATATATACCCTTTCACCCGAAAAAGCAAATGAAAT
>NC_046665.1:10553069-10561691 GCF_010883055.1 Belonocnema kinseyi | reverse complement strand
TACAAAAGGAATTACAAAACGTTAAACAAATGCTAATACAGAACGATTACACAAACAAATTGATAAATCAATAAGAAAACACACTCAAAAAAGCAAGTCAACGCAACCTACGAAAGAAAGAGGGAGAAAAATGACCACCACTCTACCCTATATCCAAGGTGTCACAGAACAAATAGGAAGAATTCTCAACAAACACAACATCCAAACCATATTTAAACCACCTGCGAAAATAGGACAACTACTAAATAACCCTAAAGATAAAAAGGCACCCTTCAGTGATCCAGGAGTATATAAAATCCCTTGTTCTTGTGGCAAAGTCTATATTGGAGAAACCGGGAGAGCGGTGAGCCAACGTATGAAGGAACATGAAAGTAAAGTCAGGCTAAAACACTTCACGCAATCAGCACTAGCTGAACATCATATCGAAACAGGTTACAACATTTTATTTTATGAAACAACAGTTATTGCAAAAGCACACAACAAATTTCCAAGAAAACATAGAGAAGCAATCGAAACCTTAAAACACCCTAATAACATCAATAGGGACAATGGATTTAATACCAATCCAAATTGGCTTTCCGTTCTCCCGGATTTTTTAGAAAAGACTCGATTGGCCAATCAAGTTCGACCAGTCCCCACGGTGGGGCGCTCTGGCCAATCACAGGCATCGTAGAAAGTATACCTAAGAACATCATGACCTGATTCCTCAGTTTCAGGTCAGCCCTGAAGATGTGAACAGCAATGTTCACGAAACGTCGGCAAACAATTCATAGTTTTTTACACGAGTGAAACCCGAAATATCTCTTTTTATCTAAATAAAAAATGTTCCTTTTTTCGAGGAATACATTTAGTTAGAGTCTACATGTGTCCTTTATGCTTTCTCTATTAAACCCTTATTCTGTCACGATCTCTACTACACATACACCATAACGAAACATCGAAAAAGCAACTAACTCTAAAGAAAATTATGTCTTAAATTCACTTAGCTACTTGCGCATTATAGCCCTTGTAATCAAGACATTATCGCTGCAGAACGATCTTCAGCAACTATGCCGCACGACCTTCAGCAGGATACGCAGCGTTTCGAGTTCTTCCGATCGGCCTCCTTGTACCTGAGTGCAAGATATCTCATTTGAAATGTCTCCCTTTTGCCATGAAACCACACAAGATCAACAATCCTATTAACCCTATATTATCAATCCTTCCGAAGAGGTAATATCCGTCTGACAATGTACCGCGAAAGCCTATTAACGTTCAGTCCGGAAAGCGAATTATTGGTAGAGTTAACAAGACTTTCAACCATTATGGACGATTTTGGGTCACTGACCACTGAATCAGTGGAAACTGTGAATTTAAATTTAAGTAATGAGGTTAACACAAGCGAGATCATTTCTATCAGGACTCCCACCGAACACCCAGTTGCAGAGGGAATATTGGAGATAACGGCTATTAAACGTCTGGGCATTTAATTTTTGTGAGGAAAGATCACTTAGTTTTCAGTTGTCCTCTTGTTTCTTTTTACTTAAGCAACTTCTTTGAACTGCCTTTTCGAAAACATAAGGGTTCAAACTATCATTTACCATACTCCGGATTTTAATGGAAAAACACCACCATTAATAGAGTTTATTCAGGACGTGTGCAATAAAGAGGTGCATTTTTAAGCTGTAATCAACCTCCGAATGACCCAATCCGAATCGGTAAGCCATGGCCCCTTAATTTTACGTCGCGAAAACAGAAAGAAAAGCCCTATTCCTCCTGATCTAACTGTACCACAATATCCAACGAACTAGTATCCCCCGAGCATGTCCTGGAAAAATAATGGAAAACCCCTCCCAGATATAATTCCCCAGGAAGGCCCAAAGATTTAAACTTGCAACAGGCTCTGGGCCAGGATGAAGCCAATAGTCAATCAGCAACAGAAGTGTCCACTAGCGAAGAAATATCTGGAGAACTCCATAGAATCCTACGAAAAAGGCGGAATTCTTCGAATAAAAGCTGATAAATACGAGTGCTTTGAATCCGGAATTAAAATTTGACTCCCAGAAAGCAATATCAATAGAAAGAATTACTAATCATCGGGTCGAAACAATAAGCACCCTAAAAATAAATATTTTGAAATCCACTAACAAGTTCCACGCAGTCATAATCTCCATCCACGAGACTAGTGATCGAATATTAGGCCAGTTCTACCTCAGTGTGCAGGGTGATGGCCATAAACGCCACCGCTAAAGCAGTAGAATTCAAAGTCAGCCCCCCGGTAAATCTTCCAATGCGACGTATATAAATTTCTAGGAGAAGACACAACAGGATCAGAATCGAACGGATTACCTAATGAGTTACCAGTCACTTGAAATACCCTAGTATCAGAACGTACAGAACAAGTGTTGAATAGTCTTCATGCTTTCCAAATGAACCTAGAAGAGAGAGAATATGTCTACAGCCGGCTGAAGGATTTTCCGATGTTTTCATTTAAACGGAGAACTGTTAAGCTGCACCCATTTATTGCAACATTGAATCCTCAATAAACAAGTTATAGGAGGTGCATATCCGTTACCAAATATTACGGACATTTTGGAAAATCTCGGTAAGGAACAGTAATTTTCAGTACTAGATTTAGCAAGTGGTTTCCCTTAAATCAAAACCCACCCACATTCCAACGGCTCATGGACAACATTTTAACGGGAATGCATGAAACAGAAACTTTCATTTATCTAGACGATATCGCGGTTCTCAGAAACTATCGACGAACACGATACGAAAATCAGGCTATTATTAGAAAGATTACGCACGGAATTGCCTATTTGGTCCATATCATTAGACGCGACGCAGTAAGACTAAATCCTACCAAAAGAACAGCGATACGGCAATTTCTTACGCCTAAAACTGTTAAAAATGTCCGCTTATTTCTAGGCCACTCGGCGGATTACCGAAGATTCATTAAGGATTATGCGGAGCTAACACAGAATAAGGATAATGTGGATATGCCTATAACTTACTTTTCTTTGATCTTAAACCATTACGAATTCAATTATGATAAAGAAGACACGGTAGGCCTAGCGGTACTCTACGGAGTAGGAAACTTCTGTCCTTATCTATATGGTCGAGAGGTTATCTTAGCCTGCGACAATGAACCTATACATTAAATGACCTACGTGGACAATCCAGGAACGAGGTTGATAATCTGACGGCTAAAACTGAAGGATTATCAATATACATATGAATATAAAAAAGGAAGTCTGAATGAAGGCGTAGAGTCGGCCAATTCAACTCACATGACTCAGCAAACTTCAAGACGGACATTAAAAGGAATCCCAAGGACCCTCTCACCACTAGAGTGGACTTTGAGATTGACAAGAATTTTTCTCGAGTATTGGTGATACATAATAGATTGACTGATTACAGAGCATTACCCATGACATCCTGTAGAATCTTTGAATTTAGAGAAGCGAACAAGGCCAGTTGTCCCCTTAGAACGAGCGACTTGCTTTAGAAAGCGACAGCCGTCGGAGACTCTGCCTGGTACGAGCCAGCAACTAACCAAAAAACCAGTTTCAACAAGAAAACGTCCCAAGGCCGGGATTTCAGAAGCTACGGGTACTACTGGTAAGCCCTTGATTCTACGAAAGGCATCTTTAAGGCCCAGAAAATTTAAACCCACTCTACACGCAAAACCCCTCGTGTCCAAACATACGGAGCGAAACCGCTTGAGGGCACCTACCGCTTTAGACGACTCGGATGGTAATTAACATCCCACGGCGTGAATTAAAATGCCAGACTTTCAAATAAAAGCAGGATAGCCAAAAGGCTCACTAGAATTACAAGGAAGACGGAAAATTCCAAAACCCCTGCAAATAGCTATGGCTCTTCTTTTTTGGGTAAAACATCGACCTCGAGAAACAAGGATTTAGATCTATTCGTGTTTCGAAAATCACACAGTGTCTTTCCAAGGCTTGACATGACTCCTAGTTCGAACAGGGCTAAGCCGCAAAGCCGCATCCAAAGGCTGCACCAGCTCACGATCCTCCGCCTTCGCTTTGGCTAAGCCCAAATACTAATGCATACGTGAACATATATATTCACGGGGAATGCACCTACAATGGTAGCGAGCGATCAAAATCCGGTATAGGAATCTGGTTTGAAGAATATCCTTTAAATGTCTCTCGCCCAGCTGGCGGCCGACAAACCAATAATGCCGATGACTTGGAACCAGCTGTGGAAGCTGCACGTCGAGCACATAAGGCTGGATTACAAAAATTGCGAATTATTACAGACTCGAAGTTCCTAATCAACAGCGCTATTGAATGGATCCCTGATATCCCTAATGCAGGATAATTTCAGTAAATACTGCTTCGCCGTCCCCATACCCAACCTGAAAGCAACTACGGTGTATAATTATCGACAAGGGAGGAAGTTTCGTTAATACACTAATGAAGAAACTTGAAGACATATTTAAAGTGAAACAGTTCGTCATTTCGGGATATCGTCGACAAATGTATGGTTCGATGGAACGCAGTCATATTGTACTAACTGGCTACACTAAACACTATGCATTCGGTTATGACGATTGGGATCAATTGCTCAAATTCGTCAGGTTTGCGTACAACACGTATGTGCACGAAGCAACAAACTTCCCTCCATACCAACTGGTATTCGGTCAAATGGCTAGAATATCTAGCTCTTTCCCTCGAAGAGATGACTTACGAACACACGGCACCTATCTCCGGGACTTGATCACGAGATTGAACGAGATCCAGTGTTAACCCGGTTAAAATCTTATAAAGGCTAAGCTGCGATCAAAGGAAATATATGACAGAAGGGCCCGACCCTTCGAGGTAAAGATAGGAGATAAGGTATACGTGATAAAAGATGACAGGGAAGGAAAGTTCGATATTCGAGCCCACGGTCCTTACACCATAGTAGACTTCAACCCTCATGATAATGTGATATTGGAAACTGAAGAAGGAAAGCGCTTTTCCAAACATGCAGATAAGCTTTTGTAACTTACTGTTGAATCAGATACCACAAACTTATCTCCGCATACACGGAGTAGTGCTGAGTTTAAGCATACGCCCCAACGAAAACAAATAGGTGCGCTTAAATTATCTTTAAATCCTTTTTCCGAGGACGTATGTTAAATTCCCCAATTAAATCGTCACATTTTCAATAGCCGTCTCTTTTTAAGTCTAACTATTAATCAAGATGGGACATGTGTGCATTTGGTTTTCGATATTCCTAATTTTTATAACGCAACTTGTAGCTGATGCAACAAATCTACGAGTCACCACCTTTCAAACAAGCACAGGAGGATACAGAATGTATATGGACAAGACAAGGCGCACTGTCCGAAATTAGCGAATTCTAATCTTCCTAAATGTAGATAAGCTACATTCGGTCCTAGAGTCTTATCAATCTCTATTTGAAAACCTGCCCAGCTACTGCCGATCCCTCCAGGAGTACAAATGCAACAAAAACTTACAGAAATACCAACTCCAGGTAAAATTCAACATCATAGAGATCTAAAGCCCGGAATAAATGATAAATAAAGGAATTGAGTCGACTCGTCGCATGAAATTATTCTGCCTCTATGCCACCAGGGATGCAGAAACGAAGTACAACACCGACACCAGGGTTCTTAGGAAGTACGGTTGGTTCAATCGCGGGTCTCCTGACCAACGAAGACGGACAAAACATCAAAGTCGAAATGTACGAACTTAACCAAGCAGCCTAAAACTTATCGCACATAATGCGAATACAGACGCACGTCATTAGGGCTCAACTATAAAACAAGCACCTTCGAACCAAACAGACCGATCCAGATATTGGATGGCATCCGGGCGGCCAACTTGTAAAAGCTACCTGCTGAGTCTACCATCGATAGATTCTTTAGGATTATGCGACATAAGAATAATATACGACAAACTCCTCCATTGGAACTGGATTAACACGATAGGCGCATGTTTATATCCAGTGATAGCGGAAACCACAGCTGAAGCTATCTGTCCCAGTCAATCAGAATTAACTGTGCCCCTTACGAAAGTTGGGATTGTCCAAACGGCTTCAGGATGCAGGATAACAGTAGAAGACGTCGTAAGAGGAAAACCACTACAATGAGCAAAGCAACACTGGATCAACGCTGTCACTATCCAATAAAAATGCTTACATCAAGAACGAGCAAACCCAAGAAAAACTAGAGATTCAGTGCAACAAATTAAATTGGTAACGTCGAAACAGATTTGAGCAAACTAACCAAAGTCAAGGAGCCTATCGACTTCCGCAAACAGCGTTTCCTATGATGTATGAAGGCGAAGAGATGTCGGAAACTGCGACCTGCAACTTCAGCATGAATAATTCCGCTCAGATCGTGGTGCCAAACAACCAAATGAACGAAAATACCCAACACGACACTCCAGAGATTTACCAAGAAGCACGTCGACGAACGATGGCGAGCCTACAATCAGACTAGCAATACCCATCTGTAAGATAAACCTACCTACGCAGGCTACAACCTGCTTGAAAATTCACGCCAATAAGATCCGCATATTTGCTTCTTGGGAATGCAATATAGGTACTTCTGAACTTCAATAAGAAAAGGTATTGAAATTCAGAGGCAATTGCATTGGGAGAATGGACTGCACGGAAAACAAATGAGGCCTGTAACGAGAAACTGACACCGGCCGTAAAACGCAGCGTTGGCTGATAATTAAAATTCAAATTGGTGCTTAAGAAAGAAAGTAAAAAATAAATAAAGAAATATTATAAAAAGAATTTTGAATGCTTAGGCGAACTTATACGGGTACACACGTATGAACCCCGACCTAGTGCGAATTTACCAAATGGCCTTCTCACACATACTTTGTCAAGTACAGGAGAGACTAGCGTGTATACATTGGCGGGTGATCGTAAGGGTGCCTCTCGATAGTCACCGCACCAGTGCGTTTTCCTATCGGCTCACTTATTCTCTAGCCGTTCTCCACGTTCTTAACATTCTTTACTACCCCATTTCTCCTGAGCTTCCCTGTTTAAACTACCCCCTCGAGCGAAAGATAGCAATATGCCCATAACTTTCAATTCTACATCAGAAGCATTTAAAAAAATCTCTTATTAAACGAGAGGGTTCCGCACATAATACAATGGTCATGCGTAATAAACATTTACAAAAATAAATTGAATAGCATAACCCGCAGTAAATACTCCTGTAAACCTGGAAGAGAACTATTTAAGATTAAAATTATAAGGGAAGAGAAATCTGCAAATTGTGAAAAGATTTCACCACCTTAGCGGAATTTCCACTTGAAAATTAACTCATGTTGCTGAAAGTAGTAATTTTGAATAAGCGCTTAAAGTCAAACCATGCACAGAAACACGTCTCATGCCTAGCGATTAAAAAAATTCATTACCTAAACCAAATTTTCGCACCCATGAGCATTGACAGTGAGTTCATCACGCTGGTTCATCACGTTAACATTTACGCTTTGTCTTCTGTAATACAATTAAATTTAATTCATGTCTCGCTAAAAATTAATCGGGTCAAGACGTGAAACTATTAAAAATAGTTTCCTAACTAGGGCGCGTTGGAACCGTAATCTTGTAGACGTAAAACCTGAAAAGTTTGTCCATGCAACGATTGCACCGTGGATTAAAATTACTGGTAAGTCATTCGGAAATAACAGAGTTTCTAGACACCAGAAAAATTATTACCTAAGTCAACAGTTGTTCGGGAAGGCCGTGCGAAATTCGGCACCCCCAACAATTTTAATCTTCAACCAAAAGAAACGCCTTGGGAAATTAGGTAGTTACAAAATTGATAGTTTAGCAACTTGATAAACTCAGAATTTATAAACAGATTCATAAATAAATTTTTAGAAAACTTAGTTTTAAAATTTCAGAATTCGAAATATGGTAGTTTTTAACCCAATAAATTCACTGGTGGGTCTGACAGACTCAGTGGTATTCTTCTCGCTATTATATCTCTTAGGTTATTTTATGCAAATAAATTAATTCATTTTGCGGCTTTGGTAAGGCATATACTTCGAAGGGCAGTGATAAGAATATGTGCAGGGGCCTCTCTGACCCAAGTGTGGCGTTTCTTGTTAATTTTTGTAAAGTTAATTCGTTTTTTTAACTCAATCGACAATAAATTAAGGTGCACTTTTAATTGGGTGCGATGAACATAGTCTAAAACAGTGATCGGCAAACTACTGCCGCGCGGCAGCACTACCTGACATGGCGGGTCGACTCAAAATTTCCTGGAAGTACCTACTGCCGCCAAAAAGGTCTCACCCGCCAACGATGCTTCCTTTATTAAGCAGATCCAAAAGCGGAGATTAAAATTTTACATAAAAAATGCTTGAAATTCCTAATACTATGAAAGGCCTAATACTATGACAGCTCTATGTCCGTATGAATGTAGTAGAAGATCTACATGACTGGGTTGCGCGCGCAACCCATTTCTCCTCTTCTGCATTTAAAAACTCGAAGGTGCACGGTTGCCGATCGGAAAACTTTGGCGGTTCTATTTATATCTCAATCCGCTTTCAAATAGAATCAAGAAATTAGCATTTTCATGTTTCCAGGTTTCGATGCTTCGATTTTGAGGTTATGTTTTTTCGGATGTAGAATATT
>NC_046665.1:10540074-10552969 GCF_010883055.1 Belonocnema kinseyi | reverse complement strand
ATTCCAGAGTGGTTGGTGGAAGGGCGCACAATACTCCTGCCGAAAATAGGCAACTTAGCTGACCCGAAGAACTACAGGCCAATAACTTGTCTGAACACGCTCAGTCTCGCTCGTTTTCTATCTAACACAATTTGGAGGCCAGACGCGCATACCACGTTCTCGCTACCTAACTTAACGGGACCCCATAGTGATTCTTTTTCAGAAAGAGGCCATTGGACTACCACGAACCTGAATAGCCACACGAAAAGTGAATTCGGGACAGATAATATCGGTCAACGGGATCGTGCGTACCTCGACTACATCGTCTTTCCAGCCGGTCAACCCCACCAAAACACCGCTCTGCGAAGTCACCCACGTAAAAGCGTTAATTTCGGTAGAAAACCAGAGCAATTTCAAAAGAATAGTGATAACTATGAGCGTTAAAGCACTATACTCGGTTTTTAAATTTTAAATGGACCTACGAAATAATGCAAAAATGGAACCTCGGATTTTCGGATAACCGGAATAGGGATTTAGAAATTTTCTTCATGCGGATCGAACAGCTTCTTGGCTTAGTGTATATCGCGGATACAGATCTGTTAGAATGCATACCGTTCTTCTTTTCAAATATTGCACTACATTGAGCCAATAACTCGTGGCAAGGGTTGGATTCATGGTTCGATTTCATGGAATCAGCGTGAATTCGTTTCGGCGACCAGGTATACCAATTCGTACTGCAGCAAGAAGTGCACAACCGCACGCAGGGAATACACGAACCCGTTACAAAATATTTAAATGCATTCGTACCCTGCTCAACCGATGGTGGCCTCCCTACCCGGAACAGGAACAAATAAATTATGCGCAACGCAATATGCTACCGAAATTACAACTCACTATCCACCAAACTCAAAGAATTCATTTCGACCCTCTGGAACAAATAGCCATTCGGTTTAAAAAATCTACACGAGTACAAAGGACATTGAGGCTCCCATCTTCACGCTCACAATCACTTTTTTGTGGATTAGTTTACTTTGAAACAAAAAGATCCCCTTTCCATAGTATCCCGACCGCGATGAAGTCCCTGAGAACTACCGACGCACCGTGGTTCAGATGGTACGAAAAGGTGATCAAAACTAAAAAAATGAATTTTGTTTTTTTGATGTAGAATTGTTGTAAATCTATTAAAAACTACTTGAAGTTCATGAAAGTACAAAAATTATAAAAATATATTATTATTTTAGCCAGTTTTTTAGGCTTCAAAGTTCAATCATTTGAGAACTCGCTCTCAACACCTAATATACACCTTAACTTTAGAAGGTGCTGTATCAAGACAAATAAAAAATATTTTTAAAAAAATTATATAAAATTATAGGGTATTTATTCCTTTAAGTGATTCATGTATTAAGAAGTTCATATTCATAAATATTATTAATTTTTTTAAATTATATTCCACGCGTCAAGTTATTTCTCATTTACTCAGCTTTCGATTGAAAATACTTAAGTGCAACTCCTTGCGTACAAAAAGTAGAAATGCTACGTTGTAGTGAAATATCTTTTGCATTCAGTTCCATGAAAAATTTTTGCGCCAACTTGCAACTTCATAATTGGGACACTAATTACGAGGGCTACACAGACAGGAATTTGTACGCTTCGCGTCGAGTTGCACGCGCATCCCTCATAGCAGTTTTTCTAAATAGGGATTTTAATTTGAACAGTTTTCATTATTGAGCGATTCAGATATTCTATATCCTATTCTTATTATTGTTAAATCATTTTTTAATTTAAATAATTTCTAAATATTATTACAAAAAACTATGAAGGAAAATTGTTTTGCAAGTGAACTTTATCATTTAGCAATTGTACTACAAAAAAGGACTAGGTTATCTCAATAGAATTCTTAAAATGAAAGTTTGAAGGCGAGTCCTATAATGCACCTGCTACCTGGGTATTGTGGTAGGTGTCTAAAAGATCTTTAAACGGATAGTGCTAGTTGCTGTGAGGACTAATTTACGTTGCGGCTGTGAAGCCACTTACATCAGGTAGGTAAAGTCGTCAAGACAAATATTGTTTTTGTAATAAAGTGTCCTTTCTGATGTTACAGAAAGTATATTGAAGGATTTAAATGTAAGTTTCTGAAGACAGTACAAATAAAGGTATAAATATTAATGCAAAAATGGTTCTTTTTCTTTAGTACCTTTTCCCAAAATTCTTTGTTTCTCCTTATACTTTTTTTTATCATGGGGTATTACGTTTCGGGGGGAAAAAATGATTGAAGTTTGTATTTTTGCTTTTACCTGCAAATTTTTTTAGTCTGGAGAAAATTTTCTCTGAGGAAACATTAAGAAGCTGTTTCATGAAATCTTAGTTTATTTGAGAATTTTTTACTGTGCTAAAAATAGAAAAATTTTTAATTAATGAGGATTTGTTCAATTTCTACCGTGAAAATGAAAACAATGCTTTTATAGAAGCTGTTTTAGAGAAGTGTCCACAAGTGTCCGAATGAGTGAGAAGTAAATTAAAAACAAATTTAACAAATTTTTACATATATTTGTCACGCAGATGGAAAAAAGCGTCTCTTTCTCTATACCATTTTAAGCGTCAAAACTCCGCGTCGTTGCAACAGGATTTTATCTATCCAGATGGTTTTCCGTAGCAAACTAAAGAAATGTATATAAAAATAAATTGTTTTATTATGTTCTACACTTTTTGGCGGAAAAATAATAGGTATATTACGTATCAAAAATGAATGTCAAATTGAAACTGTACTTCTTTCATAGAAAAACGCTTTTTAGATAGGATAAAATTTGATTCCTTAAGGTTCTTATAAATTTATTAGATTTTACTGAATAATTTAAGCCATTTTTCATTAGGAAACGGTTAAATTTACAAGGGAGTAAGCAGCATTTCTAAAGAAGCGGCACACAATCAGGACTTATTTCCTGCCTACCATGAAGTTTTGAAGGCAAAAAAAGAATGTTATCCGAACATTCATGAAATTAGTGAAAAGCGTTGTGAAGTAAAGTTGCAGGATTTACTAAACCATACTATTACGAATATTCTTTCGCTGATGCAATCTGATACTAATGAGGGGTTAGAAGTAGAGCACTACACTTTGTATCTCAAATACGGTTTTGATGGTAGTGGTGGATATTCCCTCTATAACCAAAAGTTCGAGAATGCAGAAAATAGTGACCAATATGTTTTTGGAACTTTCTTAGTCCTATTGAGGCTCGTCAATGAAGTAAAAAAGGAGATTATTTGGGAGAATCCACGTACTTCATCGATTAGATTCTGCCGACCAGTACGCTTACAGTGGATTCAGGAAACTACAGAAGTACTGCAAAATGAAGATAAATATATGAATGAGCACATTTCTAATTTCGAACCGTTTACTGCAAATAATAAAGTTGTTGAGTTTTCCTTAACGCCGACAATGTTGGACGGAAAAGTATGTCTAAATACAAATATGTACAGAAAAATTTCCTTCACGAAAATTTTTAAGATTATTATAATAATAAGAATAATTATCTGATAGGCCTGTACTGCATTAACGCACAGGACGAGCGCAGAATGCTATATTTGTGGCGCTCATTCATCAGAGGTAAATGATATAGACCTGATGCTTACAAAAACTGAAAACGTTGAAACGTTTAGATTAGGGCTCTCTACACTCCACGCATATATACGATTTCTTGAGTGTCTTTTGCACAATGCATATCGTTTGGATTCTGAACAGTGGAAGGTAATAAAAATGTCATTACTTTTTTCTTTAAGCACTTTTAAGGTATTGTGATGTAAAGTATTTTTAATTCGTATTCAGATAAGTCAAAATGATGGAAGCAAGTTACTGAGCGAGTGGAGAAAGAAAGATATTCAAGCTTCATTTAAATCACGAATGGGGTTGAATGTCGATTTTCCAAGGCAGGGGCATGGAACCTAAAATAATGGAAATACGGCCAGACAATCCTTCGCAAATCCTAAACTTTCTGCTGAAATTACAGGTAAATAGTATACAATCAATGTACAATAAAAGTAAAATAACCACGAATATTTATTTTAATAACAATGAAAAAATTTCAGATATTAGTGAAGAAGTGATATCTCGATTTGCTGTCGTTTTAATCGCTTTATCTAGCGGTTATCCACTAAACGAGGATAACTTCAAGGCGTACTGCATTGCAACTGCGAAACTATATGCAGAACTATATTGGTGGTATCCGATACCACCAATTGTGCACAAAATCCTAATACACGGATCATCAGTTTCGAAACATTTAATGATTCCCATTGGTCAGTGATCTGAAGAAGCTTTAGAAGCACGAAACAAAGACATCCGTAAATACAGGGAGTACCATGCGAGAAAATTTTCGAGAGTCAAAACAAACGAAGATGTTTTTCAGAGGTTGCTTCTTAATTCTTCTCCGGCTATTGCTATTATCAATCTACCAAGAAAAAAAAAGAATTGCCAAAGTCAGTTTTAGATCTTGTGATATTACCAAAAAAAGAGATCGAATTATCTCATGAAGACAGTAAAGACTATGTAGAATACACAAGCTCAAGTGAATCTGGAGAATTTGAGGATTCTGCACTTTTCAATTAAATAAATTATTTGCAATGAAAATTGAAAATATAATAATCATTGTTTCTATATTTTCCAGGAGCGAATTTCAATAAATTTTTGTACATAATTTATTTCCTTGCATAATTATTATTTCGTCAATAATCACTTACCTTAATTTAATACAAAAAATTACATCTGAATTAGAAGATTAAAATCGGGAACTTGAAATACTATTATAAATTAAAATTTAATAATTCATAGGGTTCTTTTAAATTAGGCCAATATATTACATTCGCCACTTTTAACTTTTTAAATTATTGTGGCATATTTAAAATAAGAAAACTAAGCAATGTTTCTGAACTGGATTTGATAAAATTGTATTCATGTTCAGAATGCTTTGGCAGCCATATTGGGTCCGCCATTTTTAATTTTGAAATTTTGACAACAAATTTGGAATCAGGGAACCGTAAAGTATTTATAAAATAAATTTAATGCAAATAGGATAACATTTCGACTTTTGATCACCTTTTTGTACGATCTGAACCACTGTGCGACGAATATTATGGCGAAGTTCCGGTAAATTAAGTAAATTATATAGAGCCCCCTGATACTCAAATTTTACCGTCCGATCGTACACCAGATCCCCTTTCCCGCTGTCGCACCACCAACGCGAAAATTTCGTTTATCCTAATTTTGTTACCATCATTTTTCATGCCAATGTCTTGTCAAAATATTCCCCCAACGCCGCTATCGCTTTCTGTTCATAGTTTTCTGAGTTAAAACAATGTAAATTCTGCTACCATTATTTAAAATGCTACGATTTGTCTAACCTTTTTGTCAAAACAACGGTCAGCCTTTGTTTTAATACCATTAGCTTTCTCCCTAAATTCCGGTACCTTTAATAGAAACACTAGATTCTCTTTTCCAGCCTTGAATTCACGCGAATGCACTACTAGCTACAACGCTAGTTTTCCCATTGACAACTCCACCTTTCCCAGCCCCTACATTTCCGCTAATTCACCTACCAATATTTTCTTATGCTCTCGTATACAACTCTCTGGCCTTAGCTTCTTAATAAAATATAATTTTTGGAAAATATCGTATCTTTTATATTGCAAACACCCTCCATTATTCGCTCATCATCCACTTTGTATTCAGCCCATTAACCCCAACCTATAAAAGTGCCAGTTCATGATTCTTTTTTCTTCAATTTTACACCAATCCAAAACGATCCAGGTCATGACTTTGCTCAATCATCCAAAATTAAATCCTAGTTGTAACAATTACAAAAATCACTCTTAAGATTAATATTGATTATTTTATGCCACTCCTCACTCACGCAATTTTGTTTCGTTTAGTCACATTAGACAAATTAATGGTTCAATAAATCGTCTTTAATTTTTATTTGAATAAATAAAGTTAAAATGTTGTCTATTACTTCTAATTTAACTATGTTTCCTTTTCTGTTGTACGGCCACGGTTGGCCTTTCCCTACGGAGGGGAAAGGCAAACGGATCTCCTTCGCTGCGTGGAACGATACCCCAAGGGTGTATTTGAAATTAGATTTAAGGCCATGTGATGAGTATAACAGCTGATCAAGTCATCCCTAAGATCAATATTTTTTTTTTCACCCACACTGAAAAATAAAAGTTTAAATAACACGGAAATTTTTATCGGGAGATATTAATCAATATTAAAGGATCGTTTGTAGCCTTGCAAAGAGTTGGAAGAAGAAGTTTATTTATGCAAATAATGATTATCGACGGACACATTTAGGTTTTACAGCAGAAGATTGACTTTTAACTTTCTCTGACGGTAATCATGCAATCTGTTTTACCCACAGACCCCTAGAAGTTCGAAGTCGTCTACTCGCTTCGCTAGTGCTGCTTTGACACAGCAGATACCAGACTGATACGTATGTCAGACCAAATATGTTTATTTGAATTTCAAGTGCAAGCATTAGTTTTTGCATTATTTGTGCATAATGTTCCTGAGCGATTTTTGTTGTTTTGCCCCACTTTGATAAATACAAACCTCATAACTAGCCGATTGACAACATTGCAAATTGCTGGCAGGGTTTTACATTAGCACATTTATCGTGCCAAATTTTTACCATGATATCTCATTCCGCGTGGACGTAAGTTGGGAAAGAAAACTTCCACTGGTATTTTCTTCAACAAAAAATTTTTCTCAAAATTTCCAAGGGAACAAAGCAGAAACATGGACTTTATTACCTCCTCTTTCATTTCCTAAACTTTCATAGCGATACCTCATTTCGTTTAGATGTAAGTTCGGAAAGAAAAATTGACGACCAGGTTTGGTCACGTGCTCGCAGAGAACTGAGATTCGCTGACTGCAGTCGTGGATGCCTCCAGAGCCAGGGATGACTCCGGATCGTTTTCCCTAGGCTTTGGGAATTAACTTAATCCTCTCGGAGCGATAACTTGGTCTGCATCAGTGATCCGTATGATGGAGGTCATCTCACATTCCCTAACAGGGTCCTTGAAGCTACGGCACTGACCGAAAAGCCAGCCAACTAAACACTCCTACGATGAGATGCAAATCAGGTCTAGTTGTTCCCAATTTTTTGCGTTATGTTTTGCCAAATACGGACAACTCTCGTGTCAGAGAGAACGAGAGCCTCCTTATTACCGTATATGCTTCGGATCTACTCTTAGATATTTTAGCTTAGTTGCAGCCTTCAGTTAAGTCGTCCCTTCATCTCCCTTCGTTTTTATGGCACACACAGTAGCGCCGAGCAAACAGTTAAACAGCACTGTGGCGAGCGAGAAGAAGCGCTCGGCAATCTACCAGCCAACAATTTTCAGTCGTGCAGCAGACACGTAGCAAGGGTCTAGGCACGCGAACTTAACGTCTTAACATCCTATTTTACTTCCTTCATATAAAATTGCGCACGCCATTTTATCGCAAACCTGAATTTTTATTTACAAGTAAGATGACATTAAAAAAAACGTAAATTTTCCTATAAGGTTGATCAATCTCCTCTACCACAACTTTAATCCAAGGGCTAAATCCAACAGGGGCATGTTAGCCTGGCGCCCAACAATGCATTAAAAATATATTGTTTTTTAGCTTTGAGAATTTTGAGATACTGGGCGTGGCTTGGTCAAAGTTTCGTTGAAATTTACGGTCAAAATTGATAATTTTTGCAGAAAAGTTGTGCTCACGACAGTTTTTTAATTTTAGAATGGCTAATGTAGAAAATTTGGTAATATCGAAGTTTTGCGACTTGGTAAACATAGAATTTATAAATAAATTTTCAGAGGGTCCAAATTTAAAAATTTCGAAATTTGGTAGTTTCGGCCAGTCCCTACAGCGTGGCACTTTGGCCAATCACAGACATCGTAAAGAGTATACACAAAGACAACAGAACCTTATACCTCAGTTTCAAGTCAGCCATTATCATCTTTCGTTTTAAGCTTTTTTCAAAAATCAATATTTTCGAAAATAATATAACAAAACGTATTTATGTAAACTCAAATTTTTTTGAAGATTAATCATTGTAGTTTGCGTGTAATATGAGTGTTTGTTTCTTTTTTTACTTGTATGATGACGATAAAAATCTTAAATGTTTATGCCGACATTGCTCAAAAGAACCAAAAGTTTTTTAACCATAAAAACTCTTCTACTGTACTTGTCTATCAACTTTAACTCCTTGTAATATTTTACTATCCTTTGTTGCAATAAACTATCCATATCTGAAAAACTCGTCATTTATTTCGGACAGTACATTGACATATTCTTTGATGGATAACTAGTGACAATGTACCCACAACAAATAATTATTCAAGGGGGCATATATGTAAGATCGGTCTTAGCAAGGAGGCTCTACGAAAGCGAACCAAACCTTACCCTAGTTGTTCGTGGGACAGTAATGACATATAATATTAATAGTGCGGTTTAATGTCAGCAAACACGCAGAGCTCCCGAAAATACTTCGAATATTGACTTATTGAATGTCTACCCACTTAGTATGATTCCTTGTATAGTATGAAAACTCACACACAATTCTTCAAAAATCTGATCAGATCCTCATTCCGAAGATGACCCAAAACCCATTGAGTCCATATCAAATCGTACTTTGTTGACACAGGACAAAAGTCTTGTAACCCTAGAACAGAATTTAAAATATATTGGTTCTAAGTTTATGAACTTGAAAATAAATCAAATAAAAAGTTAATGAATACATAAATCAAATGTAGCAACGTCATTTGGACTATTACTGAAAAACAGTTAATTTTCACAACTATCATTCAAAAAGAAGTACAGAAGTCAAATTCTGAAAATATGTATTTAACTAAAGGTATTCAAAATCAGTGATCCCAAGTTTGGCATGTGGACGTACTGCGCTGGCTCAAGGACGTTTAAGAGGAACACGACGCGACGGCCCGTTACCATGGTAATAATGAGTTGCGTCGTGTTCCTCTTATGAATAGCTAGCGCAAGTGCAGCACCTTATCATGCTAAAGTCGGGGTAGCTGTTCAAAATCAAGCAGAGGCAGGTTCCCGCTAAAAACAAATTTAGACGTCAACGAAAAATTATTTGCAAAAGAGAAAACCTGCAAGTTCTCCGCTACTTTGTACAGAAACACACAAATCAAGTGGGCCACAAAGGCCCACTTTCTCGGTAATCCTGATGGTTTCAAGAAGAAAGTCTTGTACATTTGTAATGATATGCGCTGTACCCGGAATGATCCTGTTATGAAGACACTCGAGATAAATGACAAGACCTAAATAGTACATGAAAGGCAAGTATGTTTGATGCAGATACTTTATTTCTCACCGACAGATCGCAAACTCAAAACTGTAGGATGCTGCATCTCCAGGTAACGGTAGGTTCTCTCCAGGGTCAAGGTGTCTCACAGTGGGGAAACCAGTAGATTTTCTGGTTCAACATTATATTTACCCTACAAATATTATACGTTCTTCATTTTTTTATCTTAACAATGGTGCGACATTTTTGACAATTGCCTTAAGTTGATGGAGGAACATTACTTAAAGCTAATCTCATATTAACAATTTAACCAAAAAATTTTTTATAAACAAATTACACAGGTCTGCAAATAATGGGGTCATGTCAGTTGTTGGAAAGTAGAGGGTCATTTCCGAAGTAATTTTTTACGTAGAATCCGAATCCGGGGTCAGAATTAGCCCATCACGTCAGAATTTTAAGATATTTTAGGTTATATTCCCAAAAAATGGCGTTTTTGGCTACTTTTGATGTTATGTACAGAAGACACAACATTTCTTCGGATTTCAACAACCCGGAACACCCCCAAGTACAAATTTTCAAGAGAAAACACCCAGTAGAAAATATCTGCCTCAAAGCATTTGAAGCAAATGCTCAAGACATAATGGGACATATCTCGTAATTTCAAATTGGCGTAACTTGGTAAAGAAAAATGGTAATTGAACTCTGCGAATCTTAAATTAAAGAGAAACAGCAATACAATATGATACAATAAAAGAAAAAATCCTAAAAAATGTTGTGCCTTCTGCACATAACCTCAAAAGTAGACAAAAACGCCATTTTTGGGTACATAACCGCAAATATCTTAAAACCCTGACGTGATGGGCCAATTCTGACCACGGTTTCGGATTCTACGTCAAAAGTTACTTCAGAAATAACCCTCCACTTTTCAACAAGAAAACCATGTTGGCCTGTGTTATTTGTTAAAAGTTTTTTTATATAAATTTTATTATTTTCTGATTATTCTTTTTAATTTTATAAGTAATTTGTTTTATAATCTTATTGCGATGAAAAAAATTGTATTCGAATAATCATTAATAACTTGAACAATATTTATTTAAAATGCAGAACTCGGAGATTTTGGAAAAGAATGATTTTTTTCGATTCAGTACCACAACTTGGCTAACATAGTAAGACAGTTTGAATACTGGGCGTGATTAAACAATCAATTTTAAGACTATTGTACACAAATATTATCACGAACGCAGAATATTGATACTCTTGATCATATAAAATATTTCTTAAATGGTGCTGTGTTTAATTAGATCTATTGTAGTAATTTAAGCACTAATTAGTTTATATAAAAAATTTTACTATTATTTAACTAAAATTTATTAACAAGTAAAGAATTGGGCATTTATTCAACAGAAAAATTCGTTATTTCTTGCAATGTTCGTATTCGCGATTGACCAGCTTGCGTACTTGGTTGCTTCAGAAATGCTACCCACAAAAAACTTTGCACTTTCATTTTATTTCTTCAAATATTTTAAACACTTCCGAGAACTTAGCATCCAAAGATGGAACAAAAACGGTACAAATGAAGACAATGTGTGCAAATTCTTTATTGCAACCGATCTAAAACAATGAATACACAGAACAACCGAAATAAAAATATCATTTCTTGCCCACAAGTTTAAACGTCATGATATGTATAACTGAATGTTATAAATGAAGCAACTTTCATCATTCCATAAATACTGTTGCGTCTAAGAGTATTTAAAATACCTGTAAAAACCTGTAAAATATCTGTATGTTGATCTACGCGATCTACCGAGGATGAGGGATAACCACTGATACTAAATTCGATAATTAATACATTCATGTATTATATCTTTTGGCTCGACGTGATCAATCGATGGGAATTTAAATTAATTGAATTTTAATTTGTACAATGTAAATCGAGGACTGGTTGCAACTGCTGTTAGCTTTACTTTTCAATCAACGGTACCTTAAATAAAAGAAAACCGTAGAGTTTCTAAACTCCATATACATAGATAGTAATTAATGCTATGAAATAATTTATTTATAAAATAAGAGAGAATTATATATTTATATATGTTACGAGCAAAGTCCGATGTGCCGCCACACCGCAGTCTGCCTATTCCCTTCGCGAATTGACTGAGCGGTGTCAGGCAAAGTACGAAGTAGCACTTTCACTTCGGACTCTGCCTAGTCGAATTGCGAAGAGCCCGATAGGCTTAGGGAAAGTCCGGAGTAAAAAGAAAACCTGCGGGGTTTAATTTATCCCACTGCATAGTAGGCTGGCTCGAGAATGTACAATTTCAAATAGTCTACAGATCGCAATTGTGAACAGGTTTGAAAGTTTTTATTTTAGAAATGATAGCATGAAATTTTTAAGATAACTTATTGAGTACATTTATCCATTTTTGTTTTAATATGTTTATTTAACGCAAGATATTTCCTAAAAAGAAAAAACTCAATATGTATCATATTTAACGTAGTATTTTCTAAATTCGATATACGCGACGAGGTTTCTGCAATTTTGAGGGCACTGAATTTGTCTTCGAATTTAATTTTCATCACTTGATTTTCCGCTTCTTCAGCCATCCTTAAGGATTTTCAAAAACACTGTTGATTTATAAATATTATTCCGAAGCGATAAAAACCATTTATTCGGAAATGTACACTGAAACTAAAAGTATAAGATAAAAAATTTACTTTTATAATACTTCCAATATTAGTACAAGAACCTCTATTCAAAAATCTTCCAAACTTCGATGACCACGTCAGTAACTAGATTAAACTATTGTTGTTTTAATGATAACTAAATAGGCGCATCAGTCCCTAAATAAAAGGGCGGTGGAAGGGAGGGAGTGTGAAAATAACATTTCTTTATTAGTTACGAAACTAATACGAAATTAAAAGGAAGTTTTGTTTTGAAGTGTTATTGCTAAACCATTTTTAAACCAAATATTCAACTGATATATTGTTATTAAAGACAGATTTTTATTTGCCATACTAAATTTTAGTAGCTTTGTCTAAACATTAATTTTCGATCTCAATATATTAATATTTTAAATGTTAATAAATAATTTTAAAACTATAAAATTTTATCGTTTACCTTTTATAATAAAAAGTATTTTACACGTATATTGAATTATTTTTCATCAAATGAATCATCAATAAACCATTGCTGTTATTAATAATCTATTTATTACAAATAATAGACTGGTGCCTGTATGGAATATATATATAATTAAAAATTTGTCATAAGGACAACCGCAGGATTTCGCCGGGAGCGGGTGCTAATCTGAAAAATTGCACCCGCTTCCAGCGAAATCGCGGTAAAATTTCAGCCATAACCACGTCTCATATCCGTGAGATAGGTGGTGACAGTCTGTAAAGGAATCAATACGACGACCCAGCAAAAGCTTCGTAGACCCTAAGAACACGGAGCGACCCAAGGACAACCGCCTTCTGCATTTTTCCCGCAAGTGTTCTAGCATATTGTTGACACGTACGGATGCTTTTTAGGCTATTAGCAAGTGAACGCTGGGCACCTCCAAGAGCGCCGATGATAAGGACGATCAGTTTAACAGAATATTCCGGGTACAATCGTTGCA
>NC_046665.1:10511080-10539974 GCF_010883055.1 Belonocnema kinseyi | reverse complement strand
ACTTCGACCTCTTCTGGTTTGGGTGGGTGTTCGACAGTAACTGAAGGGTCTTGGAAGAGTCGAGATGGGTCAGAGAGAAACTGTTGATTTTCTCTGACCCATTGTGGTCAGGAGTGCCGAAGGAATTAACCCCCAAGCGGAGGTGTGAAAACCGTGCCGAAAGCTGACTGGCACCTGGGTGAGGTGTCTAGAACGGTGACTCTGGGATATCGGGCGACCTCTCAAAGTAAGCAGCCTTATCCTTGCATGCGGGGCTCTACAAGGATGGACGAACCCCTTTCCCTAGCTTCTCGTGGGAACAACAATGACAACACCAAACATAGTTGTAGTAAGTGCGGTTCAAAACATCAGAACGCGCAGGGCTCCCGACAATGGGTCGGCCAACAATGTCGACCAATCTAGAGCTAAGGGAGCCAATGAAAATGGATTCAATGCGATGGATCGGCGGGATCTCGTGACTTTTGGGTGGACGGAGCAACTGAATCACGACTTGCTAGACTGCTACGATGCGGAAGTTTCCTTCGGGGTGCTTGATTAACGTGAATCCCCTTGCCTCTCACGATTCGGGGTGCTTGATTAACGTGAATCCCCTCGCCTCTCACGATTCGAGGTACTCAGGGAATCATTTTTTAATTAAAGTAAGTGCTCAAAATGATGACCTTCAGCTTCAATGCACTTATTAATCCGTAATTCAAATGAATTTACACAACGGAAAAGTGCATCTTCTTGAATTTTAGCACATGCACTTGTAATTTAGTTAATCATATTCTCACGTGTTATTGGTTTTTCTTTCTACAGTTTGTCTTTCAGATAGCCCTACAAAAAGAAATCTGGCGAAGTAAGATCTGGCGATCTTGCAGGCCAATTTATCGGCCCGCCTCTACCAATCCAGCGATCATTGAAATCACGATGAAGAACTTCTCGTGCTACCGCTGAATAGTGTGCCGGACAACCATCATGTTGAAACCACATGTTCTACTGCATTTCTAACTTCAAGTCTTTAAGCAATATTGGCAGTTCATATTCCAAAATATCTTGATATTTTTGACCATTTAGGCTGCCTACGATAATTTGGGGACCTATCAGTTTGTTGCCAATTATTCCACACCATATATTGACAGTCCATGGGCGCTGGTGTTCGACTTCACGAAGCCACTGCAGATTTTCAATACTCTAGTAGTGCATGTTGTGTCAATTAACTATTCTATGGTTCGTAAAAGACGACTCGTCAGAGAATAATACATAACGACAAAAGTTAGGATTTTGTTGCATTTGTTCACGTGCCCACTAACAAAAAGTTACCCGACTTTGGAAATCAACGCCATGAAGTTCTTGATGTAAAGAGATATAATACGGATGAAATTTATTACGTTTCAAACTTTAACAAACACTGCTCTGAGACATTCCGGAATCACAAGCGATTTCTCGTGTACTAACGTGAGGATTATTGGCCACTGCAGCTAATACAGCAACTTCATTATTTTCTCCAGTGATTGTTATTGTACGGGACTTTTCCTTAGGTTGAACACTTCCATCGGTAGTAAATTTTGTAATAGTACGATAAAATGTAGCACGTGACACAATTCTATTTGGAAAACGCTTAGTGTAGAGATTGACAGCATTATCAAGATTGCTTCCAGATTCTCCATACACCAGAACCATTTCAATTTTTTCTCGTACGATTAGATACTCCATTGTAAAGTAGTATTCGGAATAATCTTTGATCTAACTAAAATGAGTTTTGTTTTAAATGTATTTTTTCTAATTTACTGTATTTAAGGAAAGAAAAAAGTAAACACTTTCGTAATGTTTCGATAACCTCCACTGACCTCAATCTACAATAATGCCGGAGCTAAAATTTAGGAATATTTCGAAAACACTGTTAATGTAAAGGTATTACTTAATACTTACTTCTCAAGAACGAACATACGTTTTGGAATTTTTTTCAAAATAATAATTACTAAAGGTATCCGAAGCTCTATTGCCCTTGTTTTTAACCGACTTTAAAAAGAAGGAGGTTCTACCTATGTTCGTAGCTATGTATTTCTTTGTGTACGAGTTTTTATTGCACTCGTTCAACGATTCTGTAGCGATTTGAAAAATTCTCTTTCTTACGTGGTCAGTCATGTCACAATGAAAATGATGTATTTTTTATTGTTAATGTATTGCAGTATCGTAAGAGTGCATACTCAGTAACAGTAAAATGAAGAAAAATCGAATGTCGTCGATTACACCCAAAGAGTCTGAATATTCAATAAAAAATAGGGGTTCCCAATTTAAGATTTCGAACTTGCCCCTACCTCCACCCCCAGGGGGCGGTGTGAGGGAACCGATTTTAACATCAGTGTATGCAATCCTCAGAGTGATTAAATTTTGATTCATAACATTTTTTCATAGAGTGCTTATGTTCGAGATATTTGAAAGTTTCAAGTTTAAAAAAATCACCCTATATATGAAATTACAACATTCAAACGAATCTAGGCATCTTTGTCTAATGCTAAATCAATTTCAATATTTCGCTTATACTTCTCGACAGTCCTTGAGAACGTTTTTATTTATCTCAATTTTTAGCATAGACACAATGCAAAGAATCGAAAGAAGGACATTTTTTGTTAGTAATGTGATGTTGCACTTTTACCACTGCAAATTACCGTAAGAAACTCAGATCTGGAAGGACAACTATTAGCCAGGAATCAACCATCAGGAGTACGACGCTGAACGGATGGGCTGTGCTCTCCTGCAGATGGATGGTCAAGGGCATAATCTTGATTGTACAACGTGGGTGAAGTGCGTATGTGAGTCCAACCTTCAAAATTCTTGCAACTACTTCTATTAAACATGCCGGCAGCAGCGCAGTTCATTGGCCAGCGCATTCGATATTCTCTGGCAGTCGATGGTCACAGAAAAACGCGGTCGGAAGTTCCTGCATCGTGGACCTGAGTGCGTTCATTGTTAAAGATGAATTAGCTAAGGGCGCGAACCGGTACGGGTTGCGTCGCGCAGAAGTGCCAAGTAGGTTCGGGAAGATATCCTTCCTGTGCGTCGTCCAAGCTTGACGAGCAAAAACGGTTTGCAGGACTGACACTCTTGGTCAGATTTCGTTTGAAGATTGTTAGATTTTTATCTTCGTTTTTACGGTCTGGTGTTGCCTGTGGATTGTTATGGCGTCACTAAAGTAAGACAGCCAAAAATATAATACTTATGTAGAGTGCGGTGTGTAATTCTCACGTGTAAACCTGCTCCATATCGAACTCGGATGTTTTCTGTTCGTCGGGGGTTATGTTTTGACGGGAAACGCGGTCCGGACAAATAATTTGTCTTTGTAACCGTGATGTGAGAATTTATAATCAGGTTTCTTTTATGATAAAAATAGTACTCTAGTTGTAAACTTGCGTTATGTAATCAAAAGGTAAATTCACTTTCTCGCTCTTAATATTTAATTGGGGAAAAATGTATCCTGTAATTAGCTTTCGTGTTTTGTATAAATTTGCTATCTTTGTTTTCTTTTTGCTTACTCGCTAGCTTAGCAGTTTTGATTTCGGAAAACAATCATGTTAAGTCACGTCACGTATGCTTGCTTCGGGCTTGGTTGATTTGTTGATTTTGAAAATGCTGGTATTCCAATTATTTTTCGAAAATCCCCCAGCTATTTTCTCTGCATGGCTAAGAATTTCAGGACCACGCCACTCTACAAACATTGAGCGGGAACCGGAAGACAGGTCTGATTCGGTTATCCTTGCTTTTTTTAACGGATATTTTGTTGCTTTAATTTTGGAATTTGTCTCTTTCGTATAAAACGTTAAAAATAAACTCTAATGAAAACATTTAAATTTGGTTGATTCAGAGTTTTATTAGTTTTCCAATCGTTCCTGGAAGGAGTTGGGAAACGCAGTTTCAGATCTAATACAGCGGATCGAAAAATTAAAGATGCTACCTATTGTATTCCACAATTTTGTCTCAAACATTTTTCGGTATCCGACGTATATTCTGAGATATTGCTCACTATGTCATTTTCGCCTATTTGACCTTTATCTGACCTTAACAACCTTGACCAATACAACATCTTATACGTAAGATTTTCCCCTCTTTTCAAATCGGGGGTCTAAATTAGGGGTTTCCATTCGAAAAATTCACTTTGACCTTCAGACAACTTTCAAAATTGTTTCCAACGTCAAAGTCATTGGTACCAATACATATCCTCCTTTGTCTCCTTCAACTTTTGTCTGAAACATTTTTCTGTATCTGGCGTCTTTTTTGAGATATTTCCCGCAATAGATTAAAATGGTCCACCCTGTATATACTACCAATATTCTACTAATCCAAAGTTATTATAATATTACTTCTTTGATTGGCAAATAAAACGGAGTTTTTTTATATAAATATTTCAATACTTTTCTAAATCCCTTAAAAAAAGAGAATAGATCAATTATTTTTAGAAGTATAACATTTTTAAAAAATACGTTTAAAAATATGGCTCATGCATTATAAAATTTCTAAAAACTATAAATACAGCTATTGCAGTTCGTGTATTTTAAATTTACATAAGGTCGTACAATAATAAATAATCAGAAAAAAACGCTTAAAATTTGATGTTTTAACTTTTTTGAGCATCAGCTTATAAGGACGGCCTTTTCATCGAGTTTCAAGTCGTAGGTTTTGATCAATGTTTAAGACTCCCGACTGCTAGGCGATAGATTTAAGTATAGTTGTAGGTTCGATACCCCGTGGTTTAAATACCTTTTTTGTCATATCATTAGAGTATAGCAGTACGATACTTGTTAGTACAAGTGAAGTACTGCACCCATTGTGAATTTCCTATTGGGCAGTACTGCGCCAGTAGCGATATTGAGTGCTCGGTCAGCACAGGCAGCCCAGTACAGAATAGCGTTATCATTCCAGATATATACCAGTACAGATGCCAGCCATGGCAAAAAAAAAGCATGAGGGCTTCGTGGTGGCAACCATGAGGGCTCCACGTGGAAAGCCCACGTTAGACCCGTTTGGATTAGCATCTCGTTGCCATCAGGGGCCTCCCCTGGATTGCCGGGGGCCCCCTTAATTTTTTAACACAAGGCAGTAAATTTCTTTTTAACATTAGCCATTTACATCCAAAGCCTTGACTAATCTTGTTAAGAAGAAGTTTCATACTTTTATGAAATTCTTTTAACAAGGTGGAATAGACAAATAAACAGGGTCATATTCATATCATTTATGAAGTGAAACAGCTGTAAGTCTGAGCTTAGAACAATTAATAAAACGCCGGAAATTTGTTGCTTTGTACATCCCAATGATAAAATTGAACATTATTACAATATTCTTCCTTTAAAACACATTGATTAAATTCTTCTTCTCTCTTTAGATTACCAGATGCCAGGGCCATCGCTTAGTACGCTCGCACCCTTTTTCCTAGCAGTGCAGTCTCAACCAAGGTTCTGACGAGTGTAATTATTCCGATTATTGAACCAGTTTAAATCAGGTGTGCTTTTCGAGACCACTTAGTGTTTTAATATTTCAATTTAAAGCCAGTATTTTTTTCGCTTTCGATTTTTGTTAAGTGATTTTCCCGACTCGATCGTCTTGTGGTGTTGTGGGAAGTGCCGAATCTGATGACGTATGACTTTCGATTGCGTCGGGATCGATTGTTGTTAAACAAACGTGGTCGTGGCTTCCGGAGGCTACATATCTGCTAATTTTACAAAAACACCAAAAAAATTTTTTGTATAAAGTGCTTTGTTAGATCGACTCGGAGAAGAAAGTCATATTGTTGGTAGATTGTTTGCAAGATTGCAAATGCTTCGAGACTGACTCTCAAGCATGATACACATATTGATGGTGAATTCTTTGCAATATTAAAAATGCCTGGAAACGGGCCCTATGCCATGACAAACGTACTTACTGACTGCGTGATTGTTCTTAACATTGCAAACGCTTCGAGATTGTCTCTCAAAAATGACATACATATTGAGGGTGTTTGCAACATTGCAAGCGCCTTGAGACAGGCTCTCAGCCATGGTGAACATATTGATGGTGGATTGTTTGCAACATTGCAAACGCATGGAGATAGGCCCTCAGACATGACTGACTTATTTAAAATGATAAACTATGTTTTTGTTGTGGTGTTATTCTTTAAATTTGCTCAAAACGTGATTGGAGTATAATTAAGCAAACTTCGGATTTGTTGCCCCGTGTCTCCGCATTACATGAGAGTTTCATTACTCTCTTCCCTGCCCTCACATTTTCTGTTTTTCGATGTTAGCGACACGAAACCCCTTACTGGGGATCTATTTTGTCATTTTGATTGGTTGCAGGTCTGCGAACATTACGAAGTTTATGAAGATTCATGGAGACACCTCATTTTGACACCCATGGACTTTTTGAAGAAAAATTGTCCTTGGTTACTTCGATTATACATATAAAGGACCATTTTCTCACATTTCTAAACTTCCAGTGTTCCTGTAACAGCAAATTCGAGCACTTCAGGCTACCAAAATGTTGCACGCCTCCATATGGAACGCCTAGCCGTGCACGAGAGTTTAATCTCAGTTCTTAACTACATCTGTCACCCGTAAAAGGCTTTCAACTGAAAACTCGGACCCTTCAACCACTAAAAAATTTCTTTTGGATTCGGAATTTGACTGTTCGGTTTCTTTCTGCTTGCTGACAAGTTCGGCTTGCTACATGACGAGTCACTTTAAGGACATTCTGATGGACACCTTAGTTTATTACCACAGGCAATCAATATTTCCATCAACACGGTTGAATCTCAAACATCCACATTGATACTAGACGCTTGACCCCTTAATCTTTTATCTCGGCCATCATTGTCACTTGTCGTGGTGAATACTCTTCGTGTTTGCGATCTTGGTGTGATGACTTCATCGGAGAAAATTGTCGATGAAAATTTGCATCATTTCCAGGAGCTTTCCTTGGCGGATCAAAAGTTCATAGCACATTAACTGAACCCACAAACCAATTTATGTCGCCAGTCGGATTTCGAAAGTCTAACGTGCTCTCCGACGCCCTCTGCCGTTACATTCCAACAAACGGAAACCCAGCTGATAGTTCCAGTCAATAAATGGATCCTCGAGCTTCAACTCAGCAATCTGTGGTAGAATTGCCCCGAATAGCTTTCGCTGAGTAAAGATTGCTGGACAGCGTTTTTCATTTTCACGATGAAGCTTTTTCCACTGACCATCCCCAAGTAAATTATAAGGAATTCGAACAGATATCCATTTCGGTTCGTCATTAATCGATTCAACCGGAACTTTGAGAGTCGAAGTACGACTAGCGAAATTTACTTTGCACTATGATCAACGACGCCCGGTTATCTTGCATGGCGACAACCATCTCGCGGAACTTATTATTGACTGGGCATCAGAAATCCGAACTCCTGGGGGATTTCCTGCCGGAAAATGTGTCTACTCTCGCTGCAGAAGTTAAAGCATGCGTGAACTCTCAGCATCTACTTCTAATCACGGGCGATCCTGAAAATCTTAAAACCTTTACTCTCGGTAATACTCTCGTACGCAGAACATTAGAACGAATTTCTGGAGCAACAATTTTGGATGAGGAACTGCATAATGTCACTTACAGGTGTTTTGCTAAAGCAATTTGTGACCAGTTTAGGAAACGTTTATCTTATGAGTTCTTTCATGTACCTTTAGTACGTATGTCCAATGTTAATCCCGGACAGGGTAGACTTAAGTGAATCACCACTATTAAAATTTCTTTTGATATCTAAAATCGCTTTGTCACATTGTGTTGGTTACCAGTTGTGCGCTGCCACAATGAGATAATTTGTGTTCCATGGCGGATGGAACTGAATTTCTTACCTATGCATGAAAATTTATTGTTTGCGTCATGGCAGGGGACACTAAACTCTTGATATTCATTCGTGGAGTTTGTTTTGATCAGCGAACGAGACATTGTTGACAGAAAGGTCATCACCCAATGATTATTCTTCTTGAAATTTTTCTTCTGTTTTCAGTTTCGCGCCGTGCCCTTTTCGTTGATGTCGGTACTCAGGTAGTAGCCTGATGTCTCTGTTGAGCAGGCTTTGACCAGTTATGCTATTCGAGACCATTTAATATTTTAGTATTTTAATCCATAGTCAGTATTTATTTCGCTTTCGGTTTTCATTAAGTGATTTTCCCGATTCGATCGTCTACTGGTATTATGGGAAGGGACGAGTCGGATGACGTATGACTTCCAGTTGCATCGGGATCGATCGCGGACGTAGCTTCTGGAAGTTAGATCTCTGCCTATTTTACAAAACAATCAAAACATTTTTTATAAAGTGATTTGTTCGATCGACTCGGCGACATCTACAATGGATTACTTCCATAAGGCATTTTGAAGCTGATGCTACTTTGTTTGATCGACTTCATTCGGACGAAGAGTCTCAACCAGCTTATCATCGTGTGGGAGTGACGATAGGAAGACTTGAAATCCTTGCGCTCTTTCCTACAGAGAAAGGCAGCCAATGTCTTTAAAAGACGAACTTTGAAGAGAAATACTCTAGAATTAGTATTGTTCCTAGACTGCTTACGGATTGCATATATCAGGAGAGGAACCCTACAGCTCAGCGGAAATATACTAGCTAGCTCCCAGTCGTCTACTTGCTCTCACTTGCCTTCCTGGAGTTTATTTCAACTTCCACTTCGAATCACCCGGGAGGCCTTTTGTTTAGATTTCGTGAAAAAAATGTCTAGACACGTTCCGCGGAATAAAGCTTGAAAATGGCTCCTTGTATTTGATATTGAGTGAGATTTATTTTATTCAACTATTATGTGCTGTATTTCTCGATTTGTTATTTTTTCTGACTTTCGACACCTTCCGTTTTACTGATATGTGTTTAATTTATCACACCACCTGCCGAATCACAGTGCACATTTTGCCGATCTTAAATCCCCCGTTTTTTCCCATTAAAAAAACCTAATTTTGCCAATTTGATATACCCCTCTTGACGCTTTGCTTGTATTGCTGACAGTTGTTTTGACGGTTTAGCTTTCGTATATCCAGCAACACCTCTAACCCAAAATTTTAATACGATTATTATTACAACAAAACACATCATTAGATATCCAGTCTCAAAGACTGTTAAAACAAATAAAAAAATAAACAAATAGACAAATTAAATAAATTTAAAAAATTAAAATTAAAAAAGAAGACACAAAAGAAAAAAAGTCGTCAAACTGATAACTAAAAAGGAAACAAAAATCAAAATAACCAGGATAAAAATGAAAATATCGATTTCCATTTCTACCTTTTTCAAATCAACAACAATAAAAATAAAGACTGTGCTTTTATTTGCCTTTCAACATATTTGAAAAAGTTTTTTGATTTCTTCAAACTCGTGTGGCACTTTCTTCTCTTCTTCTTTGGCTGCCTGAATTTCATGTTTCCACCATGCATCACCCGACATGGTTCGTACAACCACAGTACCACACACTTCAGTCGCTCTCCTAACAATCACATCCTTAATCATAGCCAATGCGCTCTCTATCATTTTGTCATCTATTAGTGCCTTCCAAGTTGTCTCTTCTATCTGTTCATTCATCTTATTCTCGAAATCTATTCACACTTCTGGTTTCTGTAAATTTTTAATCTTGAATCGTGTTTGTTGCGATTTTTTGGTTTTCTTTTTTCTCCGCAACAACAGTCAATTATACTGTGGCTTTTTTCTTTACACCAGGTTTAGATTTGGATCATTTTATACCTAAACCAAGTATTTGCAATAAATAGTTCATTTTTGAAATCATAAACTAACTAATCTGTATCCGTTGTCATTTCTTTTTGGATCCCCGAAATTACCTAGTCCCCTTTGTGTATCTTGATTTTGGATTCCCACCCATCCATTCATATTTCTAGCATAATGATTATTTCACCATGATCGTAAGTATTTATTGTAAGTACATTGTACATTGTACACTCCAATGATTATAATGAAATGGACAAAATACAATGTTTTAAGGTTTGTTCTTTTACACGATTTACAAAAATGCCATTCTAAGTTAATAATTATTGTGGAATACAATTTTAGTATATATAATATAATCACTTCTGAAAAGTTGCTAACTCAAAAGGAAATTGCAACCACATGGTCAGATCTTGTCCTAGACACGGACCTGCACTCCGAAATGACCCATACAGAAGTGGATCTTTTTTTTTAAGTCTTCTCCATCGCAGGCCGCTAGGTAATCTTAGTGGTTCAAGCTTTATGAGTATACTCAGTTCTTTCTTTCAAACCTTGATTCTTCTCCGTATTTCCATTCAAAACAAAGGTAGTTTTTTAATGTGTTTCAAGAAACGTGGTTGAATTCCAAGTCTACAATATTGATATTTGTTTCAAATAATTTTTTTCAAGAAAAACTATTTTTATACATGCCTATTGTTTTAAGATTCTAGAAATGAGAAAGACAAATCAATGCAGTATAGAATTGAATGATTGACAATAAAACCATTTGATAGGATTATTGTGATAAAACTAAAAAATTAAGGATAAAAAGTAAACTTTTTAAAACGCAAATGTCATCACTCATATCTCTAAAAAACAACTAGTAATAAAGATAATGATATTTACCTATTGGATAAAATTCTCCAATTTTTTCAGAAGATGTCTCGAGGTATATTTTTGCAGCTTCCAGGAATTTTGAATTCTGCTCAACTAGGTCTACTCTTTTTAAAAACCTCGTAAGTAAGTTTTTTGTTACTCTACCAATTCCAGCTCCACAATCAAGACCATATATGTTTTGAGGAGGCGTTTCAATCTGGAGTTTAATTTCGTAATAAAATTACATAACATTAAATTAATAATTATCAAAAATCTAAATTTTTGCGAGGAATGTAATCGTAAGATGTGTTTGAAAACACGAAAATGCATGTATGCAGAATATTTTTTGAAAATTTTATTTATTGGGTACAGCCACGGAAACAGCATAGCGCCATATTTTGCATAAAAGTGGCAATTTATAAGTGATAAATTCCACTTGTTTACATGTGAAAAAAAATTAATTTACACTAAAACTAACAGTTTAAATATCAGACGAGGATATTTTCTGTCGAAAAACTGATAAAATCTCGATTTAGGGTAAACAACTTTTCCTTAAGTTTATTAAACGGTTTGGCGGGGTTGAGCTTTGAAGTTCTCTGTCTATGACAGATCTCCTAACGAATTACAAATATCCTATAGAGTATTTAAATACTCTTGCTTTTTGAAAAATAAATACTAAGGTATCTGGACAAATTATTGTTTTAATTAGGTAATGGACATTGATTCGTTAATTTTCAATTATTTAAACAAATGTAATTTGTGGAAATATTTTTTGCTCTCGAAATTTTGTCTTAATTACAAATTATCACAGTTTCTTTGCTGGAATATTGATTAAAATTGGTTAATTAATGTTTTTTTATTTTAAAAAATTCGCTTATTCAAAAAAAAATTATAAATATATGAAAAATATTGTTTTCGACAATCATAGGTTTTAATATAAATACTAGAAAAGTGAAATTAATAAGTTTTGTAAAAAAATATTGTTTAAACAAATTAAAGGCTGTTGAAAATAAAGAATAATTGATTACTTCAATGATTGAAACACATTTCAAAATAAACTTAAGTACTTTAACGATAATAAAGGAATATTTGAAAAAAACAATTTGCGAAAAAAATGATTCAAACAAATGGAATTTGTTCCCTTCCAAAAAAAACTGTTGTTGGGTCACCCTAAAGTACAGAACATATTCTTAATTTTCTCTTTTTTAAACATATGGGTATTGCAGGGTGAAAATTACAGAATTCCTCATAAAAATACCACTGGTATTTTCAAGTCCTAACATTCCTGTAGCACATTTACAAAATAGCAATATTTATCAAAAGAAAAATTTTAATCAATCCTATATGTAATTATTTACTTGAATTTCTCACAATAATTGACCCATATCTTATTTATAATTCATAATATTCTTAACTTTACCTTTAGTGACCCAACATGGGTCTTCGGGAGTCAATTTTTATTTTAGCGTATATTGATTTCAGATTAAATTATAAAGTCTAGAAAGTATATTTGTAAATGTCAACATTAAAAAAAAGACATATAACAAAATCGCATGATTTATTTTTTCTCTTTTTTCCGTCAGCCGTTCCTCAAAATAAATATACTTTTTGAATAAGCCACTGAACTACTATATATTTTTTTGAAGTGGTACATCTGAAGAAGGCGTAACTAAATTTTTAGCCCTTAATATCGACAATTAAAACAGTTACGAATTTTTAAATTAAAATAGTATTTTTTCTACTTTCTGGGCATCAACATTTTTAAAAGTATATTTAAATGTAATTTTTGGAAATACTACCTACATGATCTTTTAAAGTTACTTCTTGAGAAGGTGTAAAAAAATTTCAAGTAAAAATATTCAATAATTTTTTTTATAGCTATTTTTGTCGCGTGGGTCCTTTGGACCCAAGTGTGGTCAGCGTGTTACTCCACAGAAGTATGGTCACTAAGGGCTAATGAAAAATTTTAGGCAATTTATAAATCTAATTATAGATTTTCCTCATACTTCTCTTCATGTTACAATATACTTTTTATTTAACAAAGAGTTGTAATTTAAACTCGTATGGGGGAAAACTAACAGACGTTTGTCTGATAACACTGCACTGAATTTTAAGGCTTTCGATATGGTGGATCCTGGTATTCTCCTCAGTAAACTGAGAGGAATTGGTTACTCAAATAAAGTTGTAGCATGGTTTTCGTCCTATCTTCCTCATAGGCAACAAGCGGTATTTGATTCTGATGAAAATATGTTATCTAACTGGCTTCCGGTAACTTCTGGAGTCCCGTAAGGATCGGTTTAGGACATATCCTGTTTATTATATACCTCACTGATCTTAAACTTTTCTTTAAACTTGTTAAAAACTTGCTTTATGGTGACGACCTTCAAATGTGTATCCATTGTTCTCCTCGTGATATATCTTTGGCGATCGGGACTTCAAATCAAACGACTGAGCTTTTGACTACATGGTCGCATACTAACAAACTTTCCATTAACGTTCCTAACACGAAGGCAATGATCCTCGGTAGTCCCACCTATCTTAGTGACATCGATACGTTAGTTTTACCTCCGCTAACGTTAAATGGTTCTATTATTCAATACACTAACTCTGATTGCAATTTGGGCGCCATCTTTAATCCGTCGCTTAACTGTCAGGAACACGTCTGTCATATAGTCAATAAAATACATAGAATATCGTATCCTCTTAAAGTTAACAGAAAAATCTTTGATAAGTCTCTGCGCATTAAATTAGTATCTACGCTGATCTTCCCTCTTTCGATTACTGCTGTCTGGTGCACGACGATACATCACTCGAACTCGATGTAAAACTGCAGAGAGCACTAAATGCATAAATATATGTACACACATGTTGAACTTCTGCATATTCTAATTCTTTTTCTATCTCTTCTGCTAACCTCTGGAATTCTCTACCTAATAATATATGAGCTGCTTATTGTTCAGTTTCATTAAAGATCAGTATTTCCCGCCATTTATTATCCGAGCAAACGTCACTTTTATAGATTTATATAGCTTCCAACGATTCCTATTAATCTTCAGTTGTTTTTTAAAAATAATTTTTATTATACAGCGCTCATTTATTTTTGCACTAGTTCTTAGAATCTTTAAAATTTAGAATCTTAGAATCTTTAGAATTTTTAAAATATTCATTATCAATCCGCTTGTTGATGTATTCGATCGGTAAATTTTAAGGTTATGTTCATAACCAACAACGAAACTAGAATGAGTATTTTAAATGAAAAGACAAATTTGTCACAGCTTCTTTTTGAAAGAGTTTCCTTTATTATTTTGCTTCGTTTCTAAATTTTAGACTTTGTCCACCGCGGGCGCTGCTTGTCATATCCGGTAAGTATCAAGGTCATGTCTGTATCCAATAAAAACGCAATCTTCCCATTCTGTTGCCATTTTATAAAGCTTTCTGACAGCTGATTGGAAATCGTAAGCACAAAAGGAGGGTTGAAAACGGTCAAGCATCTGCAAAGAAATGGAAATTTCAAAGAGTAACTAAGAAGGAGCGAGAAAAAAAGGAATGCATAAATGTGAGATTGGGATTACAGATGAGGGTGACATGAAAAGTTTGAAATGGAAGGAAGAGAGATACAAAATGATCGCTAAATGTGGCATGCATGTGAGGGTGTGCGGAGAGGGGGTCGAAATTGGCTAGTCATATAGGAAGATATATATATATATATATATATATATATATATATGTGTGTGTGTGTGTGTGTGTTTATTGTGATATGCGACATGATTGTGGTATGATATAATGGCGAGGAAAGGCGAGGAAAGATGGAGACAAATTGTGGAGTCAAGGGCCAACAGTTCTTAGAAGATAGTAAAGAGAAAATGAGAGTACCGGAAAGAGATAAGAAAAGAAAGTCGCAGCCCCTTTCTTTTCTTTCTTCTTAGCAGTGAAGTTCTTATCGGATGGTGCCGGAAATTCGATTACAAACGTAGTTCGTTTAACGAAATCAAGGAAATCTAATGCCAAATAAAAAAACATTTTAAACAACTACCGTTGGATCCACTGGAAGCAACTGCCATCTACGAATTACAAAAACATCATAACGACAGCCCTGTGAAACTTTCGTGTATCTTGAGGACACGTAGCGACTCAAGGAGGACAGCCT
Organism: Belonocnema kinseyi; assembly: GCF_010883055.1. NCBI lineage: Eukaryota > Metazoa > Arthropoda > Insecta > Hymenoptera > Cynipidae > Belonocnema > Belonocnema kinseyi. The sequence continues at coordinate 10,525,275 of NC_046665.1, read as the reverse complement.
TCTGCATCCATCTCGCACGTACCTATCTGCACGTGGGAACAACAATGGCATTACCAAACGTAAAAAAAAATAGAATGGACTGGTAAACAGAGCCGATAACCCTAGATTTCAGGATGCTAAAAATAATTTGGAGAAAAATAAGACGACGAACTGGTGAAACGCTCACATTGAGTAAAACAGCCGATTCAACGATAACTCTCTGGACTATAATGATGATAGCTTTGCCAGCTCTATGGTGCCAAAAATACCCACAGCTTCAGCCAGTTTCACAACCGACTCTGCGAAAACAATCTGCCTACCTCTCGAAAACTGGACATAAATGCAGAGCACTTTGTCAGCCACTATGTGAACAAGTCGCAGACAAAAAGGAGGAGGCGATATTAAGACCTACCGCGCAAAGCATAGACCCATCGAGAGTATATATCAATTTCAGGACCAAGAGGAACATTAACAGCCAGGTTCTTCGCAAGCCCCAAGATCTGACTGAAATAGATTCCTCATTTTAGTTCAGCGACGAGAGCTTTGGCTGATTCAATTCGAAGGCTAAAACCGACGATGGATGAAAAGAACAAAAGGCGCTTGCATAAAATAAACAATGAAGGACAGGATCCAAAAGTACGCCCACGAATTGATGATCTACCATCACACAATGAACAAGTTAAAGCTGCTCAAAATCAAGCAGCATACTGTTGACAAAATACGAGTGTTCTCTGATGAAACAAGAATATTTTTGTTTGAAATAACATCAGTTACAATATTTTGATTCTTAAAATCGTAGAAAAACTTTTTTTTCAGATATGTGACTTTGAACACATTGTAGTAATAATTACAATTAGACTAAAACAGACTTGGATAACGTGATTAATAAAAGTAGTTCATTAAATATAGAAGGTCGTTGGGTGTAATGAATACAATAATTGCCTAATTGTGGCTTCCAGTACAGCGACCGGTATAAGATCGGTATAAGAATAGTAGTAGATGGCATATAATTAAATAAGCAGTTACGTCTGGAAGCAATGGAAGTTCTGTTAGTGTGAGAGAAGTGAGAATTTTTCAAGATATTGTATATCTGGACCAATACTGGGACGTAGAGACATTGAAGAAAAAACTCCCTTATTTAGTCCAAGCTTATTTGTTAGCTATTAGAAATTGACAACCAATGGTTCGTATGGAAACAAATAATGACATTAAGATTGTCTCCAGAGCTAGTTGAATCAGAAATGAATTCTTCAATTATCTAAAAAACTTCAATAGGGTCGATAGTACATATGAACCGACTTAACAATAAGGAAATCTGATAAACTCTTGGAAGAAGGAACCAAAGCTATGGCTTTTCCGTGATTGGAGTATTTAGAGAAAAACCTTCTAAAGAATAACAAAATAAAAAAAAGGAAAAGAGAAAAATTCTAAAAAGTCAGTTTTAATGGAGGCCAATCTATTGACTGCAATTTTTAAAGATTATTAACATCTTTATTTTACTTACAATTTTTTTGATACTACTCGAGACACTTGTGGAAAAACTTACAGGTAGATCAAAAAGTAAAAAATACACAGAATATGAATCTGCGCGTATCAACTATTCCCGGCTAAACACTTGATTTACATTGAGCACTATATATTATTTGTCATATTTATATTATTGCCATATTTTAACCGCATTGGACCCAAACAAACCAGACAAGGTTGATTTAACTCGTCTTTGATTCAGCAGCGAAAGTCAATACTATATGAAGTCTTCATAACATTCTGAAAATGTTAATTTGGATTTGCTGCAGACATATGAACAATGTTCAACCGCGTATAAATAATTAAGAAAGACAGCTAGCTCAGTGTTTCTTGTGGAGAGATTTTAATACTTCAGCTAAACCAAAAATGTACAGGATGAAGACCATGATATTCGGAGCAGCTTCTTCGCCCTTTCTTGCGCAATCTGTACAAAATAATAAAATAAAGAAGTTTCAAGACAAGTATCTAGGTTCAGTCAAACACATCTTCGAAAATCACTGTGTGAATAACTACATTCATGGTGCTAACCATCAAACTATTTTAAAATGTTGTAAAAATTCACAACAGAGCAGGATTCGAATTATGAAAGTTTATTGGTAATTCACGAATTATTCGTGAATGTACTCCTGAACATCTTCGAGCAGAAAAAAAATATCATCAATGTTCAAGAAAAGAATAACCAACATCGAATTCTAGGAAACCCTTGAGATGCCGACTTAAGATTGCATCAAAGCGGGCCCACACATTCGTTACTCGATCTCATCCATAATTTGCAGGGAGTTTTAAAGAAAATCAAGGTCTTCTCAGGCTCAAAGAGCAACATGTTCAGAAAGATAATGGAGGGTATTAGTGAACCGATAAAGATAACGGATCAAGTTGAGTGGAAGACAAGTGCCAACGTAGAATACTTTAACTACGTTCCCTACAGTGTTGGACGCCTGGCGCCAGGTTCGGTCAACTACGTGGAAATAAATGGCGAAATTCAGCGCCATCTGCGATGGGCAGGACAACTACAGAAGCATGCATGTATTGGTCGCTATATATGTGCATGCTCCTTCCTTAGATGTGTTGACTAGTAAAATAATTTAAGAAAAAAGGATGAATAACGACAAAATTAAGAAAACAAGAAACGAAAAACAAGAAATTAAAGATAATTATCATTCAATTTCTCATTTTACGTTTCTCATTTACTTAATTTTGCTTTTATTTTTGTATTTTAAGTAGATAAAGATAATTACGAGACGAGTTAGGATGTGCATACGTATGAATTTTTATTTTTTCTGAAGCAGAGTTGACCTGTGATATAAAGTTTTTTAAATATGTTATGGCCACACACAACTTGCGTTTTGAAGAAATCCTTTTCATTGAAGTGATTCCGCGCACGCGCTTTTTACACTACTTTGCGCCATCTGCGATGGGCAGGGGAACTAATTTGACTCCCCTCGCTGCCTTTCAATCCCTCACGCCCAAGTTCTAAAAATTCGCCATTTTCCCTTATTGAGTTGACCGAGCCTCCCTGGCACAGAGTACCGATAGAACCAGATTGGAGGAAAGCTCAAAACGGGACAGAAGCTACAACGGAACGGGAGCGGGAAACTCCCGCTTCCCATCACGGGAAAAGTGAGTGGGAACCCACCCTGAGTCCAGTTGTGGCAAGTAGTTCCAAACAAGCATGGAAGAAGCCGATGACCGGAAACGCGTCAGCGCCCGCGACCTCGACTCCAGGCATGAGAGAGAAAAACCTGTTTCCACGAAAAAGCAGAAGAAAACGCAGCGGCGAGCTCGACCCAAAACGGTCTTAATCAAAATGGCCGAGGATTTGAGCAATGGAAGGCAGAGCTGCGTTTATGGCAGCCGTTAAGGAGACGGTTGGAGAGGGGGGTAACGTGCATGGGCTCTTACTCGACAGATGTTAATATCCTCTCTTTTAGGATGCCAGTGAATAGTTTGTGGCTGGAGTTTAAACAAGCTATAGGCCGGCAGTTCTTAGGACTTGACAAATCTCTGATCTTAGGGATCAGTGCCGTGCGTCCTGCCAATAACCACTGACGGGATCGGTTGTTCTCCGTTTAAGATAGTAGTAATTATAGGAGCTAGATGTTAGTGCGTGGACGTAAACTTCTTCCACTCAAAGTTGTTAATTTTATCTGGCCCTGGCGTTTAAAAGTTTTTAGTTTTAGCGATAATTTACTTCGCTTCATCAGCAATAATTATTTGACACTCCTTATCTGGACGTAGCCACAGTTGTCTCTGGCAAAAGTTACGAGTGAGATATCTGAAGCTTCTTCACCTAGCTTATGAGAATCTCCATATACTTGCTCCCAGAAGACTTGAATGTCTTCTCGACTAGGCGAATTTTCAACGGCACTTGACGTTTTCTTAAAAAGGCGGGAAAAGTGAGTAGAGAGGGTGGAATTGACCTGAATCCACTTTATTCGCCTTACAAAACGCTCTTTGGCTATTGAAAGTGCTCTAATTTTTTGCGTCCAGTGCTGCTTGATGGTCAACAGTTCACACTTGCTCAGTGTGTGATTTTCTTTCCGTAAGCTTCCAGCAAGTGCCCTAACTTTTTGGAGTAAACTTCTTATTTTATGTTATGTAGCTAATCACGGACTGAACATTTGATGCATGCCGTCTAGCCGTTGCAATCTTAAGCTAAAGCTGTGTAATATGCTCGCGAGTCTTAGTCAGGCGTACTTAAATATCATTACTTCTATTTTCGCTTGGCAGGAAGACCCCCTTTACGTAAGCTACACAGCTCGTATTCCAGAAATCAATATCTTCAGGGAGCAAATCAAGGAGAGCAGTATTAGCTTCAACTAATTTCTCCATCCCGAGAAAGACTTCCATGTACTTTTGATCTCGTATTACTCATGCTGGCATTATCGGCTAACTGATATAATGAGTGGTATGTTTGCTGGAGGGTTTTGCTGTTTTTCTTGATAATAATCTTCCTATCCCCCTTTGCGTAAAAAGGATACTGGATCTCTTAAATACTGCGACATTATATGAGAATATTATATGAGCTAATTCCATTAGCCCAACGTGCATGTAACCTTATCACGTATCCTCTTCGCGCCGGTTAGCTTCCTTGCCAACAGGTAAGGATGTCCCTCTTGAGTTGGTCAAGTAACTGATGAGATTAGGATGTTATAAGTGAGTGTCAATACGCCGTCACCATGCGCGCAAATTGTTATCTAGGTTTAAGTACTGATTAAAAGGCTGCGCATGAGCGCTTTAGAGATAAAATACTTTAAGACACTGGCATAGGTAACTTTAAACACTGTTGTTGGAATCTTCACGCTTTTGTAAGTTTGCTTATTTCATTTTGTGGATTAGACTTTACACTGAATACTGGTGACATCTGAAGGACAGTGCGAACACCACTTTTTTAATTGGGACCAGTTTAGTGTAACAGCTGTGTCAGTAAACTAGCTGGTAACTAGTGTCAGCCTGACAGCTAGTGCATCTCCGAAATCTGTCTTCTTTAAGGGCATGTTATACTTAGAAAATTTTCGATTTTACCCGTGTTAGGTTGACCCGGCTTATTTTCTACAATAATCAAGATTTTGTCTGAAAATTTTGGGAAATGGTAGTGAACATGCTAACGGCGTCCCCGAATTCTTCGTTTATGGAATAATTGAAAAAAAAAATTTTACTAAGTTTTATTAATGTGTGTATCTCTAGGTTATGTGTGTTACAATTCTCCCCAGCTTTACATTCAAACTACAACATATTTTTGGTCCAAAACTTAGGAGAGGCAAAAAAACATTCAACTAATGTCCCGGAACTAATCATGTTTGTAGATAATTAAAAAAGTTTATTCCATAAATAATTTATAAGTAGCTAGCGTGGCTACCGGCAGCATCAGTACGACAGAGACCTACATTATCGGAATGGCAGAGAACTGAAAACCGATCCTAACCTTAAAACAGTACACATGCATAAAATTCGTATTCATCAGAATAAATTTGGTTTGTAATTATCCCTCAAAAGAAGAGTTCAAGGATGTCCATTATAATATTTTATAGTATCTCCGAATTCAATGTTTAACCATTTTAATTTCTGTGAAAAAAAAACAGGGAAATTAAACCTAAATTACCACACGACGAAGTATTGTATGCCCTTAAGGTTCTCGAATTATTACTCCCTTTTTTGGTGAATAATTATTAATCACAAAAGGTCTTATTCAGAGCCTGTGAGGAGTGAGAATCTGTGTACTTCACCAAATATTGTAGAAGTAGCCAAGAATACCACCGTCTCCGTCTTATGTTACAAAATGCACTCTCACACAATCACCTATCTTGCGCACTTGTATCACAAATAACTATTTTATATCTTTACAAATCTCAATCCAATCTGATCAGTTAGAAATTTATCGTGCCTACAGGATATGACACTTAGAAAAAAACCGTTTCTTCTATCTCGAAGGTTTTAAAACGTGGAGATTTAATCCTGATAATTTCAGTGTCATGCCTGAAAAGTTTGAAAACTGACTTGGTGCAGTATACACATTACAGGTTGACAAAGGAGTGGGGATGAACGTGAGTTGGAGATTTATAAACATTGAATACGAATAGGCTCTATGTAGTCGAGCCATTTCAAATTTATCGAAGTGTTTTCGTTCCCCTTAAGACACGCAGTCCAGTTATATTGATAATAGGGATGTTTCGTAGAGAAAATAAATTGTTATCTATTAGTCTGTTACTAAAGAACTTACTTTAAAAAGAGATTTCAAAAAAACGCTTGAGCCTTCGAGGTCTGTTTTGGAAATAAATCCAAAACCTCCTAACATACCATTGACAGTAGGAGGGATTTTGCTCCAGTACTTCGCTGCATCTGTATAAAATTTATTATCTTTCAACTCACAAAGTTCTTGTTCCATTTTTTCTCGATTTCAAATCCTTTGAAAATGAAATTCTGACCTTTATATAGACTTATATAGACCTTTTTATCTTGCATGCAGAATAACTTCACGCCTAAAGGTTGCAGTCCCATGTGGGCAGAAAGCGTCGGCAGAAAGCAGAAACTCGTGAGAGTGAAAGGCATGGAGAGATATATTTATCTCTTTCACTCTCACGAATTTCTGCGTTCCGCTGACGTTTTCTGCCCACGTGGGACTGCATCTTCAAGGCCATGGAGAATAGATATAAGGAGACCAATCTGTAATGCATGGACTTCACCAAAAGCGGTCACTTTTCTGTTGCCAAAAGTATGCAATTACGTATAGTTCAAAACTTTCCGAACGTGGCGTGCCAACCGCACTTAAAAAAATATGGCCGCCTCCATTGTTTTGTTTTGAAAGATCGCTTGAACAAATAAATAATTGATAATCAGACAGGATTTTTTGAAATTTTTGTGGAATAAAAAATTATTCTCCATGGAAAAGGTAGGTAGTATGTTTATGAAACTATCAAATTACTTGTATCAACACTATGCGTGCGACAGGTATTCGACGCGTTTGTAACAAAAATAGTAAAACATACAACTGATACCACTCTGAAAGTCTTGTACACTAAACTTGAAACCACACTTGTTGGAAACTTTCGCTTTCATACAGCGATTTAAAATTTTAACATTCTTTTCTTTAGTCACAAACTATTAATTGGTAAATAATTATTGATTTACATTTGACTCGCGTTCACATCGGCAGCCATATTTTTTTAAAGTGCGGTTGCCACGACACGCTCGGGAAGTGGAACTGCACGTGAGTGTGATTTTGTACATGTGTGTGTGCGTACTTCTAGCAACAGAAAAGTGTTCATTTTTAGTTCCACTAGTTTGGTTTCCTTATGTCTATTCTCCATGTTCAAGGCCTTCAACCATGTTAAGTTCCATACGGCACTCGCGGTGGCGTCACATGATTGCAGAATTGCGCTGCGTTTTGCGCAGCCCCCTGCATCGACGTTAGTTCAATACTACGATCAAGTGAAACGTGGAGAGCAGATGGCGCTGGAAGTTTTTCCAGCCTAAGATTCTTATTCCAGCCTATGTTTATATGGCAAGAATAGGAAAGATTATGATGGAAAATTAATTTGATCGATGACTTTCGCATTGACAAGCAGTTGCCTTTGTTACAAGTTAAAGTGTAAGAATTAAGAAATATTATTAATATTAAATTTAGAAATAAAATAAGTAAAATGCGTGGAACGCGGTGTATGGCCCCTGGATGCAAGTCCGGTAATGGCAGATACTCTTGAGAATTAAATTTCTTTTGCGTGACAAAAGGTAAAGAAAATCTAAAGGCCTGGCAAAAATCCATCCTAAGGGAAAATTTTATAATAGAACCCGGGCATAGCGTATGCGAGAGATATTTTTTAAACAACATATTTTGTGGAAGCGAAAAACGTTTGCAGAGGATGGAGTCACTCTCTTCTGGGAATAGCAAGTATAAATATAAAATAATTCATTGTTGTTTAATCGTAAGGTAATAATAATATTGATGTTTATATTTATAATAATTGGCAGTTAATGTTTACATATTTTTGTTTGAGCTGTTTGTGAGATGTAAAATAAAAGTGATACCGCACGTAACGGCAGTGCCGGTTCCATCAGTTTTTTTTATCTTGATAAAGTGGAACCATATCTTTATTATTAAATGTTCTTTCATAGACTTATAAATAAAAACAATTAAATGAGAACTATGTAATTTCATACAAATTATCGAACATTTTACTTGCAACTGGAACAATGTATTCATTGCAAACAAATCATCTTGGAAATACTAAAAATTAAATAAGAACAATGTATTTTAATCAAAAATATCAAACATTCGATCTCAAATGAAAACGATATCTTTATTTTATTAAAAATACCGTAGAAATATAAAACCTTAAGTAAGAACTATGTTATTTAATCAGAAGTATGGATTATTTTATCTTAAACTGGAACGATATCTTTATTTTAAAAATATAGCAAAAATATAAAAAATGAAATAAGAACTATGTATTTTAATAAAAAATATTGAAAATTTTATCTTAAAATTTAACGATAGCTTTATTAAAAAAAATTGTCGAAATATAAAAAATTACATAAGAACTATGTATTTTAATGAAAACTATATATTTTAATAAAAAATATCGAATATCTTAAACTAGAATAATATCTTTATTTAGAAAAATTCTTTCGAGCAAATATAAAAAAATTAATCAAGATATACCTTCTCGATTTTTCTGTGTAAATTAAACTATTAATTTAATTAATTTATAATTTCAATTAAACAGTGTGCCCGTTGAAATAACTGTTTCGATCCTATCATTAACGGCTTTACTTCAAATAAAACATTTAAATATCCCTGCGCTGAACCCAGCTGTGACGTTCTTGTGTATGCCATCAAGAACTATTTATCGCTTAGAATGAGACAGTTCGCTAATGAAATAAAAATTAAAGGTAATAGGTGAAATGTTAATTTAAAAAAACTTAGCCGATTTATTGAGGTTTAAACGGCTTAAAGTTTTAATTAGTGTAAATACATTTTTATAGTTTGAGAAGTTTATTCAAATGAATCATTTATTAATTTTTAGGGTTGCTGTCGTTAATAAATTGCTTATTTGTACCAGCATATGACATAACTCTTATTTAAAGTTTCTTACCCATTCAACCAATTCCTTACCACAATATAAAATTAGAAAAAAAGATTTTAACGATTTTTATAAATTTAAATTACTCAAATATTCAAAAAAGATATGAAATTCCAATTATGTGATGCATAATACAAATTTTCATTACGAATAATATCAATTAAGTTCATTTCTAACTAATTTTGCCTATGCTTGCCATGTAAAAACAGACTGGAAAGACTCCCAGCGCCATCTGCACTCCTCGCTTAACTTCACCGTACTAGTGAACTAACGCTGACAGACAGTCGTTGCAGGGGGCTGGTTTTGCGTAATGCGTCAATTCAATAGACATTTCAACCAATCATATTTTCCTAGTTATTCAGAGAAACACTTTGATTTGCTAAAATGTCTAGTGATTTGACGCATTACACAAAACGCAATCAAGACGACCACACGGGTGCACTCAAAGCATGGACATAGGAAAGCAGGGACTAGGTATGCCATTGCGGGGATGATGCAATCAGGGGGAGGTCCGTCATCTTTTAATTATCTGCGACAAACATGGCAGCGCCCACATGTTTATATTTTCTTGCACAGTTTGTCCGCAAAAACGCTCGTGCGCATAATCAAGTGGCATAAGAAAAATGGTCTGCTGCAGTGCTCGGTTTTATGAAAATAGAAGCGAGGATGGATTTAAACTTTACCGTTTTCCACTGTGACAAAGAGAAAGACTGTCAATGTGAATCATAAACTGTAGACGCGACAAACGGAAACCGAATTCAAATTCAAGATTCTGCAAAGTAATTACTCATATTTATGACTATAACAATATAATTCAAATATATGGGGTCTGAATATTATGTTTATATGTAATTAAATTGGCTATGAGCATTTTTTCGATATATTAAAGCGAAATGAGATCCAGAAGTAAGTAAGGTTAGGAAACCGTTTTTCTACAGAAAGACGCACGTTAACCTACGAAAATAAAAAAGACGTATGCTGTGAAATATAAATAGCTACCATAATAAACTCTTGGAAAAGTATTGTATTAGTGTTTGACCTATAGTATATTATTATTTCATTATTTGTTACTATTTGTTTAATGAATCATATGATTATAATTTTAGCGCACGCCTATTTGTAAACTGAGTAAAATTTGGTTTGAAATTCTAATTTTTGCAAGAACTATTTTTTGGTAAATGTGTGGGTTAAAAAATTATATAGTCTAATTTCAATATTTCATATATTTTGTCACATGCAATTTTATTTATAATTTATGGTTTGATAATAATGCTTTAGTATAATTTCCAAATAAATAATCCATATCATGTAAGCGTATTTATATAATTCGATATAAATTTTGCAATTTTGAATCTGAGGGGAAACCAGAATGGCAGCTTGCATATTCCCATATAATATAGTACCTTAACGGGACGAGGCATTCTAAAGTACTATATAAGATGGAAATATGCAAGCTGCCATCTTGGTTCCCCGCTAAATTGAAAATCGCTAACTTTATATCGAATTATATAAATTAATTTACATGATATGGATTATTTATATCAAAATTATACATTTGCCAAAAAATAGTTCTTGCAAAAATAAAAATTGTAAACCAAATTTTACTGAGTTTACAAATAGGCGTGCGCTAAAATTCGGTTTCCCTGTGTCGCGTCTACAGTTTATGGTTCACATTGACAGTCTTTCTCTTTGTCCCAGTGGAAAACGGTAAAGTTTAAATCCATCCTTGCTTCTATTTTCATAACTGCCTAGGAACCAAAATGCCGAAGCATATTCCTGTTTACTATAGTACCCTAGGCATGTCATCCTAACTTCGCGAGCGGGGTTGATTTTATGGGAGGGGGAGAATTCCATGAGTATGGAGAACCGCCATCTTACGATGTGCCACTTGATTATATGCACGAGCGTTTTTGCGCTCCAAACTGTGCAAGAAAATATAAACATGTGGGCGCTGCCATGTTTGTCGCGGAACATTAAAAGATGGCGGACCTCCCCCCTCATTGCATCAACCCGGAGGGGAATTGTCGGTTAAACTAATCTAACAGATGGCGCCGCAAAAAGTAAGTCTGTCTTTTTCATTGAATTGCATTGAGAAAAAGCAAAAATAATTAAAAACTTGATGCTATTTGCAAATAAACAAAAACAATAGATGAAAAAAGAAGTCTAACTATTACTAATTATTTGAAAAAAGAAAAAGTCATGAAAATATGTAGTCTAATATGAATAAAATTTAATTTTGAGATATATTCTGAAAGCAGTTCGAACTTTATATTTTTGTGATTTATTTTGCTCATATTATTGATTTTATTATTTGTTAAAGTTAAACAAAATTATGTTTTGTTAAAATTATTAATGTAGCTAATGAAAAAATTTATAATATTAGAGACCTCAATGACAAAAATATTTGAAACATATACATGATCCGAAGAATTAATAAAAAATATATGACGTATATTGTATATTGAGGGAATAATTTTGTAAAAAGTTAATGAAAAGACTAATAAATGAGAAAGTGGATTTAATATTATTTAATATAATGTATATATTTATTTAAATTGAACCGAATATCATATATACATTTATACAGTGCAATCATTTATTTGTTGCTTAATTCTGAAAGCTTTTTTCTCGCTGATTTCAACCCCTAATAATTTTATTAAACATTTTTTATTTAAAGGAGATATTATTGCAAACCTCATTTCTAAAATTAACAGACTATAAACTATTAAACTCTATAAACAAACGTATCATACTGATGACGGAGTGTAGGAGGAAATTTACTTTTTTCTTTCAGCTTGACGCTCCGACCTTTTGTCTTCTCTATTTGTTTATTAATCATTTTTCTACTCAAAGCATGGAAAAACTGGAAATTTTTAGATAATAATTTTTTACGCTTTGATAACTGATCAGGGAAACTTTATATTGCCTAAAATTAATGTTTAGGAACTCATAAAATACAAATAATTTGCTTATCATTCCATTTATTTGTTGGAAACAAATTTCATAAACAAATTACAATAAATTACATTTAATAACAAAAATAATTTGAAAGTTTCTAATAACTATAGTTATAAACAATTCTTGTGGCAAAATATTATAATTTGAGATTTTTCAAATTATTATTTCTTTCAAGCGCCAGGAAGTCTTCAAGTATTCCCTGAAATAATAAATATTTAATAATATTTGATGAAATATAACAATTTAAATTTTTGTAAATACATTAGATAAAGAAATTCAAAATTTTGGTCCTTTCGCATAGAAAGTTTTTTTTACACTGGAAATATTTTAAGCTGTTGGGCGAATAACTGCTAGTTACAAAAATATGTGAGAAGTTAACAATAACCATTGTTACGAATAATACTCATGACAAAATATTCAAATATAAGGTTTTATCAAAATTTTTATTTTCTTTAATCGCTACAATGGCTACGGATATTCCTAAAAAATGTATATTTGATCATATTTAGTGGAATATAACAACTTACATGTTTATAAACAATTTACATAAAAAATGTCCCAAGGTTGGCAGTATCACTCGGAAAAAGTCGGGTTTTCAATCGTAATAGATTGGAAATGAATCATAACACTGCATGCTAAGGTTTACTCAATACAAAATCTTTTGACAATAACCCACCGACTTGGCCATCAAAGAAAATTTAAATTTGATAAAACCTTAAGTTTAAATATTTTGTCACAATAATTGTTAATAACAGTGGTTATTGTTAACTCTTCTAATATTTTTGCGACTAGCAGTCATTCGTCCAATAGCTTAAAACATTTCCAATGCAAAAAAAATGTTCTATGCGAAAGGGCAAACATTTTTAATTTGTTTATCTAATTTGTTTTCAAAAATTTAAATTGTTATATTTTATCAAATAATATTAAATATTTATTATTTTAAGGAATACCTGAAGCCGTTTTGGCCATTGAAGGAAATTATAATTTGAAAGATCTCAAATTCTAATAATTTTCCAAGGGGCCATTCACAAAACACGTAATATATTTTTCATAAACTTTTGACCCCCCCCCCTGCGACATACTTTTTTCATTGGTCTTCACATGGAGAATGATGCTTCGGCTGTCCCACACCCTCCCCTAAAAGTATCACGTATTTTGTGAATGACTCGCAAAATAATTGTTTATCACAGTGGTTATTATAAACTCTTACATTATTTTTGTTTTTAAACGTCATTCGTATAATAATGTGAAGAATTTTTAGCAAAAACAAAAAATTTTTTACCGATAATAGGACTTATTGTATATATGATGTTCGGTTCAATTTAAATAAATATATACATTATATTAAATAATATTAAATCCATTTTCACATTTATCAGACTTGTCATTGAATTTTTAACAAATAATTCCCTCTAAACATTTTATTAAAATTACCATTACTTTTAAAAAATATTTCCTTCAAAACTCGAAATTGTTAATATTTTAAAGGTACAAAGATTTTTCTCTTTCCAACTGAAGTTGTAGTCTTAAATATTTTGATTATTATTATATTTATATTGTATATAAGTGATATATTTTTTATTACTTCTTCGAATCATGTATATGTTTTAAATAATTTTCTCATTGAGGAATTAAATATTGTTAATTTTTTCATTAGATCCGTTCATAATTTTAACAATAAATAATTTTTTTAACTAGAACAAAAAATCAAATCATTAATATCAGTAAAATAAATCACAGAAATATGATGTTCGAACTGCTTTCAAAATGTATTTAAAAATTAAATTTTATTCATATTAAATTACATATTTTAATGACTTCTTCTATTTTAAATAATTAGTAATAGTTACTCTTATTTTCTCATATATATATATATATATATATATATATATATTTTGTTTATTTGCAAACAGCATCAAGTTTTTTTTATTATTTTTGCTTTTTCTTAATGCAATTCAATGAAAAAATCAGACCTACTTTTTGTGGCGCCATCTGTTGGATTAATTTGACCGACATTTCCCCTCAGGATCGTAAGAAAACTACTACTCCATAGACATACATGGCCGAGGCAGGGGTCTGCGCAAAACTTAGCGCAATTCCGCAATCATGTGATGCCACCGTGAGTGCCGTATGCACGGTGTGCCTACTCCC